>NW_027361783.1:23022500-23555000 GCF_039654945.1 Dendrobates tinctorius
ACTACTAAAGACATCCCCCATGTTTGTCCCTGTGAAAATGAGAACACACTTGCCTCCCAAGCCAGCACCATTGCAGCAGTGTTGGTGGTCTGTTCCCTGAGCTCTTGTGCCGATATGGCACGCGAGCCGTGCCCAATCAGAGCTGGCATAACTGTCCCCACCTTCAGACGCATTAGTAATCATGAGGATATGAGCCGCCAGCTGCTGCTCTCACTTCCCCTTGATTACATATACGTTTAAAAGGTGGGGACAGTGACGCCAGCACTGAATGGGCGCAGGGCTCACGTGTCATATCACAGATGAATAGGGAATGAGAAGGGGCTGTCTTAGAAGACGACAATCCCTTAAAGCAGTCTATATGGACATACAGGTCATAGAAAGTTCAATAAAAACACTTCATATCTGCAGTAGCACTGTGGGATGACAAGTGCAACTGGAAAAGTTTGTAATGAGAAAATTCAGTTCTGCTGTACTGTATTCGTTCTGATCTCACTGCAGAGCTGTGTGTGATGACGACAGTCATTACATATCTTACTAGTAAAGTCTGCCTTCTTTTAAAACAAGCTTTGGAGTCAGATATTCAAGGAGATCTGTGTCTGGCCCATAGAGCTTAGCTCATTTATGTAAGAAAAACATGGATCTGGAAATTGGATAGCAGATATTTTAACTTTTATTACCTACATGCCCATATATACAGCTTAGGGGTGTTGAGCCTACCAAAAGATTACGTTTAACGTACTCCTGACGGAAATGGAGTCACCCAGGGAAGGTGGCCTGTCAGCTCATGTTTAGAGCATGAGCTGACACCTCCGCCCTGCATGTCAGACGCTGCTCTAAAATGCAGAAGCATTGCAGAGTACTAGATCAACGATCTGTCAGAGTAAAGTTGATAACCCATTCTGGTGTAATGTAACAAAAAAAAAAAAAAAAAGTAAGCCTGCAAGAATATAAAAAAAAAAATAAAATCACAAAATAAAGTTATTAATTCAATAAAAACACATTAAAAAAGTATACATTTGGTATCACCACATCTGGAATGACCTGACTGTCCCTCTAGTTAACCTCTTCAGTGAACACAAAAAAGTCAAACTACTTTATCATACCGCCAGTCGACTAAAACGCGATCAAACACACCAAACAATGCTATCTCTTAAAACGTCATGTTGTCGAGCAAAAAAAACAAGTGGCCTTACAACTGTCAGCAGCAAAAGTAAAAAAAAATTTGCTATACGTTTTTATTGTTTAAAGGTGCAAAACATGGAAAAAAAACAAAACTAAAAAAAAAAAACAGATGTGGTATCGCTCTAATCGTTCTGACCTGAAGAATAAAGTTGCCTCATCAATTTTTCCACAAGTGAAACAAAAAAAACAATTCCTGAATTGCTGGTTTTTGTTCATTCTGCCTCCCAAAAATCAGAACAGAAAGTGTTTAAAAAAAAATGCTAAGTGCCCAATACAGTACCAATAAACTGTTAACTATAATTTTTTTTTTTTTTTTTTTTACATATTTCGGCTATCAAAATAAGGTAATGCAGTTATTGCAACAAAAAGTGTCTTTTAGTGTGGTACAGCAGCCAAACAAAAAAATGTTCTAAATCTGGTATCGCACTGACACGAAAAAATAAAATTGTCTAATCACTTATACTGCATGAAGAACTGTGCACCCCACCCCCAAAAAAAAAATAAATAATCAGAGTTACTTACCGATAACGATATTTCTCTGATCCCATGACGGCACCACGGAGAGCGAGGAATCCGCCCTCAGGGACGGGAAACCTACAGGTGAAAAAGCCGGTACCTCTCTCCCACATCAGTTGGTTTACAGAGCATTACACAGAACTTTCAGCTGCAACTCAAATGGTTATACAAAATCCAAAATTAATCAAATTAAGCTTAATAGAGGCACCGCCTGGCTAAATACTAAAGCTAATTAACTCACTCTAAAGGGGGTTTTACACTAAGCAATATCGCTAGCAATATCGCTAAAACGTCACTGGTTTTGTGACGTTATAGCGATATTGCTAGCGATATCGCTATGTGTGATACTTACCAACGACCGGCTCCCCCGCTGTCCATCGCTGATCGCGCGAGAATGTCCGGCTCCATTTCTCGTCGGGCGCTTCCTGCTGAGACTTCCTGCTGTGACGACGAGCGACGCTGGACGCGGGCGGGAGGACGTCAGGATCGCTGTGTGTGAATGGTAAGTATCGTGCGCTGCGTCGCTGCCGCATCGCAGTGAGGTCTTTCTGTATGAAAGCTCACTAGCGATCATTTAGCGATGCACCAGCGATCCTGACCGGGTCGGATCGCTGGTCGGATCGCTGGTGCATCGCTAAATGTAAAAGGGCCTTTATGTGCACATCTGTGTGTGAAAGGGAAGGGATGTACGGGTGCCGTCATGGGATCAGAGAAATACAGTTATCCTTAAGTAACTTCGATTTTCTCTTTCCCCCATGACGCAACCACGGAGAGAATTACAAAGATTATACATTTAGGGAGGGACCACTGCCTCCAGAACCCTTTTCCCAAAGATGAGATCTGAGGAGGAGGTCAAGTCTAGACAGTAATGTTTGAAAAATGTAGAGGGGGAAGACCAAGTGGCAGCTCTATATATCTGGTCTATTGAAGCGCCGGCTTTTTCCGCCCAGAATGATGCCACTGCCCTGGTTGAATGGGCCCTTATGTCCTCCAGGATGGCTGCCCCGCAAGAGGAGCAGGATAGGGTGATGGCGTCCCTTATCCATCTCACCAGTGTGGCCTTCGATGCTTTTTGACCCTTCCGTGGTGGACCCTGAAAGCAGACAAACAGAGCCCTATCCTTCCTAAACTCCCTTGTGGTTATCAAGTATTGGACCAGGCACCTTTTTACATCTAAGGCCTCTTTCACACTTCAGTTTTTTACAATCAGTCACAATCCGCCAGGTTTTGAAAAAAACGGATCCTCAATTTTTTTTTGAGGATCCGTTTTTTTCCCCATTGACTTGCATTAATGGCGGATTGTGACGGATTGCTGTCCGTTGCATCCATTTTTTTTGAGGATCCGCCAAAAGTTGCTGTCCGTCAGCATCCTCAAAGATTTCAAAACGGAGCTTGTAACTTTTTTTCTCTGGCGGATCCTCCAGACACTCATTTAACCCTAAATTCTTTCTGGGTGCCGGACAAAGATAAATCTCTCTCTCTCTCTCTCTCCTCTTCCCAGCCAGCGGTTCCTTTAAATTTCCTCATTTTCAGGTTTCTTTCTGAAAACGGATCCTTTGCCATCCGTTCACATCAGTTGAGAACGGATCCGCTTGTCTAACTTTTTGGCGGATTTCAACTGATGCAAAAAACTGAAGTGTGAAAGAGGCCTTAGGTGTGCAGTACCTCCTCTGTTTTATTCTTGGGATTGGGACAGAAGGAGGGTAAGGAGATCTCCTGGGTCCTATGAAACTGACGGAACTTTGGGGAGATAGGGTAATCCTTAGAACCGACCCAGCCTATCATCCAGTACTTGAGTGAAGGGTTAGTGGGCACATAAAGCTTGCATAACACTAATGCGGCGGGCAGACGTTAAGGCTACGAGGAGGGAGGTCTTAAGAGATAATATTTTTAAAGGAAGCCTCCACCATGGGTTCAAAGGGAGATTTGGTTAGTGCATTTAGCACTAGATTTAGGTCCCAGGGGGGTGGTGCGTAGAGGGATCGGCATGGATCTACTTGAGGCTCTAATGAATCTCATAACCCAACGATTTCTGGCTAAGTCATGGTTATACAATGCTCCCAAGGCTGCCACCTGGACTTTCAAGGTGCTGGTAGCTAATCCCCGTTCCAACCCCTTCTGTAGGAATTCCAGAATTCTGTCTATTGGGATTTCTCCCGTTGGGTCCGAACCTGATACTGTAATGAATTTTTTCCATACCTTCCCATATGCCTTAGTGGTTACTGGCTTTCTACTTTGTAGTAGAGTGGATACCAAATTTGACGAGAAGCCCCTATTACTTAGGAGTTCCCTCTCAAAAGCCAAGCTGTCATGTGTAAGTTAATGTGTGCGTGATACACTGGTCGCTGGGATAAAACATCTGGAGTGCCTGGTAGAACCCAGGGGTCTGTAACTGACATCCATCTCAGCCAGGAGAACCATATTCTCCGAGGCCAGAAGGGGGCTATTACAATCACCATCGCTTTGTCCCCCCGTATTTTCCTCAGTACTAAGGGGATGAGCGATTTTGGTGGGAAAACATAAGCCAGATGATAATTTCAGGGTATCGTGAAAGCGTCTAGAGCTGGGCCCCCTCGGGGATCGATCGAGCAGAAGGTTTCCAACTTCCGATTCCTACTGTTCGCAAATAAGTCCATTTCTGGCCGGCCCCAGAGTTTCACGATCTGGTTGAAGTTAACTGGCTTAGTTCCCACTCCCCATGTTTTAGATGTGTTCAGCTTAGGAAGTCCGCTGTTCGGTTTTCTGAACGTTTTATGTAGAGGGCTGTCAGATTCTAGATTGTGCTCCGCTAGGTGAAAGATGGATTTTGTTACCTCCATCAGCGCCCGAGACCTGGTGCCCCCCTGGTGGTTTAGGTATGCTACCACTACCTGGTTGTCTGAGAAGATCCTTATGTGTTGGGAGCGAAGATAATCCAGAGAATGAACGAGAGCTAGCTTTACTGCCAGCAACTCCTTCATGTTTGAGGAGGCTGACTCTCTTCCCTGAGTCCAGGGACCTTGCACCACCCGATTGCCTAGATGTGCACCCCACCCCCAGGGACTTGCGTCTGTGGTTAAGATTTTTGCCACTGGCAACACCCAAAGAACCCCCTTGGTTAAATTGACTGGATCTGCCCACCATGCTAAGGAGTGTATTGTTTTTGGTTAGATGTCTAGTTGCATGTCTAAATTCCCATGTAGGGAAACTTATGCATCTAATATTTCCCACTGTAGGTCTCAAGTATGGTTTTGTGCCCACTGTACCGCCGACATGCAGGCTGTCATTGATCCCAATAGAGACATTGCATTTTCTCAGGGTAGTGACTGGGGTAGTGACTGGGGAAGCTGTTATTTGTGACACCATCTGTGCCATTTTTTTAATCTTCGTCTGCGGAAGATAATATTTCTGTTTGGTTGCGTCTAGTATTATCCCCAAGTACTCCTGTACCTGACTTGGTACAAGTCTGGATTTGGGTAAATTCAGCATCCATCCTAGACTCGCTAGAGATCTCATAATAAGATCTCATGACCATGTCCAATTGTTGTTTGCAGTGGTGAAAGGAGACGCCTACCACTAAGAGATCGTCCAGGTATGGGACTATCAGGATGTTTTGCTGTCTTATGTGGGCCATTACTTCTGACATTATCTTTGTAAATACCCTTGGAGCAATAGCTAGTCTGAAGGGGAGAGCTCTGAACTGATAAGGTTTTCTCCCCCCCTGGATCGTCACCGCTACCCTGAGGTATTTCCTGTGGTCTCTGTGAATGGGTACATGGTAATATGCATCTCTCAAGTCTATTACAATCATGAAGCATGATGGGGAAAGCATTTTTACACAAGATTTTATTGTTTCCATTTTGAAACACTGAATTTCCAGGAACTTGTTCCGTCTTTTTAGATTTATGATCGCCCTGTACGTTCCATCTGGCTTTCTGCGAAGGAAGAGGGAGGAGTAGAAGCCTTTGCCTCTTTCCTGGTAGGGGACTTCTTGTAATACCGTATTTTTCGCTTTATAAGACGCTCCAGATTATAAGACGCACCACAATTTTTGAGGAGAAAAATAAGAAAAAAATATTTAATAAAATGGTGGTGCCTCTTATAATCCTTGCATCTTATTGCTTACCGGGGTTGGTGGCTGCGGTGTAGAGGGGTCCCAGGCTCGCTGCTGGAGGAGGCAGGCGTGGAGTGATGCTGCAGGCCGCATTCAGGGATGAGGGGGGGCTCCGATGTGTGCTGTTGCTGCTGCAGAGTCTTGTGCTGGTGTCAGGTTTCTCCACTTGTCCGGCGGTTGGAGGCCGGTGCTGCGGGTGCTCTGGTGCGGCGTTGTGTGCCCATCGATGCTCGGGGCTCTGCCGACATTGTTCGACAGACCAGAGCCCCAGCATTTCCTCGGTTCCCTGTATATGTGCGCTGAAGTGCCGGTAAAAAAAAAATGGCCGCCGGCGCGTGCGCAGATGGGATCTCGGGACCAGTTCTCGAGAGATGAGATCTGAAATCTCATCTCTCGAGAGCTGGGTCCCGAGATCCCATCTGCGCACGCGCGGCGGCCATTTTTTTGCAGGCACCACCGCGCAGGGAACCCAGGGAAAATGGCCGCCAGCACGTGCGCAGATGGGATCTCGGGACCCACCTCTCGAGAGATGAGATTTCAAATCTCATCTCTCGAGAACTGGGTCCCGAGATCCCATCTGCGCACGCGCCGGCGGCCATCTTTTTACCGGCACACAGGGAACTGAGGAAATGCCGGGGCTCTGGCCTGTCGCACAATGTTGGCAGAGCCCCGGGCATCGACGGGCACACAACGCGGCACCGGACACACCCGCAGCAGCGGCCAGCAACCGCCGGACGCCCCCGATCACAGCCTAGGTAAGGCATGTCCGCTTTGTAAGACGCACCCCTGTTTTCCCCCCAAATTTTGGGGGAAAAAAGTGCGTCTTACAAAGCGGAAAATACGGTACTTCCTTCTCCCTTAGATTCGCGATTTCTTGTTGAAGAGCCAACTGTTTGTGTGATGTCTTTTGGGGCGTTATCACAAAATAATTGTTTGGGAGGGTACTGAATTTTAGTATTAGACCTTCTTTTATTATGCTCAATATCCACGAGCTCGCAGATATTTTTTCCCAGGCCTGGAGAAAGAAGGACAATCTTCCCCCGACCCGGGGAGCACCTTCATTGTGGCTGTTTGTTGTCGGGGGGTTGGTTAAACATAAAGCCTTTTTTATTTCTTTTATCCTCCCATCCTTCTTTGTTCCCTTTTGGGGGTCTTCGTCACTTAAATCTTCTGCTCGTTTGTATGACTGACTGACTAGGGAACCCGGGAAAGGACTTTTTCTTGTCCTCTGCCTTGTCCAAGATGTCGTCTGGAGTTGAGCAGGGGATTGAGCACAATTTGGCTTTAGTCTGCAAGTCTCCTGGCCAGCATTTTAGCCAAAAGGCGCATCTCGCGGCATTTGAGAAGGAGGCTGCTCTGGCTGCCAACCTAGTCGAGTCCACTGATGCATCCGCCAGGAAAGCTGCTGCTCCTTTCATTATAGAAACTGATCTTTGAATTGTTTCTCTTGAGGCCTTTCCTTTTAGTTGGGAATCTAAATGATCCAACCAGACCATTCGGGTGCGTGCCGTACATGTGGCTGCTATGGCTGGCTTTAATCCACCTCCTGCAGCTTCCCAAGAGTTTCTTTAAGTTTCTGCTTTTTTATCCATTGGGTCCTTCAGGGTGCCCATGTCTTCAAAGGGCACGGCAAATTTTTTAGAAGCTTTTGCAATAGCCACGTCTAGTTTAGGTGCTTTACTCCATAGGGAGCAGGCCGGATCGGCAAAGGGGTATTTTCTCTTGGGTGTTAGGAGAACCTTCTTATCCGTTTTTTTCCATTCTAGTTTAATTAGGGAGTGGATTTCCTCATTTATTGGAAAAGCCCTCCTTTTTTTGTTCTAGCCCACTGAACATTAAATCTTGGGCTGTTTTCTTAGGGCGCTCGTCTACCAGCCCCATAGTTGTTCTCACAGCTTTTACAAGGGCGTTTGTCTCTTCAATAGGGAAGCAGCTGTGTCCCCCTTCCGAGGATGATGAGGAAGACTGGGAGGATGACGAATTACTTGAGTCAGATAGTTCACTTTCTGACTAGCTAATACTGGACTCTGGAGACCTATGCCTGGATCTACGTTTTTTTCTTTGAGGTTCTAATGCCCTTAAGGGAGTCTTCGACCTGGGTTCTTATCAGTGTTTTGAGGTCTAAAGCAAAACTCGGGGACTCCTTCTGGATTGTCTGTTCTAGCTTTTTCTCCCATGTAGAGGGTAGCTCCTCAGCGCATATAGCACAAACCTTGTGCTTGGATTTGGCTGTGCATTTTCCTCACCTAAAAGAAAACAACCACCGCACATTAACGAACGGACTTTCACGGAGATAACTCACCCTCCTTGTGGAACGAGAGATACCGTCTCGGGCGTAGGGATTGTTTCCAATGCTAGATCCACTTCTGGCTGTGCCGCCATGGTAGAGCTTCGGCTGCGCTGCAATCCTGAATGACTGCTGCGCTGTTGGGAAGAGGTCCGTTGGCGTTGTGATGGCGCTGCCCCTGTGTTAGCCGCTGCACCTGCTTCGGGGACTGCCGCTGCGTCTCCTGCTCCCTTTGCAGCATTCCCTTGTCACTCATGATGATTGTAGGCTCCTCTGCTTCCTTTAGGGGGTTTAAATATGCATTTTTTCTTCTATGAAGCACGGCTCAGTGCCATTGCTTTTTCCCAGTGATGCCCCGCGCCGCTGCCAGAAGTGGCCGCCCACGCATGCGCACTGCGAATTTACCTAGCCGTGCACTGCGCCTCTCATTAAGGGTGAGGTGCACGCTAATGCTGGTGTCCTGCGCCCTCCCCGCCCTCCAGTAGAGGCCCTGTATCATGCGGTTCTCTGTGGCCGCCGCCACCCTCCACTGACCGCTCAGATGCCCAGCGCTCGACGTCTCTCTAGTGACCGCCATCACTACACCTGGGGAAGGCACTCTTTTTTTTTAAGGATTGGTAGACTTGCTCCTCGTCCTCACTGCCTCTCCCCACTCACCCTCAAGGTCCGCCGACCCCGGTGGTGGTGCTTCGGGGAAAGAAATTGATACCGACTCAGCCGAGGCAGGGAGCCCCACTGCCTGTTACCGCACTGGTTCAGCCCCCCGGCATCCCACGTTGATCTAAAGGTACGTGCTGTAGGTTCCCCATCAGGGACAGGAAACCAACTGATGTGGGAGAGAGGTACCGCCTTTTTCACCTGTAGGTTTCCTGTCCCTGAGGGCTGATCCCTCTCTCCGTGGTGCAGTCATGGGGGAAAGAGAAAATTGTTTACCTGCTGTTTAATTTTTCAATTTTGCCTCCTAAAAATCGTAGTAAGGCTTCGCTCACATTTATCCTGCGCTCTGCATTGAGCATTTACACCAGGGTTTCCATGTAAATCTCTGAAAAACGTGATTCAGATGGAATCCCCAGTGGAAGATTCCCTATAAGGCAGATGGAGGCACTGAACGCCATGTGGCTGACTAATCCAGTGGTGTCCATCTTTTTACGCGTGCATCAAAATGCAGTCCGCTACAGCTTTGTGCCCCTCTGAAAACAAGTACACCGTCGAACAGGGGCCAAACGGAGACCAGAGTAACTCTGCTGCAGCATTATAGTGAATGGGTCCCTCAGGGGTCTCCTCTGAATCGAGTCACTAAGATTTAAATGTAAACGCCAATTTAAGTGCTCAGCGTAGAGCGGCGGATAAATGTGATGCATAACACTTGGGATAACGTTCCCCTACAAAACCTAATCTATATTTAAAAAAAAAAAAAAAAAAAAAAAAAAAAAAAATGGAAGTTCCCGCTCAGATCCATCATCTGTAAATGGAAATACAGGGGGCTTCTACGTTACTGTTCGTACAAAGGCTCTGGAAAGGCGATGTATATATATTAGGGTTAATCAAATCGCTTCAGAGAAGTGCTTATCCGAATAGCTGCCTTGGTAACCTTGATACCTGGAGAGCTCCCGATAATCAGCTGTTCGGCGCCGAAGCTGCCTGTATCGCGACTGACAGTCACAACACATTAATGGAGAGCCCAAGAAACAGGTTCTCCATACATGTGTTGACTGTCACACAGCCACGACACATGCAGCTGCGGTGCCGAACAGCTGATTATCGGGAGCTCTCCAGATATCCAGGTTACCAAGGCAGCTAGTCGGGTAAGAGCTATAGCTATTCATATAAGCACTTACCAAAGCTATTGGATTACCCCTAACATATAGCTATAGCCATATTTATATCTATACAATGGGTATGGAAAGTATTCAGACCCCTTTAATTTTTCACTTTTTCATTGCAGTGATTTGGTAAATTCAAAAAAGTTATTTTTTTTCTCATTAATGTACACTGCACCACATCTTGACTGAAAAAAAAAAAAAAATGAAATGTAGAAATTATTGCAAGTTTATTAAAAAAGAAAAACTGAAATCTTTCTGGGAAGAAGGGTAGCAAAAAACGAAAACATGAATATTTCCAGTCATTAAAGTGTTAAAGAGACTGTACATAATGACCCCCACCAATTTAAACCTTTTTAAAGGATTTTTGTAAATACCTCTTGTTGCCATCTGTGCCTGTGAGCAGCACCATTCCTAAGCGCTCACTCGACATCACGTGACTGGCTGGAACCTCCGCTGAGGTCAATTAAACCTCATGCATTCACCCGGGTGTGAACAAGTTGCGCACACCCCTCCTGACTGGATGGGCAGTGGGCGGTGTTCCACCGCACATCACAGCCCACTATCCAAGCAGAGCGGGAAAGCGTGCACTGGATACTGTGGGAAAAAAACAAAACAAATTTATCTTAATCAAAATGGCACAGGCGGCCGTGGCTGGGCAGTAGCATCTATCGCGTTCCGATAATCAAAATGTCGCCTGCGCAGTAGGAACTAAGTTCATTTTTTTTTTTTCCTCAATAGAACTATATGACTAAAATAAATGATTACATGCCCATTATCCATCGGTATCATGCTACAGCACAAGCGCCGCTGCCTGCAGAATGCTTATTTTTTTTTCCAAACAATATTATATACAGCACATAAAATAGAAGGCAGGTCAGTGAGGGATCAGTGACCTGCCAGAAGCCATATTGATGAATATGTGAGCAGATCACTACATGAAGACTCCCCCACAGGCTGCCTTGAAACGTGAGCATAATATTAGCTGAAAACTGCAAATAAAGATGAAACCACAAGATGGATTTCATCACCCAGGCATCATTTTAGTCACTATAACTGCAGTGACCTGACACTGTAGGTTATTGAGCACAATCCTGCTGACAGGTTCCCTTTGACCCTTATAACGTCCTAACAAAAAAAATTGTTTCAAAAATTGTGCTGATGTAAAGTAGACATGTGGGAAATGTTATTCACTAATTATTATGCAAATAAAGTCCGTGGAGCCTCATTTAAAGCCCCCGTTACACACTGCGATATCGCTAGCAATATCGCTGTAAAGTCACCGATTTTGTGACATTGCAGCGATATTGCTAGGGATATCGCTGCATGTGATACTTACCTCCGACCGGCTCCCCCGCTGGTTATCGCTGATCGCGCGAGAAGCTCCTGGACCATTTCTCGTCGGTCGCTTCCTGTGGCGCCAACGAGCGACGCGTGGACGCAGGCGGGAGGACGCAGGATTACCGCGTCTGACAGGTAAGTAGCGATCCCCGTCCCCAGCGATGTTGCTGGTGAGATCTGCCTGTTTGGCTGCTCACTAGCGACCACCTAGCGATGCACCAGCGATCCTGACCGCGTCATATCGCTGGTCGGGATCGCTGGTGCATCGCTAGGTGTAACGGTACCCTAAGTCTCAAACACGGGACTAGCCAGATCTTCCTCCAGGGAAGGACCCAGCCAAAGAGTGGCTCTTTTCGGAATCCACCATTACCCACCATATTAAGTGGCCCTTTAAGTCAATATCCAGCTCTTTATGAGTTTACAGATATGACAAGGGAAATACCAAGGCCAGGTATCCATCCACAGACAGCTGTTTCAGGGTGTTGCCCCTCATCAGTGTGGAGTAGGATTCTGGCTAGGTGGGAGCAATGCCTAGTAGACCAACATCACATAACAATCACTGACCTCAGGGAGACCAGTCAAAGAAAACACTGCGGCAGCCGGCAAAGGCGCTCAATCAGTGAAATCCTAGGTGCATTGCTCCCTGAGAAATACAAATATGCAAATAAAGTCTGTGGAGCCTCATTTAAGAGTCTCAAACACGGTGGTTTCCGAAAGGAGCCACTCCTTGGCTGGGTCCTTCCCTGGAGGAAGATCTAGCTAGTCCCGTGTTTGAGACTCTTAAATGAGGCTCCACAGACTTAATTTGCATATTTGTATTTCCCAGGGAGCAATGCACCTAGGATTTCACTGATTGAGCGCCTTTGCCGGCTGCCGCAGTGTTTTCTTTGACTGGTTTCCCTGAGGTTAGTGATTGTTTCGTGATATTCACCAACTATTGCGTGACATAACTCATGTAAGGGCATACAAATTAAAAGTTTTTAAAATGCAACATTGTCAAATTTTTCAAATTTCCGATATTTTCACAAATAAATTTAAGTCATAGTGCACAAATTTTACCACCATCATGAAGTGCAATATGTCAAGAGAAAAATCTTGGAATCACTGCGATCCGTTGAAGCGTTCTAGCATTATAACCACATAAAAAGACACTGGTCAGAATTGTCAAATTTGGCCTAGTCTGGAAGATGAAAACAGACGCAGGGTGTAAGTATATAAAAAAAAAATAGTAAAACGTTTTTAACTATACACATTTCTTCATGGATTACTAGACGTGAGGTCTTATCCATGACACGTTAATAGTTTAGGTATTGTGTAAACAGTAAAGCATGATACAATTAAAGGGCCTAAAGATTAAAGGGGTTGTCCAAGAAATAGTAAAACGAAAAAGTTTGACTACATATCCAATACCCTATAATAATTAAAATTTCTATAGCGCCAACTTATTTAGCAGCACTGCGCAATTCAGAGGGCACTTGTACAAACAAGGAAAGACATTACAGAGTAATGTAGGGGGTGCAGCTTCATGAAGCGCACTTTGTTTAATTACAATGTTTCAAAGCCAAATCAGGACATAAGAGAAACGATGAATGTAGATTATTCATAAGTTGCTGTATATTGATGGCACATATACTACTGTAAGTGTGGGTGTAATGAGCAGGGCAACAGCTATTGACAGAAGGGAAGAAGGTTGCGGTCAGAGAGCGGGTGTGGGAGTTGGTCTTCTCCAGTCTCTGCTCTTTGCATAATCTTACTAAATCCAGTGTATTCCAGTCTTCATGCGCAGGAGAGTTAGTAATACTAATAGTGAATAGCAAGCATGCAAGTGTTTTTTTTGAATGTCTAGGGCGTGCTCACATTATGTTAGAGTCCGTGCAGCTCCATGTTTTGCGGCTGCTTAAAACAGGCAATCTCCAAATGTGTTGCGGCTGTCTAAGCCATGAATCATGCAGCTACGGGGACTCAAATTATTCGAACACCCAAGATACTCTGATAACACATGAGCATGCTCAGATATCGAAATATCAGAGCACGTTTGCTCATCACTATTCGTAAACTGAAAAACCAAGAGAAGCGGAAGAGGAAGTTAGAAAAGATGATTGGCAGATGGGGAGAATGGACAACCAATGGGGGGATGTTAGAGTCTCTTAAAATGAGTGGGAGTGTCACAGCATATAAAGTGTGGAATCCATGATCCAGGAACTAGTGCGAGGGGCACATATGGTGATACACAACCCAGCACAAACCAGGATAAGGTGTGAGTGTCAGCATAGACCTCAATCTAATAGAAGATAGTGAAGGGTATGGGGGACAACCGGAAAAAAACTAAATTTGTTTAAAGTAAAAGGCACCTCCACCTTTTGTTATCAAGTATCTAGGATTCTGTTCAGTCCATGTTGCTCTGCTTTACCTGGTTCCAATCTCAACACCAGAAAACGCCATTTCTGAGGACAAGACCAGAAAAGGAAAAAAAAACAGAACAAGTTGGATTATTTTTTATAAGTTTGAACTATTTTAATACATCATACTCTCGGGATAACTGATGACTAACAGCTAATTGGTAACAAGTATTTAAATTAAGAGGAGATTGCAAGTGTGGGTTTTCAGGTACTTTTCCCCTCTGGATACTGACAAATCTGTGCTTAGGAGTGGTTAGTCTGAACCATACCTTTAAGCAAGCAACAGAAGACAAGTTTTAAGAAGGTAGATAGGTTCCATGTGAGTCGTCAATCAATTCATGCTGCCCAAACCACAGGCACCATGAATCAGAGGCTAGCTGCACGACTGCAGCCAGATCAGCTGCATTTCAGGGAAAAACCTTATTTATAGAAGTGTTCTCAAGCAGTGCCCCGCACCGCTCCATTTGACAGGTGTCATATGGAAGAGATTGTAACATGTCTTTCCTGCAAAAAGTGAGGCAACAAAGTAGTATGGTTCTTGTACTTAACTGATATTTTCAGAGGATGCTCTGTGCATCTGCTAATGTACATGTAGTCAGCATGAGGTAGTGACAGATTTCAGAATGTCTGGTATATGTTCAGTGAAGTTTAAACAGGAATAGTTGCAGGGTTTGCAGTTCAAGCTCTGAGGAATTATTTAACGAAAAATGACCACCAAAAAGCCCAGTTAAAAATGCCTTAGGGGAAAAAAAAATAAAGATGCAAAATGTGTGTAAATCAATTGCAAAACTATCTAAATTGTGCTTTGAAATAAGTTCCTGAACATACACTGCACAATGCTCCCACTGTAAAGGGCATGATCTCCATTACAGATATACAATATATTAGGGAATTGCTGTTTACACAATTTCCTTTTTACAAGTAATAGGATCACCAAATGAGAACCTAATTTATATAATTACAGTTGATTTTCTAAGGACATGTTTACATCGCACATTTGCCAAAGGCCATTTTCTTGCGCATATGCATGGAGTATTTTATGCCTTTACTAGCAATGCTCAAAGTTATTTAGTAGGTTTGGTCACGTTTTAGGTGTGGAATCCATATTTTTACATGACCTAACTAGACCGCATTAAAGCAGCTTAAAGCGCCTCAAAAAGTTCCGCTTTAGTATTTCAACCTTGAAAATGTTAAAAATCAGTATAGTTCTACATTGAATACTGTGGAAACGTACAATTTTAAATAGCGTGAATACCACTAACGTCTCCATTCTTCGGGAAGTACTATATGTACCGCGGCACTGTACAACTTATAATACACACTCACTTAGACAATGTATTTCAAAAATAATACCACCACATTGGAGCATTCGTAATTGCATTAGAAAAGCATTATTTTTGGTATAACATTGAACTGCATTTACAATAGTAAAATGCTTTATGCGCTCTGTACATTTTGAGCTAGCAGTTCAGTAATGTCAATTTCTCTACATTTGTGTAGATTTATTTAATCGTTGGAAAAGGTCAGTTGAGGGAATGTGCATATAACAGGTTCGGTACATTCAAGGTTCTAAAGAATGCAAGAACAAAATACCAAAACATTTAATACGCTACACTACAGAATGAGACTTATTCAGTCGAGAGACCATGTAAGGTAGATTGTGTGTTTGATGTTTGCATGGAAAAAAAAAACTTTGTTTTTACTTCAGTGCTACATGAAAACAAGGGATTTGAAGACTTGCAATCATTACAGTTAAATGTCCTGGAAACAGGAAGAAAGCCTCTTGAAAATACAATACATGGATAAATAAGGAACATACACAAAAGTACAGAATAATGCTCATGATGAACAGTAACTTTGGGCCAGAACTTGTAACTTGCCAGTTTGACAAAAACCAAATAACCAAATAAAGCAGTTCCTAAGTTATACTAAAAAAAAAAAAAAAAAAAATCTTTAATTCGTAAATATAGAAAAAAGTGGGAGCTTAGTATAACAGGGATAAGTCACATCTCTCGCTCATTAGTCAAGCAATTAATTGTGAACATCGTTCAAGATAGCAAGGCTCATTAGTACCCTAGTCTGATAAGGTGTTATCCCCTAGGGAACTGTAAATACACATTGCACTTCCCCAACACACTAACCGTTGAATAATATGCATACATCCAAAAACATCTCAATAGGTTTGTTAGAAGTACAGAAATACAGACATCACTGATACAAACCTGAAAATGGAAGCTAACAGACATCCTCCATGTGTCATTTTATAGGCTAAGTGATACTGTTCGTGAGTCTTTTGAGGTACATTACCAACCCCCGACGCGTTTCCCTCTCTTTAGCAAGGGGTTCATCAGAGTGATCGTATCAGAAAGGCAATAGTAGTGAAGACATTTTACTATAATAAAGTGATGGCATGCTAACTTGGAACACACTTCACTGATTGTTTTATTTCCCAAAATGTATTGTCAGACTTTTTTTTTTATATTTATTAAAGTAGCTGTAATGTAGTAGGAGGGTAAGTTTTAACTTGCCAGATTGACAGTCACAAAAAATCTTTGTAAAAAAATGTGCAGAGAGGTGTTTTCTGTACAGGTTCCCAAGTGGTCCACAACAGCCAGTAATCAGAACCTAAACTTGTAGCCAAGCTACTGGGAGACCTTTATGAATATGCCAATGGATTGCTGCAATGGAGGAGACCAGGCAAATTTAACTTTGCTGGTGTGATAACTGACTTGGGCCTCCTTGGCACAAAAGTATAAAAAAAAAGTACAAAAACCAACTGGTACCAGCGTCATCTGTGTGCCCAGTTTTCCCATCAGTGTCTGTGTTGTACCAGTATGGATAAAGAAATAAATTACAAAGTTTCTCCTATCCTTTGCAATGTTTAACAATGTCGGCAGACTGATGCAGTCCATGTGCTGTACGCATTTTTCATATATTCATCACAGACTTGCATTCTATTCTGAGGCATCTGATTGCTCGGACAGGCATCCTCTTCTCTGGTGGGGGGGGGGCGCGATACTGCTCCAACAATTGCCTTTTGGTTCACTAGAATAAACAAGGTGATATTGATGGAGGAACTGATGGCTACGGCTAATAACTTATGATCGCTTTTGTAAAACTTGGTCTTACTGGCTCAATTTTCGATCCTCTGCAGGGCATCGGGCATATATATCAAGTATCACTGAACATAAGACCCCTTAATCTGAGCAACACCTACCCCCTCCACCACTCCTCCTTCCTGTCCATCCTCCATTGCTTTCTCTTCTCCATCTGCTTCTCTTTTGCTTTACATCTTATTTTTGGTTGACGTTATAGACTTTGGACATTGGATCGTTCTATTGTATAGTTGTTGATAATTTAGTACGACTAATGACCTTAGTCAAGATGTCACATTCATTATGGCTACCTACATGGACATTGTACTATGTTAGTTGCAGTTATTTACAATTGTGGCACACTCCATGCCTTAGGTTCTTGTTGTTCTTCTGCAATTTAATAATTTAATTATGTTCGTTATATATACACACTTATTCTTCAAAAAAAAAAAGACCTTAAACAGGTGTATGTTATGAAATGACATACTGCGCTGAAATTAAGTCCCAAGAAAATTTAGGAGCCGTAGTCTTCAGCAGCTCCCAGCAGTCTCATCCTGTGACAAAAACTCCCGACTGACTGGAAGTCAGTTACCAGTCACAACGTCTCAACGCTAGTCTAGGAGAACCTCGTTCTAGCTCTCAGATGTACACTTAGTTGTGACTTCTGGATCTCTCCAGCAAGCATCTCAGTGATCCAGCATGTCACCAACTGCTGGAGATCGGCAGTAATGGCGCCAGGAATAGATGAAGATGGAGGCTGGCAAGTATAAGACGAGGGGCAGTGAACTTTGGTTCATAGCACCGCTTCAGAGCTGCAATTAAAAAAAAAAAAAAAAAAAACACTGGAGTGGTGCTTTACATTTTAAATCACATTCATATACCCACTACATATCTATAATACACAAGTTATAACAAGTCAGGACACCCATAGGTTAAGTATGCACATCAGTAACTATAAAAAGGGTGACCTAATATAACAAGCTTTATATCAGTGCCCGTAAGACGCTCCAGAGGTATTCCACTGCTCAGCAGTACAAGTACAAAATACTTGGATATATAGAAGTGCCAGTACTGAGGCCTCACTGGTATACACAGGGAACAGCATTTGTCAATTGAGCCAGGTTTAAAGGGAACCTGTAACCCCCCAGGACGTATTTGACCTTTTAATATGGGCATTCGGGGAAAAATGTTACACTAGCCCTACCTGTATGCCTTATTTTAACGATCTTGTTGGCAAAGCTTACAGTATATTCTTTCCTTATGCTAATGATTTCTTCTGGGCTCTAGGGCGTACGGTGCCTGGAAGAAATCAGCCTCCTGCCTTCATTATAAATACTTCCCCATTCCATGCAGGTCAGTTGTGGTGCCAGAACGATGCACCTGTGTCCTACACTCCCTCCACAATACGTACATTTTTCTCCCTTCTATGGGCACTGCATTCAGGGATCTTCTGTGTAGGCGACGATAAGGTGCTCTCCCCTCCTCCTCCCTGTATAGTCATTGTTAGGAACGACGTGTACAAAGCGATGGCTATACAGGAAGGAAGTGGCCTGTGCACCTTTTTGTCGCGCACGCTGGTGGCTTGCCGGAGCGAAAGTCGCATGTGCAGAAGATTCCTGAATGCAGTGCCCATAGAAGGGAGGAAAAAGTATACATTGTGGAGGGAGTGCAGGAGGCAAGCATTTCTTCCAGGCATCGTAAGCCCCTGGAAGAAATCATTAGCATATGGAAATAAGCTCTCAACAACAAGACCATTAATATGAGGCATACAGGTAGGACTAGTTTAACATTTCTATTACCTGTGTGCCCATATTAATACATCATATACATCCCAGGGGGTGACAGACTCCCTTTAAGTCAGTCATAATAATCCATGTGTGAACAATGATAAGTTGTTACAAAGAAACTTAAGGTATGCAAGTACATTTCCTTTGTTGCTTGAGAGTATGGCATCAGAATAATTTCCCCTTATGGGCTCAAAGTACATTTTTTGGCCCATACTCTAAAATTGCATACAATAGTGCCTTTCATAGTTCTGCTTCAAGATACTATTTAGCGAGTATACAATATGTGATGCCTTGGATGACAATGTTGAGAAGCTGCTGAAGAACCACTTTTCTATAGGAAATACATGCACCGAATAATGCAAGATCAGGAATGTTTCTACAATCTGTTCTTTAATGTACAATAACATATGGATAATAGGTACAGTACAGACATTTCTAATACCAGGCATCAAATAGAAGATTCTGAAGTCGTTGGCTTCAGATGTTGCCCATGCCTTTAACAGTACAGTATGCATCCGATTTTTCCAATGAACAGCAGGATTTTATTATCCCAATAACATAAGCTTCTGATTTCTAGTGCATTAATGGCGAGCCCTTGTGTTCCCCAGTCTCGTGGTCTGCTTTGAGAGACCACAGCTTCCCCCTGTACAGTTAGTCTAGACAGTATTCATGATCCATCTGTCTGGCAAGCCTGGCGGATGGCAAACGCTAACAATCCAAACAATTTTAGTTGCTCTGTTCCATCTCCCATCCCTCTAGGAAACGGTAACCTGATGCTGCAAATTACTATCATTGTTGTAATTCTTACAATGGCAGTGCCAGACGTGAATTAACATCTACTCTAGACTGCTAAATTTTTAAAGTAGAGGATAACTTTCACCAGAAGCACGACGCATAAAAGAAGCCACAAAAAGTAAAAATCTAGGATGTTCTACTATAATGAACATGGTCATGTACTTTTACTCTAAGGTGCAAATAGGATTTATTTCCAGTTCATGAACGTATTGACTGAGCATTTATATTTTACAAGGTAACCTACACACCTGCCATTTTGTCTTGATTATACAGTTTTACCTTCTAATAGCGAGAAATGATAGATTTGGAACGATAACTTAAAAAAAAAAACCAAAAAAAACACAAAACAATCACTTCATTATTCCTCCAATTAGGAGACGTAGAAAAAGTGCTGCAACTTGTACTGTATGTCCACACCTGGATGTATCCTTTTATATGTTGAATGAAGGGGACAAAGTACCGGCTTAGCTTCCATGTATAACTATATCCAGGGCTGTAATGTTGGACTCCATTTTGGGTGGCGTCAGAGTTGATATCACTGTTCTAACTGCAGGTACTAAATTCATGAATATACTGTATTAACTTACAATATTTAAGATTTTAATTAAAGTGTGTTGAGACCTTTCAGTATAAATGCACAAGACCCATCATAAATGCCATGTTCATCAATCTATGACCCCCATTTATCATGTAACAGCCAATGAAAATAAGGGCCAAATAAAGTCCTGAAAGTCTGCTGACTACAGCGGCCTGTTCAGAAGTTATCAACACTTGGATGGTAAAAATACATTTCTTCATTCCGGTTATGCCATTTTGCATTAACTCCTGAAAAGCACCTGAAGGGTTAAACTATGTGAAAGCAATTTTGAATACGTTGAGGGGTGCAGTTTTTAAAATGGTATCGCATTCTGTAGTTTCCAATATATAGGGACCCCCAAAGTCACTACAAAACTTAATAGGTCACTGAAAAAATAAAATTTTCTAAATTTTCTTTAAAAAAAAATGAAAAATTACTGCTACATTTTTAAACCTTTTAAAATAAAACATTTTACAAATGGTGCTTATGTAAAGTAGATATGAGGGAAATATTTATTAATGATTGTGTGTTCTGACTCTCTGGATTAAAGAAATAATCTAAGTTTGAAAAATTGCCATTTAAATTTTTGTTAAATTTGATATTTTTATGAACAGAAAATATTTAGATAAATTTACCATTATCAAAGTACAAAGTACAACGTGTCATGAAAAAAAACCTCAAAATCAATGGGATGCTTTGAAGCGTACCGGAGCTATTACCATATAAAGTGACAATGGTCAGATTTTTTTCTTTTAATTTTGCCTGGTCACCAAGCGTTAATACACTTACTTAACAGAACTATTAATCTTACTGCACTCTATAGACACCACTGTTCCCATTGGTGCTCACAATCTGAAATCTTTATCAGTATTACTTTGGAGTGTAAGAGGAAACCAAGGCAAACCCATTTGGGTGGTGGACAGGAGAACATCCACAAATAGTTTGTATATAGTGATGGGCAAGTAGCATCGTTGCTCGGGTCTCCCTGAGCTTGCTCGCGTGATCTCCAAGTATTTTGGTGTGCTCGGAGATTTCATTTTAGTCATCTCAGCTGCATGATTTGCGACTTGTACACAGGCTGAATACAAGTGGGAATTCCCTAACAGGCATTCCACATGTGTATTCAGGCTGTCTAGCAGTCGCAAATCATGCAGATGAGGCTACGAAAACTACATCTCCGAGCACACCAAAATACTCGGAGGTCTCCCGAGCAAGCTCAGGGAGACCCAAGCAACGAGTATACTCGCTCATCACTATTTGTATATAATAAGCTTTTAGTTAACATTGACATGTCAAATTAAATTGAAATTTAAATACATGACACCTTTCATGGTCCTGTGTGTGAACACATTTAGAAGTTTGGATGACTTTCCATCAAAAAGACAAAAAAAAAAAAAAATATAAAGCATAAAAGCTATCAGACCAACGTTAAGGTGAACCCAAGTTCGCGATGCTCCTAACCTCTAATATTAAAACCTTACCATGTGACAACTTACCTGTAGTGATGAGCGAGTATACTCGTTGCTAGGGTTTCCCCGAGCATGCTCAGGTGGTTTGTATTTTGGCGTGCTCTGAGATTTAGTTTTTTTGTCTCAGGTGCATGATTTGCAACTGCTAGACAGACTGATTACATGTGTGGAATGCCTGTTTGTTAGGGAATTCCCACTTGTATTCAGCCTGTCTACAAGTCGCAAATCATGCAGATAAGACGAGGAAAACAATCTCCAAGCACGCCAAAATACTCGATCACTCGAGCAAAGATTCTACTCGCCCATCACTACTTACCTGCACTAAATGCAAAAACCTTGCGGCCTAGCTTCCTTTGAGCTGGATATTACATTTAAAAAAAGGTCCCCACTGGTCGATCCTGCTCAGCCCTTATTCAACAGGACATCACTATAACGCATGGCAAGGTATTAATACTAAGTTTAGGACCATCCCAAGCTTGGGTACACCTTGACGGTGGTATGGCTTTTACGCTTTTTTTTTTTTTTACATCAAAAACTATGTTCAAAGTACCGAATGATATTTATATGCACTATTGCTTTTACTCATTTACTTACAGCAGAGCATTTGTTCATTCTGTTTCTGTCTTGAGTTTTTAGGTTTGTGTAGGAAGCTTACATGAATCGCATGTTGGAATGGCGAAGGGAACAATCTTACCATCGATGTAGCTGGGTCTGTACCAGTGTATCTATTATAAAGAGGTACTGTATATCCATTTTTTTTTTTTTTTTTTTTTTTTTTTTAGACATGATCAGATCTTTAATATTCCTTTAATGATTTAATCTTGGTTAGTGAAATATAGCATCTAATTCTATTCTAGAATGTGTGTGCCAGATATTCTGCATTGATTTCAGACTATGGGTTAGTGCAATACTGTGATTTTTATATTTCCATAGGCTATTTTTTACATATCCAATTGTTCCCCCATCTCCGTTTTTAACCTGTGTGATGTGATATAAGTTCTTATTGTTGCCATACTTTTCAAGTAAAAAAAAAAAAAAAGCTTTACAACTTTTGCCATTTAATATCCGTTTCTAATCATTATATATATCTACACTACTTAAGATTAATTGATCCCGGGGTTAGATACAGTAAATTATTTTTTCAAAATACAGTGAAAAGACTAAAGCATCGTTTTGTACCTGTATGCAATATTTGCTCATGTATGGTAGCTCAGCAAGATTCGGTTTGATAATTAGGCAATATATGTTAGAAATGGAACGTTGTATGGGGGCATCAATTTACCCTTCAGAGGTGTTTGTCCTTGTTAATCTACAATACCCATATAGTTTGGCCTGTGTCGTTAAGTACTTGGAAGCCCTGGACATTATGAAAAAAAAAAAAAAAAAAAATGTAATGCGAGAGGACTGCTATGTTAGTGAGAAAAAGGGGACTGGAACCTGAAAATTCAATGGCACAGAGGTCAAGGAGGTAATCCTGCTCTTGCCATCTCCTTCCTTTCTTAAAGATGGGATCCACTAAGGATCAACCACTCACCCGCAGGAGAAATCATTGACTAAAGCCCCCTTAACACATAGCGAGATCGCTAGTGATCTCGCTAAAGCGTCACCGATTTTGTGACGCAACAGCGATATCGCTAGCGATCTCGCTACATGTGACACGTACCTGCGACCGGCTCCCCCGCTGGATAAAACTGATCGCACGCGAACATCCTGGGCCATTTTCTTCTCGCTGGTGTCCCGCTGGTGCCGACTAGCGACGCATGGACGCAGGCGGAAGTAGTCATCGCTGCGTGTGACAGGTAAGTAACGACCGCTGCTGCATCTCTGGTGAGATCTGCCTGTGTGGCAGCTCACTAGCGACCATTTAGCGATGCACCAGCGATCCAGACTGGGTCGTATCGTTGTCGGGATGGCTGGTGCATCGGTAAATTTAACGGGACCCTTACACAATGATTGGGCAAGTTCTGAGCGTGCGTGCGTGCGTATGTATATACAAACACTATGCAAAAAATGTGCAGGACACCAAACTATTGACCCAATTTTTGAAGTGTTGGTCTGTGGGTCTAATACTACATTTGTTTCATAAGAAGTTCTAGAGTGAAAATCAAAGATGCACTAGAATATGAAAAAAGTTGTTCGATACAGTTTCAGAGAAGAATAAGGTATTGTCATTCATTGGGCATTAGTTAATCAGAATTCAGAGGGACAATGATTAGAGCATGTGAAGAGTCTCTGCTTGCCGTATATTTTCTGTTGGTGCTTGGGTAGACTTAATGCCCATCAAGTGTGTATAGCTACACCAACAATAAAAGCTCTTATCCCAGGAGTACTACAAAGCTGCTAAACCTGCTAAAACATCTTCTCTCCATGAGTTGTCGGTGCACAGACATGTTTATTAATTACTATGGCAGAACATTGAACAGGCAGAGCATAGTGCAAGGGTTCCACAAGCTTCATAGACCACCAAAGATGCTTC
Organism: Dendrobates tinctorius; assembly: GCF_039654945.1. Taxonomy (NCBI): domain Eukaryota; kingdom Metazoa; phylum Chordata; class Amphibia; order Anura; family Dendrobatidae; genus Dendrobates; species Dendrobates tinctorius. The sequence continues at coordinate 23,046,338 of NW_027361783.1, forward strand.
TTCGCCGGTATTTAATTGCCTAGAAGAATGGCTATTCAGTCAGATAATCTACCGTACGTTTTCTCAATAAAAAATATTCTCAAATACAGTGCATTTCATGTATTATCCACATTCATTGATCCTATGAGGTCAATATGTAGATGTTCTCTCTGATGTACCAGACAGTCCATCTTCTCCCCAGTTAATAAATCTCATGATAAAAGAGAAAATATCTATCTATCTATCTATCTATCTATCTCTATCTATCAAAAAAAGGGCAGCACTACCAAAATTAAATAGTTGGTGCAAAACCTATTCAGCAGTGTCCGAACAGCCAAATTAACAAAAGTAAAAAAAATAGGCAGCACTCAAATGTAAAAAAAAGTGGATACTTTACTGATCCTCAAGTGGCAACGTTTCAACGGTGACCCGTCTTTATCAAGCAATGTGCTCATAGTCAGTACAAACTTAAATAGTAGTAACACATGTGTATACAATTTCAATAATTAATCTGTTTTACATATTCAAAATGGCCATTGCCATAGTAACATTTACAGGTGCTCCATACAACATATGTGCATATGTCCGAAGATCTAGATTACAAAGTGCAACAGTGCATATACAGTGCTTTAAAAAGACTCAGCTTGTCAATAAAAACGATCATGACAACTTATGAAGGTACTAAGGCTTATATAGTTAAAGAAATGGTATACTTTACTCATATCCATGCAGCTCTCTGTCACTGCTGGCAATTAGCTGTGGTCAGTGTTGTTTGTCGCTGCCCAGCTCCAACATGTGATTCATCACTGCAAGGCCGATCATTGCAGGATGCAGTGCATTTCATGTATTATCCACATTCATTGATCCTATGAGGTCAATATGTAGATGTTCTCTCTGATGTACCAGACAGTCCATCTTCTCCCCAGTTAATAAATCTCATGATAAAAGAGAAGAAAAAAAAAAAAAAATAAAAATATATATATATATATATATATATATATATATATATATATATATATATATATATATATATATATATATATATATATATATATATATATATATATTTTTTTTTTTTTTTTTTTTAAACAAGTTACTGGTTTTAAAAGGTACTTTGTGAAATATATTGAAAAATGATCAGGCTAAAGAGCAGGGCCTCCAAATTATTCCTTCTTGTGCTATATTCTCTAGAGACGAGCGAACGTGCTCTGATGTATTATCTGAGCATGTTCGGGTGCTAACCGAGTGACTTCGGCGTGCTGGTAAAAGGTGTTCGAGTCCCCGTGGCTGTATAACTAGTGGCTGTTTGACAGGCAAAACATGCAGGGGTTTGCCTGTGTTAGACAATCCCCGCATGTGAGAAAAGTCACTCTTAGCACCAGAGCATGCCCGGATTACACATTCGAGCACGTTCGTTCATCGCTAATGTTCACACATGGCGTTTATGCAGTATTTTTTTTTCCTGCAGGCAATACCTGCTCCTGGTAGTAAAGAAGCCACTTCCAAAAAGCAGGCTGTTCTAAGTTTTGGTTGCAGCTTATATTATTGCTTGTCTACAGTACATACTAAACTCCGAAAAACCGTATGGTTAGAGTTATTTTTGCACACAACGCTTTCAAAGGGTGAAAAAACACTGAAAGCATTGATATTCTGCAGGTTTCCAAAAGTAGCTGCAGTTCTCAAATTCAGCTAGGAATTAAAACACGCGTGTCCACAAGATTTCCAAAATGTTAGCTTTCATGGGTACTGAAAAAAAAAATCCCAAGACTTAATTTGCAGTAAAAAAAAAACAATGTGTAAATTTAGCCTTTGGCTATGTGCACATGATGCGTATTTGCTGCTTTTTTAACGTGTATAAATGGTTTAAAATGCAATGGAATACTTATTGCAAGGTAACTCAATGACAATCCTGAAGTGTTGTGCACATGATCAGTAAATTTCAGTCTGTATTTGCAGTGAGTTTTTTCTGCAGCATGTCAATTTTTGCATTTTTTTACTACGTTTTTGACCCATTCAATGGAGAGTGAAAAAAATGCATAAAAAAACGCATCTAAAAAACATCAAAAACGCGTGTATTATTTTCCGCTGCATTTTTCTGCCAAGAGATGAGGAAACCTTGCAGCATTTTGTGCACGCACATACACCACGTGCGCACATGACCTTATTGCTTAAGGCCAGGCTGAGCGACTTTAATCCCTTCTCCCACAAGCCAAAGAGCTCCTGTAAAAGAATTATGGAAAGGCTTACAAAACAGTGCCAACCAAGTTATTTTACGTAAAAGCCACATTATCCCACAAAACGACAAAAGTAACTGAACAAAAGTAACCGCCCCCAAAAACGCTATCCATAGTAACCTTATAACAAGCCACAATGGACAGTCAAAATGCCCCCATAACATCAAAACACTTTCAGAAAACTGAATCATTGACATGTTACACCAGATTTCAAGTTCTCCTGCCGGGGCAAGGCACTTTCACAGATCGTTCCTGTTGGGATTATGAGTCACTGACTACACTGGAAAAATTGCAAAATGCCAGTTAGACATTCAGAAACCCAACTAATGTTCAGTACAGTTTTTTTGCATGATTATTGCCATTTTATAGAACAGAAACAAAAGTACCACCAATAAGTAAAAAAAAAACAAAAATAAACAAAACAAAACCCGGAATGGAGTTTTGTATATACAATAGGGACCATTTTTCCATATCTGGCACAGCAGTAACACTTTCCAACTATGGCTGACGATACCCATGTAGTTGGTAAAGAATACTTGCATCCAGACAAGCAATGAATATCCTCGTAATTCCATTTTTATACTTTCGGTTTGAAAAACAATAAGGAACATTAATCTCCTCCAGAGCTGTAGCTTCTCGATCAGGATGGATTATTTCTGCTGCTCACCTATTGCTTTACACATGGCTGTTTGTGGATGCATTACGACTCACCGCTGGCAGCCTGCTATTCATATGGTGCCGATTAAACAAGTCAGACTTGTAACTATTGAGTTTAATTTGTGAATTGGGGGGCAGTTCAAGTATTTGTAAGATCTATTACATTAGGTTTCAATAAACCTCATACTGCTGGTGACATAGAAATCTGCTTATGGTTCTACCCTTCAAAAACATGGTACATACAATATTCATTAATAGTATCCTCCTCTCATCAAGATGACATACGGCTTACCTATGCTTTTCTCACTTTACTGAACATTAGAGACAGATAAGGGGATTTATTTCAGATCCTAATGTAGTTTGATTAAACATTTTGGAAACTAAACGAGGATGAACTTTATGAAAGCAGATGGAAAACAGTGTGGAGTACGAAGCCAGAGAGAAGTGGAGGAATGTGCACTACCTACAACATCTATAAGCTACACAACTCATGGGCAGAGGTATTTGGACAGAAAAAAGGAGAATCAACTATTTTATTCCAATCTAAAGATCTAAAGTAAAGAAAAAAAAAAAAAAAAATTATGACAAAACCACACCACTCAACTACATTTTTAAAGGCGCTCACAAAGTGCTTTTCGCAGCAGCCAAAAACTGATCTGGCAGTGAAAATGCTGCAGACAAAAAGCAGGTTTTGCTCAGTTTCTCAGGATCACAAAGATCAGCTTTGCTTCCACCACACAAGATACAATACATGTTGGCACCAATGCAAGACATATGTGAAACCTTAAAACATTTTTGGTAAAAAGGGCAAATTGATAAAATTTAGTGGAAAAAATTGTGATTCTGAGAATAGTGACTATTGTGAACAAAAAAAAAAAAAAAATTTATAATGAGTTGATGAAAAAAATACGCAATTACAAATCTAACAGTGGGGAGAGTTGAACTGGTCATGCATAGTTTACTCAAGACATTGTCAGAGCAATGAGTTGGTCAAGCATTGTTTACTTTCACACAACACTAATTTAAACTGTACTAATACAGTCGTACTCGTGAGGAAGTAAGGGAAGGCCAGGAATGTAGTCATGGCCAGAGACACGAGCATCTGTCTGCAGACCTTCCCTCACAAAACTGTATTCAACTTCTCCACGTACCTGCATCTCCCCCTGGGCACTTCCCAGGCGGAGACAGCCCCTCTTCCAGGTGAACCCCCAGTAACTGAGACACAGTCCAGGATAACTTGAACACTCTTTACTTAGAACTTCACACGTTACATCCACAGTTGCCACATCATGGAATTTATGTGTTTCCTCATCTTTCCCTACTTCGCTGATGCTTCTGCGGCACACGTCTTGACCGGACCGTCTTAGACTGCTCCCCAGATCCTTCCTGGCCTAACCTCACCATGATGATAATTCCCTCTGCCGGTTTTGCCTCAGACTCAATCAAAAAAGCCAAGAGCGACAAACAGGACGCTGCCTAGTTTAGGTCAGCCCAGACCTCTGTTGGTCCATGTTGCGGATTACAAACAAAAACCTTAGTGATTTAATTAAACACAAAATTGCATTGTTTAGTCCTGCATCTATTTTTTTTTTTTTTTTTTTTTTTTTTTTTTAAGTAGTGGTATGCTTTAAGTTCACACAAACAAGCCCGTAGATTGTTTTCCAACACTAATTTCTACAAGAATCCTTCTGACAGCAAATGATATTCCATAGTCACTTTTTCCCCCATACCAGTTTACTAAACATAGTGATAGTTTAAAGGGTTTGTCCGCTACTAGAACAATCCCTTCTTGATCAAAATGTTTGGCTCACGTAAAATAAAGCCTAGAATCCCCTTCTGTGTTAGCTCAGTTCCCGCGGCGTGGGGCCACTCATGCGGTGCTGTGACACGTGATGCTGGTGTCCAATCAGTGCTGGCGTCAATGTTTCCACATCCAGCCAAATCAATCATGAAGAGGAAGTTTGGGCTGCGGCTGAGACCGGACGTCATCATCAGGTTAGATTTGTCCGAAAGCGGGAACAGTGACGACAGCGCTGGCGTCACAAGTCACAACAACCTCACGGTGAGTACCAGACAGAGCTATGTCTACACTTAGAAGACTCATTAGTATGAAGTGAGGTGGTCAAAATTGCGCTCAACGGCACCGAAACATATTGCCCTCTGACAACCTTCCTCTTTAAAACAAAATGGCAGCATACAAAGTTTATTTCTCCACAAATAAAAATGAACTTTCTCATCTGCCAGATTATATTTTTTTAATTTTAAAACCACATAATATTTCCCCGAAACTATTTTCTTTTGACATGGCCGAGCTTCTACATTTATGGATGAAATAAAGCATTTCCCAAGTATCAGACATTAGTGCAGTTCTCTGCAATACACCTCAAGATTCTTTTAGTAATGGCATTAATACAACACCCAGTAATAAGAACAGACAAGTGCAAGACTGTAGCGTGCCATGACAGCCAGTTTTTCCTCGAAGCAGCCTGATGTATCGATTGCATTTTTCATAAAGCAAGGTAAAACCTCGGTCTTGAGGACCAAGCAGAGTTAATCTATAAATAGTGTCCGTGAGGAATTTCATTTCCTAGAAACTAGAGTATGATACACATTTGTATTTTACAAAATTCTCTCAAAACGTTGCCAGCTGCCACATCAGGATCGTTACCCGCTAGAATATGCGCTTGAGCGGCACTACGGGCTATTAACACTTTGTTTCCAATTAATGGGATGCTCAGATGCTTTCAGAAGTTATATGGCCGAAAGCCTAATCATGAAGGACTCACTCAGGAACCAATAACCGATAATTACTTCTTAGTGGAGAAGAATGATAGTGACTGGATACGAGGAAGAGTCAAGAACACACGCGTCTTAATAAACACGCAGCAGACTAACAGTAAGTGAATATCACAGTGGTTAAAGAGAGCATAAATCTGACATGCTGCAGACACATTTTAGCTTGATGAAATGATCAGACGACAATTAACTGGAGACGACCGTGGCCTACATGTAATTAGATCATAGTCACCATTTCCACCTTTTAATTCAGCATTTCATCCCGGTGTCTCAGCTTTCACAGAGCGATGCCCCGACAGTGCTTTGATAATGTTCCAATGAATCATCTTTTTTATAACATTTCTGTAAAGCCTTATTCTCATTTATGGCATGTACAGGTACAGCAGATGACACTTCTATATGATGAACCACCATTGTGTTATTTGTCATGGGATACAAGTGTCTTCCATATTATGCCATAATTCCATATAGTTTTCATTTTGCATTTGATCATTCGCAGTTTAATTATACAGCCATCATTAAGGATAGGTGCACACGGTCAGTAAACGCTGCGGGATGGACGCTGCATACTTCCGCAGCATCCAGATGTTACAGCACATCGGATGGGATTTCAAGAAATCTCATGCCCACTATGCGTGCACCGACACTGGCGGATCCTCTGCAGAGACGGACATGTGGCGCGTCTCTCCAGACTGCAGCATGTCAATTTCACCCGTACAACGTATTGGACGCGGTGATCGTGCACGGTTCAATGAACACATGTGGAATCACCTGCGTTCAAAAGCCGGCAGCACTTTGGACGCAGCGGACACGTGCTGCATCCAAAGCACTGGGAATTACGGACTGTGTGCACCTTCCCTAAGGACTCATTCATGACTTTTCGCTTTGAGTGCTGTCCATGGGGAAAAAAAACAACCACCCACAAATAGCACCTGGACCAGTATTTAATAAGGCAACGTAGATCTGCAATTTTTTTCTTCACTCACCGAATCTGCATTGAGGGAGGAAGCAACGGAAGCTGTACAGAGATGTAATATAGTATCTAATCTTCATGGACGCATTGCAATTTTGTAATATGGGAAACTGTAGCGGTTCAGCTGCAGTAGAAAAGAGTTGTCCCAATTTTCTGGATGAAACCCTGAACTTTTATTCCATACACTTATTTGAACCTACCTTAACCCCTTAATGACCGCCAATACGTCTTTTAACTGACGTGACATAAGAGAATAGCATCCCCATACAGGTGACAATCCAGCAGCTGTCAGCTGTACACTATAGCTGACAAATTGCTGCATCAGCTACGATCAGTGTTTGCACAGTCCAAATCATTTTATGCTGCTGTTAATAGTGACAACATCATATAAATGGTTAACAGAGTATGGGGGCTTCCTCTTTATCCCCATCAGCACCCTGAGATCATGATTCTGTGGTCCTGATGTTTGCCATGGCAATTCACGACCAAATAGCGGCCTTAGAGCCTGACGGCTGTTGTAACCTGTTCAGAAGCTAGCGGCATTTAGGTGGTAAAAATACACTTTTTTATTTCGGTCATACCACTTTGCATTAATTCCTGAAAATGACCTGAAGGGTTAATAAACTACCTGACAGCAGTTATCAATATGTCAGGGGGTGCGATTTTTAAAATGGTATAACATTTGGGGGTTTTCCAATATATAGGACCCCCAAAGTCACTTCAAACCTGGATAGGTCCCTTAAAAAAAAAATAAATGTTTTTTCTAAATTTCCTTGATAAAATGAAAAATGATTGCTACATTTTTAAACCTCCTAAAATGCTAACAAAATAAAAGAACATTTTACAAATGGTGCTGATGTAAAGCAAGTATGTGGAAAATGTTATTTATGAATGTTTTTGTGTGGTATGACTATCTGGATTAAAGGGATAACCAGAGATAGAAAATTAGCAATTTTCTAACATTTTTCTCAAATTTCTGATTTTTTTTATAAATAAAAACAAAACATATTGACCTAAATTTACCGTTATCATAAAGTACAATGTGTCACGAAAAAAACAATCTCAAAATCACTGGGATTTATTGAAGCGTTCCAGAATTATTACCACATAAAGTGACACTGGTCAGATTTCAAAAATTTGGCTCCGTCACTAAGGGGTTAAAGGTCATGTTATGTTTGGGTGTCCGTAATCAGGATCAAAGAATAAATTTGAGTGGGCAGTAACATTCTGATTTCTTCAATTTGATCAAATTTTGATTGTATGGATGCAGCCAAACACATTACATGGCAATCACCCACACAGATAAAATAAGGGGGAACAGATAGGATCAATGTGCCAGATTTTTTACTTTTCAAGGAAACTGCTGCAAAAGGAAAACTGCAACACATTATTCCATTCAATCCGATGGAAAAAAAAAAAAAAAAATGTTTATGGTCACAAAGAAAAAACAAACTTCCATATCAGGCAACTTAAAGGTCTAAATAGAAAAATGCAATTGGAGGGAAAGTCAAGTTAAACTAAGGGTACGTGTACACGATCAGTGAACGCTGCGGGTTTGACGTTGCGTACTTTCGCAGCATCCAGATCTTACAGCATAGTGGATGGGATTTCAAGAAATCCCATGTCCGCTGCGCGTCCAGATACACCTGCGGCTCACCCGTGGAGACTGACATCCAGCGAGACTCTCCAGAGCGTAGCATGTCTGTTTTCTTCATACAATTCTTGAAGATAATCACACCATAATAATGAGTTTTTGGACACGCCCAGCTATTTGACACGATTCACACAAAAGGCTAGCACAAATGCATAAATTATTTTACCCCACTAGTAAACATACAGCACAGTACTAGGCTTAAAAAGGACACTAGGATTTACTATGGAGTTTAGAAGGTCACATACAGTGCTATAAGCCACAAGAATCTGGGGAAAACAAAACTAGGGAACAAAGCGCAATGGGGTTTGATCTAATGGTACACACAAAGGATATAGAAACCTTGCTCACCTGATGAGGTTGTGATCACACAGCCTTTTCTGAGCAATAGAATTAACTGCTGCAAGCCACAGGTTAAAAACCAGGATAATATACAACTGGGATGCAAGGTGGTTCTCTGCATTGCTGGTGAAGTTCCACAGATGAATCAGGACACCCAGGACGGAGAAATATGCGGTTTTTATTATCTACTTGTTTCAAAGTTATCCAACTTCTCCCTCAGGAAACTGTGGTTGTATCCTAACAGAGAAGTTAGATAACTTCGATATGTTTAGGTAATAAAAACCACATTTCTCCATCCTCGGTGTCCTGATTCATCCGTGGAACCTCACCAGCAGTGCAGAAAACCACCTTAAATCCCAATTGTATATTATACACAAGAATTAACAATCCATAAACCAAGGTGAAGGCACAATCTAAATGTGCTGGACAAACCAAAAGCAGAGCAGAAGTCTCTCTAGCTACAAATCAAAAAATTCAAAACAGGTCACAAGTTCAAAAGAACTGGAATAGACGTGTCCCCCAAAAAATGATATAAAAGCATGGAGAATCTTGGAGAAAATATTGAATGCATTACATTTAGTCTAGAGAATAGAAATTATTAACTTAAACAAGTGCATAAATGGCCCTTACAAAAAAGCCAGGTCAGGTAAAACCACCTCAAAAAGACAAGGGGCCACTCCTTCTGCCTAAAGAAAGGTTTAATCACCAATGGAGAAAAGGATTCTTTACTAATCGTGGAATAGTCTACCTCATGACCAGGTCAAAGTTCATGGTTTCAAAAAGGACTTAAATTTATACTTAAAAAAATAAACACTATGTAAATGAGCACAATTCTTGTACTGAGCGTTTGGTCCATTTGATAGACACAGATCAGCAGGCAGACCTTTGTGCTAGTACCGTCCAGATTGGTTTATGCATTATGGTTGAACCTATACCCTTACCCCATACTAACTAGGCATAAATTTAACAAATGTTTATCATTCACTGATTTGTTTTTAAATGAGGAAAAATAGCAGTTCTTTATTTGACAGGTTCTCTTTAAAGGTCTGTCTTTCTGTGGACTATTTTAGATGGTCATGCTTTTTGCACTTTAGATGCCCCCTCACCTGAGCGATGGCAGGATTTTTTAATAAGTAAGCCTTCATCAATCAATGGATTTTTAGTATGTGTACACAAATTCCTATGAAGATGGCTATGCACATTTATTTTTCATAGTCCATGTACGGCAATGTGACTTTTAGACTGAAAGTCTCCTGACCTCACCTCAACAATCTGAAGGGCCAATTTGAGGCTGCCAAATTCAGGTCAGGAAATCACCTGCATCTAGAAATCACACATACAGACTACGACCAGCCTGATCACCACGTCTTTTGATCTAAGCGATGTGCTTCGTATATGCCTATGATTCAGTTAACTCCCATCAGGACACAACAATTGAGCCACATCTTTGCACTCCGCTACAATCCATTGTTTGACCGATGTATGAAAAATAGGCTAAATATGTAAAGCCAGTGTAGCTCACTGATGCCCAGCAGTTCTCATGAAGAGATTGTCAAAAAGACACTTAAAGGTAACCTGTCATGTAAAGAAGTGCCATGTACATGCAGATATACAAGCAAAATGTAGGTAAATAGCATTTAATTGTTTTTGTTGATTGGAGCGGCAGCTAAAGGGAGAAAATAACGTTTTTCATCTCAACTGCTCACTTTCAGTCATCTGGCATTGCAGGAGCTGGTTAAACACTATTTACTTAGGTACGAACAGCCTACTCTGCAATGGTAAAGAGGTGGTTGACGGAAGCCAATGCATCGGCAACTGCTTAATTTAAGATTATGCTGTCAGATTGATAGCAGCATTTAAATGGTTAACAGCAGCTATAACACCTCTGCTCTGGCAGAGATCAATCTTTTAAATATGTCATCAGTATCAAACTGGTGGAGGTTTTACATCCAGCCACACCACTAATCTGCTGTTAACTAACTTGAACCAGAACCAATCTGCCTAACCTGGGATTGGTTACTAAATAGTGTGAAGGAGCAGCTATGTTCTGCTCTGTAGAACTGATAATCGGTGGCTGTTCCAGGTGTTCTAGCTCCAATCTGATATAGACAACCTATCATAAGTGTAGATCACCAAAAAGACTCATTTAATAGAGAGAAATATCCATAAATACTAGCAAAATTGCAAAGCTTACTGGTTTCAGAAAGAAAGGACACCTTAACGGCAAAAACACATTAGTGACATAATAACTAATATGTCAATTATCTTTGAACCAGATACAAAGAATAAAAGGCACAAGGTTAAGCTGCTCGGGCAGCTACTTACAGGTAAATATCCCTGGTGGAGGGTGTTCTGTCGGGCAGTTTTCTTCATCACTGTTATCCCCACAATCATTGAGCTGGTTACAAATCAGCGATCCAAGATATAAACATTTGCCACTGGTGCAGGTAAATTTGCACTCTGAAGAAAAACAAACAAAACCACACATTATAATCAAAAGCAAAACATTTCTAATGGGATCATTAGATTTACCATACTCATTATTAACTTTGAGAATTTAAAGGTTTATTCTTAAAATGGCAAGTAGTCCTCAGGATGGAGGTATAAGTTACTCATCGCTCAGTGGTCTGCCTGCCGAGATCCCGAGTAATTTTAAAAACACATCTTTGGGACCCAGCAGACCAGCCGCACCCAGCCATTGTTATACACCACCGCAATTTGTTCATTTTGATCATTGTATTTATAAAAAAAATAAATAAAAAAAAAGTGCCGGCTATCTCTTCCACCTACATTTCCATTTAGACCTTGGCCTCCTGGTTCAATTTTTTTTTTTAAATTATTATTAGAAGTAATTTCCCTATCCACATTTGTGTACAGGGCAATTGGTCAGCTTTTACTCCCATTTGGCTTCCTTTCTCAGCCAGCCCATAGCCCTTACTACGACCATTTTATAGCACAAAAGTTAGGCAGCCCATTGACTTCTATTGCGTTCAGGGTCAAGTTCTGATGCCCGAACCAAACTTTGGATTATAGTTCGGCCAAACCCGACCATCCACGTGTCCACGCATTCCTATTGAGATTAAAGTTTACTATTCCTGCCACCCAACATTAGAACTCTAATTCACTCATTTCATATTTCAAAGTGTCTCTTAAGAAAAGTTTATGTCACTATACACTTGAAATTGATGCAACTCAACTTCAGATACAAATATTTTTCATATCTAAAATATTAGTATTGTTTGCTTATGTTTAGAGATGGGCATAACCCAACAGTAAAGTTCGGTGTCCGTACCGAACACCTACTGTTTGGGCAGACACCAAACATGAACTTCACCAGGAAGTCTGTGTTGCTGTTCGGGTTCAGCCCCCCCAAACATCGGGTGTTTGTTGCACTGTCAAGTGCATGACTGCACGGAAAACACTGCTTCTTATCGGCAGTAAAATTACAGACAGTCAGACTGCTACGATTCCCATGTTGTCAAATGACAGCGTGAGCCCGCTGCTGTGATCAGAGGTAAAAAGTTTACCTCTCGTCACTGGCATAGGGCTAATGGGACTACTGCTTTTATCAGCTTACTCCTGCTGCCGCTAATAACAGAGCGCAGGCAGCAGCTGAGGGGAGATTCATCAGCTGACACCTGCGCTCTAAATAAATTAAAAAACTGCATAGGTTTTTGTATTTTTTATAACCAACCAGGCAAAACTGACAGCTGGGGGCTGCAACCCTTAGCTGTCAGTGTTAGCAAGGCTTGTTATTAATAGAGGGGTCCACACGCTGTTTTTATCTCTATATATATAAAAATCAATGTGTGAGCATTGTCTTACTGACTTGTTCACACTTGTGCATGTCACATGTTTTTAATCCGTTTTTCCTTGCTAAGCATACCCCTCTCCTGTGTGACATGCACATAAATGAGCTGTCTTACACCACAAGCCCATATGCTAGGAGGCGCCTGTCTGTATCCTGTTCATTTAGACACTGTTCACATGTTCAGGTTTTAAATACGTTAGATAGGGACTGCTTCGTGAAGGGTTACCGTGACGTGGTGAAGCGGCTTGGTATACATTTTTTGCAGAAAACGTATGGACTAAATACCCTGTATGTTATACAGCACTTGCTGATTACTGTCATGTTTTTACTGCAGAGTATTTTTGCAAATTTGTCATTTTGTGTTCTTTTGTTGTGTTTCAGCCATATATATGGTTGCCATGGCGACGCTCCTGTCATAATGGGTTGCAAAGGTGACCGTTATGTCATATTGGGGTTGCCATGGCGAAGATGTCATAATTGGTATATGGGCACAGAACTATGGGATGAAGGATGTGTGATGGATATATAGGCATAGGACTATGGGAAGGAGGATGTGTGATGGGTATATGGGCACTGGACTATAGGATGGCGGATATGTATGATGGGTATATGGGCACTGGGCTGTGGAATGGCGGATATTTATGATAGGTGTATGTGCACGGGACTATGGGATGGAGGACATGTATGATGGGAATATGGGCACTGGACTTTGGGACGGAGGATAATTATAATTTGTTATAACTAACCACAGTTAGTTACTATGCCAGGGCAGCGCCGGGCTCTTCAGCTAGTTAGTTAAAATAAAAAAAATAAAAAAAAAAAAACACACATGGTGTGGGGTCTCCCCCTTATTTGACAACCAGTCTTGCTAAAGCAGGCAGCTGTAGGCTGGTATTCTCAGGCTGGCAAGGGGCCATGGATATTGACCCCCCCTAGTCTAAAAATAGCATGCCCGCAGCCGCTCAGAAAAGGAGCATCTATTATATTCTGTGTGAACATTCTGATCAGTATGCATTCAAGGCTGTGTACTGTTTTCTCTGGTACTGTTCACACCCACTGATACACACACTGCTAAACACTAGTCACACTGTCAATAGAAAAACACTACTAGTTGGACTACATCCTCAGGACATTCCGACAGCATGTATTTAAAGGGGTTGTCCACTACTAGGAAAACTTCTCGATCTGAAGGTTTGTCTCAGTGAGAATAAAAACACTTACCTCCCGTGCCGGCAGTGTTCCAGCAATCATGGCACAAACGTTCCCGGGGCTCACGTGCAGTTTTGACACTTGATTTCTGAAGGCAGGACAGTGATGCCAGAGCCTTTTAGGGGTAGCGCTCAAGAAGAAGTGAGCGGCAAGCTGAAAGGTCTCCCCTCTTGATTACAGAGAACGTTTCAAGACTTAAGGCCCCATCACACATGACGATTTACCAGCGATTCCGACAACGATATCAACGTGTCAGGATCGCTGGTAAGTCGCTATGTGATCGCTGGTGAGCTGTCAAACAGACAGCTTCACCAGCGATTAGCACAGAGATGCCGAGCGCGCGGCATCGCTGTGTTCTGTTAGTTACCAGTGTGCTGTTGCAGGCAGCTGGTAACTAACGTACACATCGGGTATCCAAGGGACGTGCGTCCCTTGGATACCCGATGTGTACGTTAGTTACCAGGTACCTGCATCAGCACGCTTGGTAACTAACTGAACGATCCTCCCACAATCCTCCGCGCACTGCAGGGGGCGTAACCAGAAGATCCCGGGGAAATTCAGAGGCCCGTTTGCACCGCTGCGCCTGGTACCATGGCAACTACCAGCACAACCGGGGCCCGGTGCAGGCTTCCATTCCCGGGGGTGGGGGTGTATAGCACAGGCTGGTGCTATACACCCGAGGGAGCAGAAGTCACAGCCTGCCCACCAGGCCTGCATCAGCGCGCTTGGTAACTAACGTACACATCGTGTATCCAAGGGACGCCCGTCCCTTGGATACCCGATGTGTACCTTAGTTACCAGCTGATCGCTGGGATCCCGCCGGTCACACGCAGCGATGCGTGCTGGCCAGCGGGAGATCAGCGACCAAAGAAATGTCCTGGGCTTTCCTGCAGCGATCCCGGCAGGGGGGCCGGTCACTGATCGCTGTCACACACACAGCGATCTCGCTGGTGAGATCGCTGTTGTGTCACAAAACTTGTGACTCAGCAGCGATCTCGCTAGCGAGATCGCTATGTGTGACTGGGCCTTTATGAACCAACAATCACTTGCTATCTACTTGCCTGTTGAGCAGTGGCTTTCTTTTCTGCTCTGTTTACAGAGCAGGACTGCAATCATTCTAATTGAGTTGGTTACTGCTGTCAGTATGACACCAGCAGTCACGCCCAGTTGACAGCAGTCCAGAAAAGAAACCATGATGTTAGCAGAGACCGCTAAACCGCCAGCAGGAACTGTCTTTGGCTGTTCTGTGATGGCGAAAAATGGTGACAACTACCTGCCTGTTAGCGCTTAAGCATTTTTTTCTTTTTAAAGGCCATTAGCATATATTTTGATTGGTTACCACCATTTTCTTTTTAAATGCTTTTCAAGTCTAATGGAATGTGTCACAAAATTGATAGAAACCTCTTCATATCTATTCACGTGTTGGATTCCTTAGTACCACAAACCCCAACCAAAAAAATAAAAAAAATCTAAATACATTTAAAAAAGAAAAAAATCCAAGGATACAATCACACTAAAGGGGTTGTCCACCATTAGGACAAGCCCATTTTATTCTGGTTTAGTCCCATTAAAATAAAAAAATCAAAACGATACTTCCATTCCAGCAGTGTTTGTGCTCAAAACACCGGGGATCACATGAGGTTATTCCATCACACGAGCCTTGCGCTGAGCTTGTGTGACATTACCTCGTGTGATGGCTGGCTTCACTGTCCCTGCCTTTGGATGGCTTTATCAACAGGAAAGGCTCAAGCTGCTCTCTGACTTCCTGTTCAGGTTTGATTTATCTGAAGGCGGTGGACAGTGATGTCAGTGCAGATTGGGCGAAGGGCTTCTTGACATTACCTTACGTGTGCTTGGGGAACATGGGTGCAGACACTGCTGGAACAGCGCTTGAGGAGAATATAGGAGTTATTATTTTAAAGGGGTTAAACATGAGGAATGAGAAGGGGTTGTCCCAAGTAGTGGAAAACACCCTTTAAACTACTTGTGCCAAAACATCTCAATATGACGAATTGCCTACAACATAAAGGCTTAAACCCTAATAAGATCCATACAATAAGGGCAAGTGCTCATGCAGACGTCCTGTGCAAGTAATCCATACAATGCTTGGACTAGCCATGGCTCTTGACCCAAGCAAGACATCTTCAGACAGATGAAGTGGTCATGCTTGGACCAGGAGCCCTGAGGCCAGTCCTTGCTCGTACAGATTTGCATGCATGGCTACAACTTTTAGTTAGATCGGTAACCAATTGAACAAGACCATAATATCATACAGCATTACTCAGGGCACCTCATTTTGTACCTACTAAAGAGATGGTTAAGGCCTGTTTCACACATCCGTTTTTGGCGTCAGTCAAAATCCGCCAATTTCCGGAAAAAAAACGGATCCGCAAAAAAAGGGGCGGATCAGTTTTTCCCATAGATTTACATTAGTGGCGGATTTTGAGTGTCGTCCGTCACACCCGTTTTTTGACGAATCTGCCAAAATTTTTCTGTCTCCCGGGCGGATGGGACGGACACTGCAACGCTTTGACTTGACGGTCCGCTATTTTTAACTGCGACTGTGCGGAAGCTTTGCTCCTAGAACACTTAACTCTCAAACGCTGTTTCGGGACCGAAAAAAAAAAATCTCTTTTTTCCAGGCAGCGGTTCCTTTAAAGTTCAGCCGTCACCGGATCCATCAAAACAACGGTCCGGTGCGTTGGTGTGATAACGGAGACGGATCCGTTTTCCTCCATTTTAACGGATTGCAACTGACATCAAAAAACGGATGTGTGAAACAGGCCTTAAGCTGTAGTAGGGAGTGGCCATTAGCCATCTTGGGAGAAACCAGCTTTTATTAAGTTGCTTTCTAATTTGTGGTAACAGTTCTGTTTGAATAGGGGATAACAAATGTGACTGAAGTACTAAAATTCACCAGGGCGGCTTATTTCCCATTACCTAATAGTGGGCAGCCTCAGACTGCGCCATTTAAAAAAAAAAAAAAAAAGGCTTTTCAAAATATGTTCTTGTCAAAACTGCTCACAAGGACACCTAATGTCCCAAAGAACCCAACTTTTTAGCAGAAGTCAGGCCCAAACTTACTGGTTGTTGGATCCTTGCATGCAGAGAGAAATCCCACAACCTTCTGAAGACCCTTCTCAGAGTAATCGTGCGATATCTCGCATTTTAATTGCATGATTTCTAAACTAATCCAACACTGCCATATCCTTAATTGAGGTTACAGTTTGGTTAACAGTGTAGTAAAACGGTTTTTCACAAATGGGAAAAAAAAAAAAAAAAAACATATACAAGATGGAGAACTCGATCATAAAATACTACAAGGTTGGGAACTGGTAAGGAAACATTATCAATGAGCAGTGGAGGGACAGCCAGTTTAGGATAATGCACAAAACAATATGTGGATTTAATATACAGCCTACTCAACAAAAACCTGATAGGCAAACGAGTTGTCCTAAATGTAACACTCCTAAAACAGACATGGAACATGGAATATGGTCGTGCCCTAAAACACAAGAACTCTGGGTTAAGATCCAAGGCATGTATTTACAGATGTGTGGGATTCGGGTGGATATTGATCCATTGAGCTGGTTGTTCCATTATACGATAGGCAAAACGAGTGGTGGAAAACTGCACGATCTGTTTCACACCCTGACTCTGGTAACAAAGCGTCTAAGTTTACAACATTGGCTTGCCAAAATGCTTCCAGGGGTAAAAGAGGTAAAGGCAGGGCTGCTTTCTGTCTTGTATTTGGAAAAAAAAAAAAAAAAAGAGGCAGAAAGATAAAATGACAAAAGTTTTTCAGAAAATGGAAATGTTCATGGAATCGATGCTGTCTACTGGAGAAATACAGGGAATAATGGTGTCTTTCATTAACTCAGATTGGTATCTATTAGAAGACTTAAGCGGTAATTTGGGTAGACTTAAGCCCCCGTTACACACTGCGATATCGCTAGCAATATCGCTGTAAAGTCACCGATTTTGTGACGTTGCAGCGATATTGCTAGCGATATCACTGCATGTGATACTTACCTCCGACCGGCTCCCCCGCTGGTTATCGCTGATCGCGCGAGAAGCTCCTGGACCATTCCTCGTCGGTCACTTCCTGCGGCGCCGACGAGCGACGCGTGGAGCCGGGCGGGAGGACATCAGGATCGCCGCGTCTGACAGGTAAGTAGCGACCCCCGTCCCCAGCGATGTCGCTAGTGAGATCTGCCTGTGTGGCAGCTCAGTAGCGACCACCTAGCGATGCACCAGCGATCCTGACAGCGTCATATCGCTGGTGCATCGCTAGGTGTAACGGTACCCTTAAATGTCATTGAGTAATCACATCAGAAAGTTTACAGACAGGATATTGGTTGATCAATGTGTGGCAATTTGTTTGACCCAACCTCATGTACGTTTTGTATGTATAAATTACGCTTGTAGCTATTGCACTTTATACAATGGTCTTTATGTTGTATTCGTCATAAATTCAATAAAAAAGAAGTTTAAAAAACAAAACAAAAAAAAAAAAAAAAACAGTGTAGTAACGTATGAGACAGTGCTGGGTTAGTGCAAAATGTGAGATCTCGGGCTTTCACCAAGCAGCCATGGAGGGTTGTGGGATCCTGCAACCCAGAAGTTTGAGCCCGAATATTACTTTAAAGTGGGTCATTTAGGATCCTTCTACACATTTAGCAAGAACACTTAGAAACACGACCAGTCTGAAGTTGCCTGCCCTTTTTCCCCCCTCACTTTGACAGCCTCAGACTGAAGCACAGAAGTCTTGCTGGATTTTGGCCATTTTGATTCTTATTTATTCAAGTGATGGCAGGACATGTTTCCATCTTACTAGAACTGTTGTAAGGATGGATCCTCCGGTTGGATATTCACCTTTCTGGACTATGCCATTGAGGAACTGTGGATGGCATAGCTACAATTTACAAGAAACACCACATTCAAGTAAATGGTGGTACTCAACAGTGCCAAGCACAGCGCTACATGCAAACATACCATTGCATTAGAGTTTTACAGGAAGGTCAGAGGAGCACTACAATCCGTGCAAACATGCAATGAGTGCGACGCCTTACAAGTTTCCACCAAGAACCTCCATGTATACTTCTCCAAAAGGCAGAACACCAAATAAACCAAGTATAAAGACATTATTCAGCCCAGAAAGTGACGAGTCGGCTCAGTACAGCAAAGTCTTTTCAGAAGGGCGCTGAATTATCGAGTGGAAACATTGCCACATGGACAACTATAAGTGGCATAGCTAAATCACCAGATAGGAGAATGCAGCAATACAAATGCAAACACTGAATATGTGACATTAATAGTAATACCGCAAGAGAGAATATACTGATCATGTTAGATAGAAGATTACATGGATAGAGAAAGAATGATTGCGACAAAAATAAGATGCAGAGAATAAAAATGTGCTTATACACATGTAAGTCCGTTTATTACACATATGTATGGATAAATATACACTGACGGATAAATATAAGGCACACAGCTGGCTAGGGATGAGTGTGAGATCTACGCATCTTTTATCTCTGAGCTACATAGAGATGAGAAAGTTTTACTAAACATAAAAATATTGTACACTGTTCTATCATTACGCTACACTTACTCCCCACATTTACTATAAGCTGCATGAATATTGTCTAATGCAGCATATACCAGAAAGGAAATCACATGCAAAGTGATAATATCAGGAGCAGAGCAATGGATTTTCCCCCCATCTGGGATAATTCACACAGCATGCAGCCTCTCCTCCCACACAGTCACATTTTATAAATAGAATAACGCTATTTTCATCTGACAGCCTCAGAAGGGGGAAAAAAAAACAACAGTGTTTGAGGAAGAAGAAAAAAAAAAAAAAAAAAAAAAAAGAATTCTCCAGTGCAAAACAACCAAACCATGCAAACACCACGATCTGGAATCATTAACTCTACATGGCGTCTTTTCAGGATTCAGATACTTTCCAGGTACAGAGTAATGTGGGCAGACTATTCAGAGGAGATCATTTCACAGAAATGCTTTTTATTTTCCTTTATAGCTCATGTAGCTTCCCATTATATATTAAAGGCAGACAATTTGTTCTGCACAGGGATCCCATCACCACCGCATATAACTTCTTATCTGCATGTCCAACAGAATTCTATGTAGCCAGCAAAATGTCTAAGTCAATGGAGAAAAACCATCAGCAAACATACTGAATGGGTTAACTAGATATTTTAGGAAAATAGCATCCAATACTGTAAATAAAATCATTACTCACCTCCCCCCCCCCCCCCAGCAATCCCTCCTACAGTTACACGTATGTGACCACTGCAGCCAATCAGTGGCTGTATCGGTCACGAGAAATAATGGTAGCATGGCTGCCATTGCAGAACGTTGATACCAGTCGTATGCCACATGGCCACTCAAGCCACTGAATAAGCCTGCTGCATCTCCTAAGAAGTCACGGTATAAGCCTGAAGTACACAAGTGTCTAACGGCCCTGAGCCTTATTGTATATGATTCTTTATGAAATCACTGGCATATAGATGTGAAAGGTTGTTTACACAGAATCCAAATTACCGTATTTTTTTTTTTTTTTTTTTAAAGAAGCACCACATGGCAGCAGGAGCCCCGGATGTCCAGTCAACCTTCTGCACACAGCTATGCCATGCTCTGAGACCCAATACTAGGGTGGGAACTTTATTTTCATAAAGATGATTACAGATGTTGCAACATATAAGTTACTCGGGCACTGCTGTCTATAGGTTTGTCTGCCACATAATTATTAACATTGAGATATGGGTGACAGATTTTATAAAAGGATAAAAAAAATTTTTATAAATGTCAGGTGCCCCAGTTGGCGTAAACTGCAAAACGTGAGCAGAGCTTAAGCCATCATTAAAGGGAATCTGTCACCCCTTTTTTGAGATATCATATACTTAGTACTTTTGCTTCCCCCTAACCCCGCACCTTTCATGCATAAATACCTTTTTTATATCGGTTCAGATGTATGTAAACTGCCACGGTCCGGTCCAATGGGTGGGGCTTATTCAACTGCTCCTCCCTGTCTTGCTCTACACAAGAAGAAATGTGTAGAGCAAGACAGGGAGGGGGGGGGGAGCAGCTGAATAAGCCCCGCCCAGCAGACCTGACAGCGACAGTTTACATACATCTGATCCGATGTATTTATGCAAAGGTGCATGGTCAGGGGGAAGCAAAAGTACTAAGAGAATCCTTATGTGACACACAATTGAATGATATCATTATCTCAGACAGATTTCCTTTAAGACATTGAAAGAAAAAAAATGCACTTTTTTTATATACCATGTTAAAATGTTCTTGTCTCCTTTCACATTAAGGGAAATTCTCTTACAGATTTCCATTTTCATTAGTAACAAATGGTGGTAAATGTTATTTTAGCCTTTGTGGAACCGACAGTTGTTGAGCCATAGCATCTGGAAGAGCAGACATGTTATCTGCTGCATAAATTAGCAGCCCATTTCAATAAGGAGAAATGTGTTTTTCAAGAGTTTATCAGCACCTGCTAAATTAATTAAATCCTACATGAAGTCCTCCAACCTCAACCTCCCCTCACAGCTCTAGCAATCTCTGCGTGTTGACAGGTCAGTGAGCCACAGTCTGCAGTTCTGGCAGCTCCTCATCCATCCAGGAGAGTAGAATGCTTAGTGTCTCCAATACATAATGGTACTGAAATATATACAGAGAAAAAACTGGGACCACCACTGAGGAAAAACAGCTTAAAAGGGGGAGCTCAAACCACAAGGATTTTCTGATTCCAATTACCGTACACCCCATTCCCAAAATAAAGGAGGATCGAGCCATCACTGACTCAAGACTGAAAAGGCTTTATAGTGAGAAGAACTTTACCATTTAAAATATGGAGGATACCTTGTTAAAGGATATCTAGCTAAGTGGTTATTCAGTTAAGGAAAAAAAAAGCTGATAAAGTGAGGCTTATAGAAAGATAGGAGTACTCTGGCCAAATACATTAAACCCAATAAGAAAAAGATCCTGTATTGTAATCCAAGAGCCAGTGGTCACATGTGTCCCACACTCCATTAACGTCTTCTATACATTCAAGCAGGGCTGAGGAGTCGGTAAGTCAAACCTCAGACTCCAACTCCTCAATTTCCATGACACAGACCACCAAAATGGGCTCAGACTCCACAGCCCTGCATTTAAGTCTATGGTAGGCAAAACTGTCAACCTTACTCAATGGAGAGTACCATGCTCTTTATGGAAAAGTTCTCCACATCGTCCATGAACTTGCAAAAGTTGGTTTGTTTTGGGACTAAAATATGAAGGTCCTCCTACAGGATAGAGGTCTTACATTTTGTAACCCCATTTATCTGACAGATGCCTACACATCTGCCCGAAAGGACTGGTTTAAAGTGTTAACTGGCACTTCACAAAAAAAAAAATCTAAATACTAACAGACAGGCAATTGCATCTTACCTGCCTCTTGTTCCCAGAGCTGCTCCTGCTGTGGATTCAGCTGCCTCTGGTGACACAATGGGGCAGAACTACAGAGGTCATTTTGATTGACAGCCGGCTCTCCCCCAGGTAGGCAGCGGGGATCCAACTGTCAAATTGACATTGGAAGTCCTGTTCAGTCAACAGAGCGGACCGAAAAAAGGAAGCCTCCACTCTGTAGATGCAAAGTAAGCAGAGGCTTCTGAATCCTCAGAACAGTGCGAGACCGCTCTGTGCCAGGGAAGAACGCCGCCAAACACAATAGGCATGCAAGTTGCATTCCCCCACTCTGACTACAACCATGTATATACCTCCAAAAACCTTTTGAAACTCTCATGAACTATGTAAACCCTTCCGGTTTGCATCCTTGCTGAGGAGTCTATAGCTCCTCCCAGCTTCTGATCGCAGTTCTCCTGCTCCGATTGACGTGGATGACACCTTTTAATTCACATAGCAGGGTGAAATCTCATGCCTGCACAGAGATCGTCACCTCATGCATTCGCACTTTGCCCTGCCCTACTGTGGGCAGAGTTTAATACAGTGCTCATGTGCCTTTACATTTTAGGCTCTGCCCACAGTAGGGCAGAACAAAGTGTGTAGGTGGCGCCAAGCTCTGCTGCTATATGGATGACCCATGATGAGTGGTCCACGTCAATCAGAACTGGAGGACAACGATCAGAAACTGGGAGGAGGGGTAGACTCCTCAGCAAACACCCCTACTGAACCGGCATGGTTTACATAGGGCGCAGGAGAGTTTTAACCTTCACGAGGTATAGGTACATCATAGGTAGCCTCACTTTGATATGGGCTCAGATGCCAAGCCTGCGTTTTTTCAGGCACATGATAGCTGATTTGATCAGCTGTCATGTGTCTTTAATAGCCACGGGTGGCATAAAAGATCCAGCGGCTGTTAACATGTTAAATGCTTCTGTCAAACTCACAAATTTGCCAGAAGCGCATCACAAACACTGCCCATCAGCACCCTGTCACATGATCACAGGGCACCAATGGGTTGGCATGAAAACCAGGGGGTCTGCTGAAGCCCTGCTATTTGTAGAGGAGGCAATCGAATGGTTGCAGCTTCAAGTCTTAAGATTATTGAAGTCCGTGAAGTGTAAAAAAGCTTTTAAAAATATTAAGACCATGTGCACACATTGCAGCTTTGTTGCTTGTCGTTAATCTGCGTCGATTTGTGAAAATACCTGATGTGTCACGCACACTTTGAATATTTTTGACTTGCAGATTTGTTGCAGAAAATAATCTGCAGCATGTCAAGTCTCAACTTTTTTTTCCCTGCGTTTTTCACCACTGACGAGGGTCAATAACACGTGTTTTTGCAGGTCCGTTTCTCCTGCTCAGAGAATTTTTACTCAACGTATGCACGTACCCTAAAATTTAAAATATAAAGTTCAAATCATCCCTTTTGCCCCATTTAAAATGGAAAAAAAAAAACATTTGGCATCGCTGCGTTCAGAAACTCCAACTCAAAATATTAAATTAAAATTAATTTGGCAAACGGCATAATTTAAAAAATCAACAATCCAGAACTTTTGTTGCTGCAACATTGCAATAAAATGCAACATTAAAAACTCTGGATTTTTTCACCACAAAAAAGGAATTATACATGTTTATATCTACTAACTCATTGACCTTGGCCATCAGAATGGCAGATCAGTTTTACCATTTAATGTACATGCTAAAGGAAAAAAAAAAAAACATTACTGGAAATGCACTTTTTTGCAATTTACTTTCCAATACACTATATGGTAAAATTAACGGTGTAGTTCAAAGGTAAAACTTGTCCCGCAGAAAATAAGCCCTCACTCAACCATATTGACTGGAAAGTAAAGTTATGGCAGGTACTGAGCCAGCATGAAAGACTTGGGCGAATTCAGTACTTAGGTCTGTAGACTTGTGAAAGCAGCCAGTGACTAATACGGGCTGTAATGGCCACTGATGAACAAGCAGCCATTAGGACATTCGTTCAGATTATCAGCCAGCAAATCTCAAACAAATCAGCAATACGCTGGTATGTCAGGTGATTGGGTCATTCATGGTGGCATTAAAACCACTGTTCACACAGGATAATGTGATGCTAACATTCTATTCCCACAAAACAATTAATGACTGTTTGCCTAATTAGACCAGTAAACCATCAGATTGCAAACAACATTAGCAAAACGGCCACAGCTACTCTACATGGGATCCAATGCAGTCTTATTGCATTACATGTTAGAGATACTGATGTATGGCGGTATGGGAGATTAATGGGGCAGGTTATACTACTGAAATACTGAAGTCACAGCACTATTTCACCTGCTAGACATTCTTGCTTTAGTGAATTCTACTTGTGAAAACTACATAGAAAAAAATCATGTAGGCCAGCCCAAGATAAAAATATTCGTTCAAATTCTGAACCTAGGCTTTCTTTCTGGTTCGGCCCGTGGGACGTTACATGTGATGCGGACGACTTATCGGAATTATTAAGTTATGCAATACCTGATCTAAAGAAATACCATTTTTTATTGATCACCCAAAAACTTTAATTGATTAACTTATGCCTCACAAACGATAATTAAACCTAGAGAAAACAACATTTAAGAGCAGGAGATAATTGGATTACACGTTCTACTAAAACTTTTCCAACAAATCTACGGTACATATTTAGTGGCTTCTCTATACTATGCTGTTTACAAGTTAAACCACATGACAGCCCCCTTAAAAGTGGACTAGTCACCAGATTTTACAATACAAACCCTAATACAGTTTAGTCCCAAGAGATGGGGCGGCTTCCATCTTCAAAGCAGGTGGAATTGTGCATTATGATCAGCCATTAGACTGCAAATAGCCGATTTACTGTTCTTAACCAGGGGTCCCCTGTGTTCACCACTGGGTTGATGTACTTTAACCCCTTTACAACTTTTTCAGTTTGGGTTTTCGTTTTTTGCTCCCCTTCTTCCCAGAGCCATAAATTATTTTTTCGGCAATATTGTGTAAGGGCTTGTTTTTTGTGTGATAAGTTGAACTTTTAAAACAGCATTAATTTTACCATATAGTCTACTGGAAAACGAGAAAATGTCAAATGTGGTAAAATTGCAAAAGAGTGCAGTTCCAAAATTTTTTTTTTTTTTTTTTTTTTTTTTACCATGTTCACTAAATGCTAAAACAGCTGCCATTGCGATGCTCCAGGTCATTACGAGTTCAGATACCAAACATGTATTAGGTTCTTTAAGTGGTGGAGAAAAAAAAGCGCCATTTTCCAAGACCCGTAGCATCACCACTTTTCAGGATCTAGGGCTGGATGGGTGCTTATTTTTTGAGCACTGAGCTGATGCTTTCCGTAATATAATTTTGGGGTAAATGATGATTTGTTCTTTTGTTAAAGCAGCGACAAAAAACGTAATTCTGGTGATCCGATTAATACTTTTTATAAGTAGTTTCTAAATGCAGCGATATGAGTTTTTTTTAATGAGGCAAAAAGTGGGTCGATTTGAAGTTTAATTTTTTTTTTTTTTTTTTTTTTTAAACTTTTCTACTGTTTTCTTCTGATAGCTTGTGCTACACATAGAACTTCAGCTCTGCTATGTGTAGTAGAAATCATCTGCCATGAACACCAGCCACAGGACTCCGCAGATCTGCAATGACAAGCACGGGGGTCTTCAGCAGACCACTTGTCATGCCCACCTATTGGTGCCCCACGATCATATGACACGGGCGACGATGGGCGGGGCTTGTGACGTGCTTCCAAAGCGCATGTTAAATGCTGCTGTCAGATAGACAGCGATATTTAACATGTTAACAGCAGCGGGTGGACCACAATTCCACCAGCATCTGTTAAGGGCACATATCAAATCAGCCATCATGTGCTGGAAAAGATGCGGGCTCAGGGCCAGAAACAGCATCAAAAGGGAGGGACACGACCTATGACATATACAAGTCATAGGTCGTGAAGGTTAAAATTTCATGACATAACGGACATATGATTAAATGGAGCATTTCAGCTTAGCCAAATAGTGAGAGCTCTTAAAACAAGTCCAACGACTCTCCCCACGTGACTGCTGACTCTTCAGTGTCCCTGCTCCTTGCTGTAGCCCAAATCATACTGCAAACAAGTCGCAGCCGCCAGCCAAGTTCGGTGGGCAGAGACTTAATATCTGGGTTGTACAAAGAAATTGACAGTTTTTAAAGTACATCTTGTCTACAGTTAGACTGGTAAACAGTGATTTTGTTGCCAATGATCTGTACAGTTTTGTTAAGTTTATGGTGCTGAGTAGTAGGACTTTGGTTTAGCCAGTTTCTGAGTTAGTTTATTTTAGTATAATTCTGCCTTCAGAGAGTTGCTTTTATAAAATTTTAAAGCAACAAATTGAAATACAAAATTATATGGGGCATTTCATTACTTAAGACACAGATGAGCTAACTTGTAACGTTCGCATGTGCAACAAACTTGAGATTGGCAGATTAGTGTTCGCTTTCACGAGCATTTTTATTCGAAGTCGGCAAAATTTGGTAACCGTTCGGTAATTTGGCTTTCTACTAATGCTTTTGTTTTGACCTTGGCTAGGATAGTGGTGCTGTATGATTAGCGGGGGGACATGTTTGATGAGGGGGAGGTGGTGTGTCTAGTTCAGCGGAGCTGCTGAGTAAATTTTTTTCTCTTTAATAACTTAATGTGTACATTCCGGCAGCCAATCAGGGCGCAGAAGACATCCATAAAATCATGACAAGGCCTTCTGTGATTGGCTGCCCAAGTCACATGTCCCTGGCCACACAAAGCAAACATCTTGTTTTGCTGGCCCCATTTTCTCAGTGTGACAATGCAGAGAGGAGGCTCCTGCTAGTGCTGCTGATCAGTTCGCTAGACAGGATTCTGTCCTGTATGAAATCAATACTCCAGCATCTCAGTAGATTGTGCCAAAAAACTGTTGCAGTCTCAGGAGGCCCCATTTGCTAATCCAAATAGTTTGTGATAAAACATTTAGTGAGAAGTCAGAAGGCCATATTTCCTAATCAAATTAGTTTGGGCTAACTGTTAAGCCTCACTAAAATCAGCCAATAAATACAGATTAAATTTAGTGACAGGTGACTGACAGGTCTGGGCCTAGGGTTGTGAAACAGCAAGTTAAAAGAGAAGGGTACATACAACATAAGTAGAAAAAAGCAAGGTTGTGGTGGAATGGGGAATAGGATTAGTGTTCAATGTGTATATGGGTTAGATGTTGATGTTCATGAAAGCTCAACTAAACACAGTTTCATCTTATACAAGACCACCGTTAATGGACGGCTACTCCACACCCTTTCTTTGGCAGACGCACAGAGGTCCACCTTGTAGATGAGGCTCAGAAAGAGCATGTGTTCCAGTGGATGGCAAGTGCTGCATCAAGTGGCCTCACCTCTTCCTCCATGTTATCACACACAGTATAATCCTCAGGAGGTGGCACCCTAACCACCCTAATTTTCAACCCCACGTCACAAATTTCAAAACACCCAACTACTGTAATTGTGGGTAAACCACAGATGGGCCATTTTGCAGAGCTGTCCACACATTCTATTCCATGGTCATCAGAGGTCTGCGTAAAAAGACTCACAGAATCCAGGAGGAGGACAGCATCTACACAGATGCCAAAAATTGTGTTGGATCTGGGGCTGGACCAAGTAGGGTCCGAGCAGAATACAGACCCTAATCACCATAAGTTAACCACCAGGGGTGGAGGTGATCCTGATGAGGCTCGGACATCCAAGGCGCATGCGGACTGTACTGTGCTGTGGTGTCAAAGCAGGAAGATGTGGATAATGACTCAGGGCGAGGAATGGGTTTAACACAGAATGATGGAGATTGTAGATCCCACTTGGCGTGAACACAGGCACACAGCTGAGTGGGTCATATGAGGAAGTGGAGGACTAGGACGAGGTTACATTGCAGCACAGACACGGAGTGATGCAGCTACAACAAGCACTGCTTCCTCAAAACACAACTTTGGCAGTGGTCGGCACAGGTCACGAGTGTACAGTTTGAAGGGGCAGCAAGAGTTGTCTAGCCTGGACTTTTGAGACCACCTTAGCTGCCAAATTTGCTTTTAAAAAAAAATTGTTTAGGCAAAAATCGCAATAATTTGACAACTACATGCATGATCCACTACATGTGATCAACATGCCTTAGTCTGGGAATATCACGGCGCTAAGTCAACTATGCGGCCTCACCAGCCACCGGGCGTCCAATCAAACACATCTGCTGATTCTTCCTCCATCACTGTGCCAAGTGTTCTCACACAAGTCTCCACTTATTTACCCTCTACAGTCGGGGTGAGAGCCCATTAGCTGTTTGTGTCGCCTAGCACAACAACTTTCTCAATCCACCATAACATCTCTGCCTGCACCTCACTCACAGTCCAGCAGTTTGTCCTGTTAACCCTACTCCACCCTTTCTGCACAGCAGACAGCCCTCGGTCCCACAGTTGTGGTCACGTAAAAGAATGTTTCCTGCTACACATGGCAAAGCTTAGAGCTTGACCTCCATCTCCAGTCTGTTGCCCACAGATATGCTGCCTTTGCGCTTGGTGGATACAGACAGATTCAGAAAGCTGTAGGCCGTCGCAGTCTCCCAGTACCAGTTGCCCAGTCACCATTACTTCTTGACGAAAGCTGTACCTGTACTACACCAGCATGTTGCAGACATCACCTGCTCCCTGAAAAAAAAAAAAAAAAAAAAAAAAAAAAAAAATCTATGTCTGCCAGGTGCATTTCACCACAAACACCTAGACAAGAAAACCTGGGCAGAGGTGTTAAATTTCCCTGACTGGGCACTGGGTGACTGGGGGCAAGAGGTCAAGTGGCTCCCCCCACACCTCTTGAATCCCCAAGACTTGTGGGACAAACCTCTGTATCCAACTTCCTCCACCTCTTCCTTAAAGGGAATCTGTCACCTATTTTTAGCCCTATAAGCTGTTGGTACCACCATCAGGGGCTTATCTACAGCATTCTGTAATGCTGTAGATAAGCTCCTGATGTAACCTGAAAGAGAAGAAAAATAAGTTAGTTTATACTCACCCAGGGGCGGTCCAGGTCCTGTTTTGGTCCGATGGGTGTCGCGGTCCAGTGCCTCCCATCTTGTAGCGGTGACGTCCTCTTCTTGGCTTCCTGTCGCGGCTCTGGCGCAGGTGTACTGCTGCTCTGCCCTGTTGAGGGCAGAGCAGAGTCCTGCAGTGTGCAGGCGCCAGGAAAGGTCAAAGGACTGGAACCTGTGCACTGCAGGACTCTGCTCTGCCCTCAACAGGGCAGAGCAGTGCGCCTGCACTGGAGCAGAGACAGGAAGCCAAGAAGAGGACGTCACCGCTACAAGATGGGAGGCTCTGGACCGGCCAACCTTCGGACCAAAACCGGACCGTCCCTGGGTGAGTATAATCCAACTTATTTTTCTTCTTTTTCTTCTTTCAGGTTACATCGGGGGCTTATCTACAGCATTACAGAATGCTGTAGAAAAGCCCCTGATAGCAGTGCCAACAGCTTATAGGGCTAAAAATAGGTGACAGATTCCCTTTAATCAGACACTCGTTCCAACAGTGCAGATAGAATCTTCCCCACCTCCGTACTAAGCAGCCATGACTCACAGCATTCAGGCAGTATTAAAATTGGTATGCCTTGGACATGGCAGTTACACAGCTCAAGAATTGTGGATAGCTATCCAGGCCAAGTTAGAGCAAAGATTGTATCCACTGAACCTGGAGCCAAGGAAGGCTGTGTGCAATAACGGTGCAAACCTGGTGGCAGCCCTAAACAACCTCACACACATGCCTTACATGGCTCACATCCTCAACCTGGTGGTAAAGCAATTTCTCCACCACTATCCTGGTATGAATGCGCTGCTGCAGAAAGCACGGTCGCTGTGTGCTCACTTCTGACGATCGCACCCCGCAGGTCTTCGAATTACAGGTCTTTCGGCCAACCGGTTAACCGTTTGGTTTGCGATGTTTTGACAATGTGGAACTCCCATATGCACATGTTGAAGTGACTGAAAGCAGTGACGAGCTCTGGTGCAGTACGTCCTTCTGCATAGCCTGGACCAAAGCGGTACAGATATGATGCAAAGATTAAGGATCTCTGCACAGTTTTGAAATGGCTACTAAGATGGTTAGTGCTGATAATGCAGTCATCAGCATCACTATTACAGATTACTACATGCTGGCTCACACTTTGAATAGTCTGCATGATGAGGTGGTGGTTCCAGAGGAAGAGGTGGAAGCAGAGGAGGACGTAGAAGGGATAAAAATCAAAGTTACACACTTTCATCACACAGGGAGGTGCCACGGGAGGGGGGGGGGGGATCATGGTACAAGAACAAACTGTTTGTGAAGGTGCAGGAGAGGAAGATGATAATGATCCTTTATTTTCTGTGGTTGACGGGAGGGGACAGAGGAAGCAGCTTTAACTGTTACCCGACCACCAACACACCATGGACTTGGACCTCAGGAAGCGCCCAACACGAGCGCCTTCTTGCGGCACTATCTTCAACATGTTACCCATATTCCTAGGGTTAGAAATGGTGCTTGACTACTGGGTTGCCTCTGTTAGATCCACAGTACAAGAGTAAATTTAGCCAGATGGAAAGGGACGCGTGCATGCAGGAGTATCAAAAAACTCCTAGACAATCTTAAGAGTGGTTTTCCCCAAAATGCAGTGAGGCACACAATGTGCATCTCAGTTTTAGACATCCAACCCTGGGAACCCCAAGCCATCTTTGCAAAACCATTAGCAGCAGTGTAAGTGGCATACGCAATTTGAGAGTAGTTTAACACATTTTTTAGACCAGCTCATGCACTAGCAGAACAGAGTACAAGTCTGACATGTTGTGAATGACTGGAGAGGATGGTGCAGGAGTATCTAGAGCTCGACATCAATGCCATCAGGGGGTGTTTGGACCCTCTTCCATTTTTTGAAGACCAAAATGAAAGAGTGGTCTGAGCTCGGCTGTCACTCCTTGGAGGTTTGGTCATGCCCCGCAGCCAGTGTTCTCTCTTCAGCGCTGTTGGTGGTGTCCTGACGGATAAGCGAATCAGGCTGTCCCCTAATGGTGTAGACAGCCTAACTTTCATCAAAATGAACAAGTCAGGTATATCCAATAACTTTTGCACAGAGACTGGGCAGACTAGGCGATGGTATAGATTTTACTGTCATGCATTGATCTGGAATTATTGCAGTCTGTGACATGTTTGTTTTGGCTTTTGCGCCTGCTGTGGCACCTGCTGCTGTTAAAAATTTTTTGAAATGTGGAAATTCAAAGTTGTGTCTACCTGGTGGGTTGCTTGTAGTGGGAGGTGTGTCAGAGGCCTATTATACTGTTTCTACTCTGTGGAATTTGATGCCACATTAGTGGTGTGACTTTTTGAAAAGTGGAGAATTCAAGGTGAGTTACCTTAATGTGTGTTGCCTGTAAGGCTATGTGCACACGTCCGGAATTCCTGCGGATTTTATGCGTTTTAAGCAACCCACTGTATTCAATGGCATTCCGCACATGCTGTGCTAATGCTGCGTATTTTTTCTGCAGCGGCATCGCATCGCAGAAAAATAAGCAGCATGCTCATTCTTTTTTCGGAATCGCGGGAATTCCGCACACATAGAAATGCATTGTTCCCCTTACTTTCCGCATGTGGCTATGCCCACCATGCGCAAAGTAAGTGGAAAATGTGTGGATGGTACCCAGGTTCTGGAGGAGAGGAGACTGTCCTCCAGGCCCTGGGTACCATATCCCTGTAAAAAATAGAAATAAAATAAAAAATAGTGTTATTCTCACCTTCCGGCGTCCCATACAGCGTCCCCAGGCCTCAGCAATGCTCCCGGCAACTCCCGCACCCAGCGATGCCTTGCGACAATGAACTTTGTTGACGTAGTGGTCTTGCGGGACCGCTACGGTACCGCGACACTGCTACGTCAAAGGTCATTGTCGCAAGGCATCGCTGGGAATGGTAGTTGGCGGGAGCATCGCTGAGGCCTGGGGCCGCTGTGTGGTATGCCATAAGGTGAGAACATGATTTTTTATTTTATTATTTTAACCCATTTACGCCCAAGGGTGGTTTGTATATTAATGCCCGGGCCAATTTTTATAATTCTGACCACTGTCCCTTTATGAGGTAATAACTCTGGAACGTTTCCATGGATCCCGGTGATTCTGACACTGATTACTCATTACATATTGTACTTCATGTTATTGGTAAAATTTAATTCATATAACTTGCATTTATATTTGTGAAAAAAACGAAAATTTGGCTCAAATTTTGAAAATTTCACAATTTTCCAACTTTGAATTTTTATGCCCTTAAATCACAGAGATACAGCACACAAAAAACATAAGTAACATTTCCCACATGTTTACTTTACATCAGCACAATTTGGAAACTAAATTTTTTTTTTTTTGTTAGGAAGTTATAAGGTTAAAAGTTGACCACGGGACCACATTACATTTGAAGTCACTTTGAGGAGTCTATATCATAGAAAACACCCAAAAGTGACACCATTCTAAAAACTGCACCCCTCAAGGTGCTGAAAACCATATTCAAGAAGTTTATTAACCCTTCAGATGCGTCACAGGAATTTTTTAAATGTTTTAAAAAAAGGAACATTTAACTTTTTTTCACAAAAAAAAGGAACTTCAGGTTCAAGGTTTTATTTTACCAAGGGTAACAGGAGAAATTGGACTGGAAAGGTTATTGTGCAATTTGTCCTGAGTACGCTGATACCGGATACGTGGGGGGACCACTGTTTGGGCGCATGGCAGAGCTCAGAAGGGAAGGAGCGCCGTTTGACGTTTTCACTGCAAAATTGACTGGAATTCAGATTGGATGCCATGTCTCGTTTAGAGAGCTCCTGATGTGCCTAAACAGTGGAAACCCCCCACAAGTGACCCCATTTTGGAAACTAGACCCCCCAAGGATCTTATCTAGATATGTGGTGAGCACTTTGAACCCCCAAGGGCTTCACAGAAGTTTATAACGTACAGCCGTACATATTTTTTTCCACAAATGATCTTTTCGCCCCCAATTTTTATTTTCCCAAAAGTAACAGGACCACAAAAGTTATTGTGCAATTTGCGCAGAGTACGCCGATACCCCATATCTGGGGGTAAACCACTATTTAGGCGCATGGCAGAGCTCAGAAGGGAAGCAGCGCCATTTGACTTTTTTGGCTGGAATTGAGATCGGACGCCATGTCGCGTTAGGAAAGCCCCTGATGTGCCAAAACAGTGGAAACCCCACAATTCTAACGTCAACCCTAACCCCAACACACCCCTAACCCCAACACACCCCTAACTCTAGCCCCAACCCTAGCCCTAACGGGTAAAATGGAAATACATTTTCATTTTATTATTTTTCCCTAACTAAGGGGGTGATAAAAGGGGGTTTGATTTACTATTTATAGCGGGTTTTTATATTTGGCAGCTGTCGCACGCTAAAAGACGCTTTTTTTAATTGTAATAGTTTTTGCATCACCACATTTTGAGAGCTATAATTTTTCCATATTTTGACCCACCGAGTCATGGGAGGTCGAGTTGATGTTTCTATTGGTATCCTTTTCGGGCACGTGACATTTTTTGATCGTTTTTTTTATCCCAATTTTTGGGACGCAGAATTAACAAAAACCTGCATTTCATGAATTTCTTTTTTTTTTTTTTTTGGGGGGGGGGGGGGGGTCAGCGGTACCATGTATTTATGTCCGCCTTTTTGATCGCGCGTTATTGCACTTTTTGTTCGGCGGTATGATAAAGCATTTTTTGCTTTTTATTTTTAGTTAAGGGTTTCAATAAAGGGGTTAACTAGT
This sequence comes from Dendrobates tinctorius, assembly GCF_039654945.1. Lineage (NCBI taxonomy): Eukaryota > Metazoa > Chordata > Amphibia > Anura > Dendrobatidae > Dendrobates > Dendrobates tinctorius. The sequence goes on from NW_027361783.1 coordinate 23,080,279, forward strand.
GGAACAGTTTTATAGGGCAGGTCGATTCGAACGCGGCGATACCAAATGTGTGCTTATTGTTTTTTTTATTTTCAAAAAAATGAATAAGGGGATTTTTTTTAAATTTAGCAATTTTTCATAAATTATTTTTACACTTTTTTTTAACTTTATTACACTGTCCCGGGGGGACATCACTCAAGTGACAGATCGCTGATCTAACATTACAGATCGCTGTGACAGATCAGCGATCTGACACAGGCGCTGCACAGGCTTCCTGCAGGCCCCCAAGGTCCCCGCCACCATATTGGATCCGGGGACCTGCTGAGAAGGAGGCCCCCGCAGCAGCGCTGCACGTCGTGCTGCTCCGGGGGTCTCAGGGAAGCACGGAGGGAGCCCCCTCCCTGCACGCTTCTCTCCTATGCCCCTGGTACATTGCGATCATGTTTGAATGCGGTGTGCCAGAGGTTAACGTGCCGGGGGCGGTCCCTGACCAATCTGTCAGTTTTCCAAGCGATGATACAGATTGTAAAACGCTAGTATTCTGCAAGCTAATTACGCTTGCAAAACGCTATTTTTTTGCGGGAAATATGCGGGAATTACACATGCGGATTTCTCACGCATTTTTCGCGACAGGGAGTTGCGGAATTGCCGCGGAAGTTTCTGTGGGAATTCCGGACGTGTGCACATGGCCTCAAAGTAGGGCTCCCAGACAGGCAGGCCTGCACGCCCTTCCACTCAAGCTATCGTCGTTACGGTCCTTACTTTTTTTTTTAAGCAATAGTATTGTAAGTAACCGTTTGTGCCATCTGAGCGTGGCTGGAAAAAAAAAAATAATTGGGGAGGTGTGCATGAGGCATCAGGGCTCCCAGCTTAGAAAGATTACACTGCTCCCTTAACCACCAGGTACTCATTGAAACTTCACTTTAAAAATTTCTGCTGTGGGTTAATTGATACCACTTTTCATTGTGTCTCCCTTTAAAAAAAGCTTCCCAAACAGCTAAAATTACCACCCCTTAAGGTGTTGTGTATATGTTTAGTTTGGCCTCCCATTGAGTTTATTGGAGTTGGGTACATTCAACCGTCTAATCGTTCGGTGAAGCAAACCTTAAAAAGGTTTGCTCATCTCTATATTAAAAAAAAAAAAAAAAAAAAAAAAAGCCTAAAGACAGACCAAAAGCTATTGCATTTGTTATCAGACAAGTTGCATTGAGAGAATGTGTTCATTTCATGGACGAATTCTCAACTAGATCACCAATTCAACACCCTCAAAATATCCTAAAAACATTCAAATAAAACCTTGGCACCTGTAAAAAAAAAAAAATTTGTAGACCTGTGTTCTATAATAATGCATGCAGTTTTGTATTGTGAGAAGTCACAGGGGAACATACCAAACTTTATAGAAAGTCAGAAAATCTAAGAGGGGTTGCCCAATACCAGGAGAACCCATTCTTGAACTAAATGTTTGGCCACAATATATAATACCATACCCTTTTCTTGTGATGGTGCCATTCCAATGGTGTCAGGACTCGCAGTCCTGACACTCCCGTGCAGCATTGTGACACCATCTCGGCCTTCGTACGGCTTGAACATGAAGAGGAAGTGAATGAGCAGCTTATCCCTGACTTCATGTTCAATCCGTATGAAGGCGGAGACCGACGACAGTGCTGATTAGGCACTACATATTACAAACCCGCACTAGAGCTGTGGGACACTGATGGCACCGCGATGGAAGGAGAGTATAGTTTTTTTTTTATTTTATTGAGGGCAAACATTTCGATCAAGGACTTGTTCTAGTAGTGGACAACCCCTTTAAGAAAAAATCCTTGTCATTGCATCAGTAGGGAAGTTGCTTTGCTTTCTTTGATGGGAATCAAAGTGACCTCTACATATCAACAATCTCAGTTTGTACCTTCATATTTCTTGATGTAAGCAGGGTGTCCCGTTTCCAGATATATACAATGACATTTATTACATTTTGTAATACCAGGTAACAATGTAATCTTACAGGGAAGATTTCAGGAGATGCGCCATCTGGCCAGCCTGTCACGTTATTGTAGATGTAAACGTGACAACATATGAATGTATCGCCAACTGTTTCATGCACGCATACATTAATGAATGCAGGTTTTTATTATCAGTCCAGCTGCTAACATAAGATCCAGCCGTGCAGGTATTGGGATGGAAAGGCAATAAATATGAATAATGTCACTGATCCTCCCGCTTGTCCAGTCTTCTAGGCCAGCTGCTGTAAAACCAGCGAGCGAATGCAAGTCTGCGGCTGACAAGTGGCAAAGACAGGCACACTATATTACATCATCTTTTAATACTGAGCTTACACAAAATTAAAGAGGCTGCCCAACAGGAAACGCGTATTACCGGTAATATGTTTTTTCAGAACCCATGACAGCACCAATGAGAGGGGGGGTCTCGGCCCTTCGAGGACAGAAAACCTTCCAGATAAAAAGGGCGGTGCCTCTTTGCCTCAGTAGGTTTACAGATCACGAGAGGACCTCCATGATTAGTATAAACTTTTTTTTTTTTTTTTTTTTTTTTTTTTTTTAACCACCACCAGTGAATAATCCAAACCACACTGAAAGGTGATCAACTTAGTAAAGGGGGGGGGAAATATAAGTGCAGCCACTGGTATCGGGAAAAAAAAACAAAACAAAAAACACATTACCGGTAAGTTAGTGTTTTTTCTAACACCCATGACAGCACCAACAAGACAATTACAGAGAACCAGTACCACTTAGGGAGGGACCACAGCCTCAATAACCCTTCTCCCAAAATGTGAGGTGGCACACAGATCTAGTCTATAGTGCTTACAAAAAGGAAGATCAAGACGCAGCCTTACAAATCTGCTTGATGGCAACCTCCTGGGCAGAAAAACCTGACGTGTCCATTTCTCTCAGTGTGGGCTTTCAGATTTTCTGCCACCGCTCTACCTGCCTATGTGCAGGCTCTCTTGATGGCATCTCTCATACACTTCGATAAGGTACTTTTCAAAACCTTTGACCCTTTTCTGGCCCCCTGGAACGAGACGAATAGAGCCCTATCCTTCCATTATTCAATATTTACCAGCTACGGAGTTAAGTAGGATCTCCTAACATTTATGACATTTTCCTTACTCAGGATTCTTAGTGACCCGATAGAAGGATGGTAAATGTTATTACTTGAGCTCTATGGAACTTTGATTTGACTTTAGGTAAAAATGCCAGGTCATGCGTCAAGATTACCCTACCCTCCAAAACTTGGGTGAAGGGAGGATCTGCAGACAACCTTTAAGTCACTCACCCTACAGGCTTAAGATAAAGCTACCAGCAGTAAGGTTTTTAGGGTAATCAATTTTCTAGAACCCAAATTTGGAGGCTCAAAAGGGAGATCCCGTCAAGGCATCAGTACTAGATTTTACTCCCAAGGAGGGACTCTTGACAGACTGGTTTGGCTCTAGCACATGCCTTTATGAACCTTGCCACCCCCACCTGATCCCTGCCAAGTTGTACAGCGCCTTAAGGCTTATACCTGAAGCTTTAGGGTACTGACAGACCCCTTTCTAGACCCTTCCGAAGGAGCTCTAAAGACAGTTTTGAGAGGTACCTTCCCTCCTAAAGCAGATAGTGTGTGACTGACAGGAACTTCATCCAGGTTCTGACATTTTTGTGCTAATTGGTTTCCTACTCCCTAGTAGGGTGGAAACCAGATTTGAAGAAAACCCCCTACCTTATAGGAACCTCAAGTTCCAAGTTGTTAAATGCAAGCCCTTCACTTGAGAATGGTATATAGGCCCCTGAGATCCAGGATCTCCAGAAGAATCCAGGGCTCTGTGACTGACAACCTTTTGAGCCAGAAGAACCAAAGTCTCTTGGGCCAGAAGGGGGCTATGAAAACCACTTTTGCTCCCTCTTCTCTGAACTTCCTTCATACTGCTGGAATCCGACAAGAGAAGTGTATGCTTGACTAAAGCCCCAGTTGATCAGAAAAGCATCCACTATGAGGATTCTCTTTTGGGTTCAGAGAAGAAAACCTTTCTAGCTTCCCGTTTCTCTTGGTAGGGAACAGATCGATCTCTGGATGGCCCCACATGGCCGCAAACTGGTTGATTATTAACTCTTAGTGACCATTCTCCTTGATGAAGCTGCCTGCGGCTCAGGAAGTCTGACTTGATGTCCTTCCCTTTGATGTGTAGGGTGGGCACTGACCGGATGCTGGCCTCTGCCTGCACAAAAATACGCTTTGAAATTTGCATCAGGGTCTTGAAGCGAGTGCCTCCTTGATTTATGTATGCAGCCCTGACCTGGTTGTCTGAGAGCATCCTTATGTGGTGGGCCTCACAGGAAAGGTAGTAAACTCTTTAGTGACTACCACTCCCAGAAGTTCCCAGATACTCAAAAGGAACTCTTCCTTTCTTACAGTGACCAATTTCCCTGAACTAAGTGGTTGTCTACATGGGCTTCCTACCCTCTGGGACTGACATCTGTGGTGACCACCCTGGTGATATTGGGAACCCACAGCAAGCCTTCCGAGACGGAGTCCAACCCCATCCACCAGCAAAGAGTATCACCTGCTGAGACTGCACTAGATAGCCTTCTAGATCTCCTCGTAAGGCTCTCGTTCTCTGGAATGCATCACTAACTCTCGTGTGAATCTGGGTCCACTTCACTGCTGGGATACAGGTGGTGAGAGCCTAGCAGGGACATCGCTTTTCTGAGGGCCATCACAGGCATTTGAATTGCCTTAGATATCAGACATATTTCTTGTCTTTTATCTGGCAGGCAAAATACCTGATAGTCGGAATCTAGTATGAACCCCAAGAGGACCTGTGCCCTCCGCGGGTCCAATTTTTGTCTAAATTCAAAAGCCATCCCAAGTCTTAAGGTATTGCATATTTCCCCCACTTGATACTGACAATGATCATAGGAAGTTGCCGCTATGAGGAAATAGTCTAGATAGGGGACAATCAGTCTGTTCTGAGGTGGGCTGTGACGTCTGATTAATTTTGTGAACACCCAATGTGCCACTGCTAGGCTAAAAGGGTAGGGCATTGTACTGAAAGTGTCTTGTGACCCCATCTATTGTCACTGCTACCTCAGAAATTTCTGGAAATCTGTATGTATTGGCACATGGTAATATGTATCCCTTAGATTGAGTATGGCCATATAACATCCAGGGAAGAGTAGCTTTACTGCAGATTTTAAAATAGACTACATTTTGAATATGGGGATTAATTAAGAATTTGTTAATTTTTTAGGTTGATCACCCTGTAGGAGTCATCTGGTTTTTGTTTTTTTTTATCAGAAACATGGGTGAAGAAAAAAACCAAAAAAAAAAAAAAAAAAAAACACACAACACACCTTTCCCATACAGGAACTTCTAGCAAGACCTTTAACCATTCCTCTGGCAGAGATGCTCATGGGGCAGTTATCAAAAATCTCTGGCGGACATGTCAAACTCCACTCCCAATCCTGATCTTATTGTCGAGGATCCAGACAATGGAGGAAATTTTTTCCCAGGCTGGACGAGTCCCCCCCACCTAAGAAATTTAGAAATGTAGTCATTTGGGGGTTCTTCTGCTGTCCTGGGACAGTCTGCCAAGGTATCTGAAAGGAAGGCTGAAGATACTTTTACGACCAGAAGTGTGGCCAAGATGGAATCTTGTGGAGCATCGTTCGTTAGATGGTCTTCTAGCCTATTTAACAAGACCATGCGCAAACTGGCTGTACAAGTCACTGCTATGGCTGGTTTTAATGTCCGTGCCGACTCAGAATTTTGGCCTCAATTACCAAGCTGCTAGACTCAGTTTGCTGGGGTTTGGGTGCAGTAAGGGCCCCTGGAAAAGGAGGTCGGTCTTTTGGGACTTTCCAGGGCCATGTCCAACAAGGCGTTGTACCAGCTCCGTCCTGGCCACATGGGAGCTACCAGGATTGTCGTGACCCTGTCTGATCTGATTTTCTGTATCGTCCTTGCCAACATAGGGATTGGTGGAAAGGTGTAGGCCAGTCTGAAGACCCATGGATGAGCGAACGCATCCGTCCCCCGGGCTCCGTACATGGGACCGAGGGAGAAGTAGGTTGTCTTCGCGTTTGAGCATTCGCAAATAGGTTGACTTCTGGGTCTCCCCATCTTAAGGTCAGAGCCTGGAAGACTTCCTGATTCAGACACCACTCTCCCGGATGGACGCCCTTCCTGCTTAGGAAGTCCACCTGGATGTTTTCCGACCCCTTCAGGTGTACCGCAGAGATGGATAATAGGTGTTTTTCTGCCCATAGGAAGATTCTTTTTGCCACCGTCTTCAGACTGGCATACTTCGTGCCCCCCCTGGTGTCTGAGATATGCTACCGTGGTTATGTTGTCGGAGTATATCCGGACGTGATGGTTCTGGATAAGGGATGAAGCGGCTTTTGGTGCTTTTTCCACTGCCTTCAATTCCCTTATATTTGAGGATCTGGTTCTTATATTCTGGGACCATTGTCCCTGGAAGTAAGACTCCTTCACCACGGCTCCCCAACCTCTCTGACTGGCATCGGTACAGAGTATTTTCAGAGGAAGCTGGTCCCAGATTATTCCTCGTCTCAAGTTCCGGTAATTCAGCCACCACAAGAGGGCCGATTTTACATGTCCTGGAAGTGGAATCTTTCTCGATAAATTGCGCCGATACTTCCTTGCGCTTACCAGCAAGAAACTCATTGATGGTTTCCGGAAGTGGTTGGTCACAGTTATTTTGGTTAAAGGTTGTGCAACCAAGTATTAGGCTGAGGGTGCCAATACTTTTGTCTGGCCCATTTTTGGAGTTTTGTGTGAAATGATCAATGTTCTCTTTTGTGTTTTATTCATTTAAGACAAATTAAATGAAGATAAATCCAAAGAATTTGTGTTTGCAATAATTTTCAGGAAGAAACTGAGTATTATCTGACAGAATTGCAGGGGTGTCAATACTTTTGGCCACAACTGTATTTTAGGAATTTCCCAAATAGAGCTGTCACCCTCGAGGGGAAAGCAGCTTTTTAGTTCTGATGGTACACTAAGTGCCTCCTCGGGGGAGGACCACTCTCCTGAGCCATTAGATTTTGTATGTTTTCATGAACTGGAAAGCCCTCCAAACATCTCATCCTGGACTGAGAGCTTCACCTCCTCCTCCTCAACCCCATGGCATTTCTCACCATGGAGACCAACTCCTCCATATCCTCAGAGGAAAAATAGTATTTCTTTGCGTCGTGTTTGGAGGTGGATGTGGAGCCCTCATTCTCCCAAATATCCTCTGACCCTGAGGAGCGGACTTCTCCTGAATCTGAGTCAGCCTCCGTAGGTGCCCTTTTCCTCTTTTTTGGGGGAGGGCAGCCATGGAGGTCTCAACCTCCTGTCTAATGAGAGTTTTTATGCTGTCAAACAGGGAGGGCTGTTCGGTGCGCAGAATGTTCTGCGTACAGGGCTGGCACAGCTTCTTTTTAGAATCAGAAGGGAACCTGGCACCACAGATACCACATTTGCGAGGGTTTCTTGGGGCAGAGGCCTTGTCCTCCTACAAGGAGAGATGGCTTGCTCAGACCCGTGCCACCAAAGTTTGACAGTTTAGGGACCGACCCTGCTACTCACGGTAGGAGGGGGGGAACGCTGGGCTCCGCAGATGCAGCAGTTGAGGGCTTGTCACCGTCCATGTCTGCACTCATACAGACACACTGCGCTTACCTGGAGTCTGTGGCACCCTTATATGGGCGTTTGCAGCGTCCGTCATTGTGCCCCTCCTTCCTCCTGGTCCATGGGGAGGAACTGCCATCCGACCCCTGCTGCCATCAGATCCCCGGGTGCCGGCGCGCGTCCCTGTCCTGGGAGACACTGGAGGACGCGAACCGGAAGTGTGTGCTGACGTCACTTCCGGTCTGAAGCTCCGTCCCCTCCGACACGCACGCGGCCTCGAACAGCAGCGTGGGATGAAGGAGGAAGTCGGGGAGCTAGCGGGAGGACCCCGGCCAGCACTATACCGCCCCGCTTTGCCCCGGGGGGGGCGCGAACAAGTCCCGAGTCACACCGGGAGGTGGAGACGGGAGCAGCGACACGGAGGAGAGGCGAACTCCCCTGACCTCGGCTGCTCAGCTCTAAGTATGTAGGAGCTCCGCTCGCTGCCCACGGCAGCCCCTTCTGTAACCTCTTCATGCCCCACTGGGGGACAGGAAAAACACTGGAGGTAGCAGGAAGGGGAGGGTTATTTAACCTCTGTGTTTCCTGTCTCCCATTAGGGCAGGGAGACAACCTCCAAGGTGACTGTCGTGGAAGGTGACTGGAGAAACAGCATATTCAATGTCATCTAAAGATTAATTCGAATGAGCATAATAATGCTCATCCGTCAATTAAAGCTTGTTCACAATTATCGGCTTCTTTATACATGCAGGCATTTTTCTTGTGATTGTTGCCATGTCGAGTGAGTTGATTAAACAAATTTAGTATTTAATTGATCATACAGGAGATGTGCTGGCAATAACTATACAGATGTGCTTCCGATAATGACCATTAACACCTTACTGACAGTCGGTTTAGTACGTCCGACGTCAGTATCCTTCACTTTGACGTGGGCTCCAGCGATGAGCCCACCTTAAATCCGGGACATGTCAGCCGTTTTGAACAGCTGACATGTGCCCGCAATAGCAGTGGGCGGGATAACGATCCGTCCGCGGCTCTTAACTAGTTAAGTACCGCTGTCAAACTGAGAGCAGCATTTAGCCATCGCTTCCAGCCATCCGGCCAGAAACGCGCTCACAGGTGACCCGCGTCACGTGATCGCGGGTCACCGGTGTGTCAGCATGATAACAAGAGGTCTACTTGAGATTTCTATGGTTGTTGATGCCAGATAGCTATGAGCGGTGGTAAGCACTCATAGCAAGTCTGTTATACTGCTCCATATAGACACGATCTGAGCATCGCCTCTATGTAGCAGAGCCGATCGGGCTATGGCAGCTTCTAACCTCCCATGAATGTTATTGAAGCATGCCAAAAGTTAAAGAAATAGTTTTAAAAATATATAAAAAAAAAAAAAAAAAAAAATCTGAAAAGTTCAAATCACCACCCTTTCGCCCCATTCAAAATTTAAAAAAAAAAAAAAAAAAAATCAAACATGCACATATTTGGTATCGCCGCGTTCAGAATCGCCCTATCAATAAAAGGATTAACCTGATCCCTGAACGGCGTAGCAGGAAATAAAATCAAATCAGAATTCCGTTTTTGGTCGCCACGACATTGCATTAAAATGCAATCATGGGCGATCAAAAGAACTTATCTGCACCAAAATGGTATCATTAAAAATGCCTGCTTGGCATGCAAAAGAAAAGCCTCACCAATCCAAGATCATGAAAAATAGAGACGCTACGGGTCTCTGGAAAATGGCGCAATTTTTTTTTTGAGCAAAGTTTGGATTTTTTTTTTTCACCACTTAGATAAAAAAAAATAACCTAGACATGTTTGTCTATGAACTCGTAATGACCTGGAGAATCCTAATGGCAGGTCAGTTATAGCATTTCATGAACCTAGCAAAAAAAGCCAAAACATATAAGTGTGTGATTGCCCTTTTTTTTTTCAATTTCACTGCACTTGGAATTTTTTTCCCGTTTTCTAGTACACAACATGGTAAAACCAATGGTGTCATTCAAAACTACAACTCGTCCTGCAAAAAACAAGCCCTCACATGGCCATATTGACAGAAAATTAAAAAAAAAAAAAAAAGTTAAGGCTCTGGGAAGAAGGTGAGTGAAAAATAAAAGGCATTAAGGCTTGGCCTGCAAACCGGCCTGAAGATAAACCATGTTCAGATGGATTATTTTATGGTCTGTAATACACACTGCAATGCCCAGAGAATGCAGGTCACCTAACCTGACTCCTAGGCACATATCCGGCTGTAAGTTTGGGTTGTAAAATTTGGCCGTAGGAAGCAGGCCTAAAACCGTACCCAAGGTATTACCACAAATAACACTTTTCTGTAACAGCGTTGTGCAGACAAATCTATGAGCTGTCCAAGTAGAGAAGGTTGGTACAAACCAAAAGCATTCTTACCTGCATAACTGGGTGTTGCTCAGCAAAGCAGGGCTGTGGAGTCGGAGTCGGAGTCGTGGAGTCGGAGTCGGAGCTCATTTTGGTGGAGTCGGAGTCGGTATAAAATGGACCGACTCCGAAAATATATAATAAATTGGGTACAGTAGTTCAATGCAGAATATGCTGAATATTTTTTCATAGGAGTTTGGGAAAGTTATGAAATGTCCTATAAATGGCTGTTCTATTCCTGATCTAAGGCTACATTCACACACAGCGTTTTTCCTGTGTTTTTTGAGGATACGTTTTTCAGCTGCAAAAGCTGATCATCTTTTTAAAAAACCGCATCACCTGAAAGGTTTTTGAGCTCATAGATAATGTTTTCAATAGCAAAAGCAGATTAGAAATCTGCTCTATCTATCCATTTATCCATATCTGTCTATCCATATCGTATCTGTACCAAAAAGAATGAAAACCGGGTAGTACACCAATATATATTCTGTTCTGTCTAAATATCTTGATTATTGGATCATAAAAATGATTAAATGTCTGAGGTTCACATTGTACTACAATAAATTTTTCACTTAAATATAAGCAATATGTCTGGGAGTCGGAGTCGGAGTCGTGGAGTCGGAGTCGGTGTAAGGGAAATTGAGGAGTCGGAGTCGCAGGTTTGGCTTACCGACTCCACAGCCCTGCAGCAAAGTGCAGCGAAATGGATCATCTAATACATTGAAGTGAATGTGGCACTCAACCATGTAAAAACTAACGAAGCTGCAGTCTTACCAACTTGGAATGAAGTTTGCAGAAGTTTTTCCATGGGTAGGTGCTGCATATTCAGTCTTTCTGCAATATAGTGGTAAATCTCAGAGCCATGCACTCTCACACCACATATTTGATAGTCTATCCCTACAGACAAGGAATTGCCTACTTCACACAATATATTTTTCCATGGGTTCTTGTAACACCTAACAGCCAACTGTGCTCAATTAGGAAAATGACTAATGTCCCAGCTCCCACTGTCATCATCTGCTTGGTAGAAGTTCTCCTGATCTGTAGTCAATAGAATTCTCTTCCGATTCTGTTCCTCTCATCATTCTAAAAATGAGGGACCCAGTTGAGATTCTTTGGCAGGCATCTTCAGTAAAATAGATAACAGGGGAAATAAGTATTTTTAATGTTACGCTAAATATAATTTTGTTTATTAGAAACATTCTGTGTTCTCTTCAGAAACTGCACATTAAATAGTCCAATCAGCCCTTCATAGAAAAGGACGATTGCTGATCATACCACTTTCCAAAACAAATAAGGCAAATGTTGTATGAAATCTGGAAAGTGATTTCAGTAGAGAAAACCGTGCATTTAACTTGAGTAAAGATGTACTCTTCCGTTCCTTTGGAAAAACAAAGTGTCAATGCATCATGACATGTCTACTCGGTAATGTGTATTGCAGTCTGTCAAGGGTTTTGCTAGCAGATTGCGATATTATATTGTATTTGTTGGTTTTATTAAAAATTCGGTCCTTAACCTACTTCAAGCAAAAGGTTTGACACATCTGTATATTATTAGGACAAATTATTAAGACTAGCTTTTGGTGCTCCTATTGTTGCTTATTAAAATGGGTGCATCATTTGTTGTAAGTTCTGTATCCGAGCATTTCTAGACTCTGGTTTTGGTCAGAATGGCGCTGGATCATCGATAGCATTCCGATCATTTGTTAATAACATTCACCTGTTGGGTTTGTGAGCAACTTCATGTATGTGTTGATGTAACCTACCTAAACTGTTGATGTAACATAACTTAACTGTTCATAGATTATTATAATTAGTCCACCGAAAAATGAACGTTGAAGGAGAAACTCATTAGGACTGAAATTCCTTGCTGGGTTAACCGTCTTATTTCATAAATCAATAGTACAGAAAATATATTGCAAAAGCTTAATTTTATCAGAAGCCTGCTGTCTCCTCCTGGACTTCTCAGTCATTCTTTAAACTCAACTCGCGAGTAAAATCAGTATTTAGTGATGACAGAATGTTACATTACTGACGTTACTGAGATAGTTGGTACTAATAAGATTCTGTCAGTTCCTATGTAGATTTGTGAAGTGAGAAGGAGCTCTGCCTTTAGTTCCACCTTCCTCATCCTCCCTCTTTACATAGGAGATACTACTAAGACTATTCTGAGATATGCAAAAATAAAACTGGCTTTACTAAATACTTGAATTTGAGAATTTAAAAAAAAAAAAAAAAGAAAAAAAAAAAAAAAGCTCAGCAGGAGGAGACAGGAGCAGATTGCCCTGGGAAGAAAATAAAAGATACTGTATCCCAGACTAAAAGACACTTTGTTCCCACCAAAATTTGAAATGAAAATGGGGGTGTGTCTTATAAGCCGAATGTAGGTTATGTGGGGGCAGAAGGGCGGGGGGGGGGGGGGATATCAACTTTGGTGGAGCGGGGCCACAGTAAGTTGGTGGCAGCAGGAGTTGGGTGATGACCCCACACTTACCCATTGATTTCTCTGCAATGGGTTTTGGGAAACCTGTAACCCGAGCAAGGCCTCCCAAGATCTCAATCTGTGCATGCACTGCTGGAGCTGGCCATTTTACTGAAGCCCACTGCAGGGAAGATCAGTGGGAAAGTGAGGGGACTCTGCTCAACGTCAACATTATATGACAGCTCAGGGCCCACAGCGCCCTGACAACCCCTTCTCCCAGTCCGGACCCTGAAGCTTCACATCAATACTGCAGCAGTGACCCTGCCCACTGTGGCTGCGCCACCACAGCCGCCCACCCCCAGTTATCTACCATAATATCGGACTATAAGACGCACCACCATTTTTATTAAAATCATTATTCCTCACCAAAATTTGGTCTGATGCGTCTTCTATTCTGCAAGATACGGTACTTGTTAAAAGGAGGGCTTGGCCAAATAGTTCACCCATCTCTTACTGGCAGCAATTTACAACTTTACAATTTACACATGAGTAACTATCCACAATCTGTTTGAAAATCTCAAAATGTGAAAAATTTTAAAATCTAATTTTTTTTACTGCTTAAAAAGGGCATCTGTCAGCAGGATTGTGCACAGTAACCTACAGTGTCAGGTAAGCGCCATTATAGCGATTTAATCACCCAAGGCATCATTGTAATCATATATAGTCCCTCTAAAAAAACAAAACTTTAATACAACCCCTGGCAAAAATTATGGAATCACAGGCCTTGGAGGATGTTCATTCAGTTGTTTAACTTTGTAGAAAAAAAGCAGATCACAGACATGGCACAAAACTAAAGTCATTTCAACTTTCTGGCTTTAAGAAACACTAAAAGAAAATCAAGAACAAAAAATGTGGAAGTCAGTAATGGTTACTTTTTTAAACCAAGCATAGGGGAAAATTTATGGTATCACTCAATTCTGAGGAAAAAATTATGGAATCATGAAGACCAAACCAACAAAAAAACACTCCAACACATCACTAGTATTTTGTTGCACCACGTCTGGCTTTTGTAACAGCTTGCAGTCTCTGAGGCATGGACTAAATAAGTATCAAACAGTACTCTTCATCAATCTGGCTCCAACTTTCTCTGATTGCTTTTGCCAGATGAGCTTTGCAGGTTGGAGCCTTGTCATGGACCATTTTCTTCAACTTCCACCAAAGATTTTCAATTGGATTGAGATCCAGACTATTTGCAGGCCATGACATTGACCTTGTGTCTTTTTTCAAGGAATGTTTTCAAAGTTTTTGCTCTATGGCAGGATGCATTATCTTGAAAAATGATTTCATCATCCCCAAACATCCTTTCAATTGATGGGATAAGAAAAGTGTCCAAAATATCAACATAAACGTGTGCATATATTGAAGAGGTAATGACAGCCATCTCGCCAGTGCCTTTACCTGACATGCAGCCCCATATCATCAATGACTGTGGGAATTTGCATGCTCTCTTCAGGCAGTCATCTTTATTAATCTCTCTGGAACGGCACAAAACAAAAGTTCCAGCATCATCACCTTGCCCAATGCAGATTTGCGATTCATCACTGAATAACTTTCATCCAGTCATTCACAGTCCATGATTGCTTTTCCTTAGCCCATTGTAACTTTGTTTTTTTCTTTTTAGGTGTTAATGATGGCTTTCAATCAGCTTTTCTGTATGTAAATCCCATTTCCTTTAGGCGGTTTCTTACAGTTCGGTCACAGACATTGACTCCCATTCGTTCCCCTTTTGTTTTGTTGTGCATTTCCTGTTTTGGAGACATATTGCTCTAGGTTTCCGGTCATGACGCTTTGATATCTTCCTTGATCTACCAGTATGTTTGCCTTTAACATCCTTCCCATGTTTGTATTTGGTCTAGATTTTAGACACAGCTGACTGTGAGCAAAAAACATCTTTTTCAACATTGCGAGCTGATTTACCCTCTTTTGAGTTTGATAATCCTCTCCTTTGTTTCAATTGACATCTCTCGTGTTGGAGCCATGATTCATGTCAGTCCACTTGGTGCAGCAGCTCTCCAAGGTGTGATCACTCCTTTTTAGATGCAGACTAACAAGCAGATCAAATTTGAGGCAGGTGTTTTGGGAATGAAAATTTACATGGTGATTCCATAATTTTTTCCTCAGAATTGAGTGATTCCATAATTTTTTCCCTATGCTCTGTTTAAAAAAGTAACCATTACTGACTACCACATTTTTTGTTCTTGATTTCTTTTAGTGTTTTTTAAAGCCAGAAAGTTGCAATTTGAATTGACTTTAGTTTTGTGCCAAGTCTGTGATCTGCTTTTTTTCTACAAAATTAAAACAACTGAATGAACATCCTCCAAGACCGGTGATTCCATAATTTTTGCCAGGGGTTGTAATTACATCATTTAAAAAACACCTACCCAGTGTAAAAAATGTTAATATACCAAATGATACAACACCAGCAACAATAGACCAACAACAACCTTGCCTTTCAAGACCCTACAATAAAGCTGGGTTCACACGTAGCGGAACTCTTGCGTAAATTACCGCGAGAGTTCCGGAATTCCATTCTGCGGGAAAATCTCATTTTAAATTCCCGCGATTTTCCCGCAGAAAAACTAGCATTTTGCAAGCGTAATTAGCTTGCAAAATGCTAGCGTTTTCCAAGCGATCTGTAGCATCGCTTGGAGAACTGATTGACAGGTTTGTCACACTCGTCAAACAATGTTTGACAAGTGTGACCAACTTTTTACTACTGAGGCCGCCTGTGTGGCATCAGTAGTAAAAGATAAAATGTAAAAGTTAAAAAAAAAATTTAAAATATTGTTATTCTCACCTTCCGAAGTCCTGCGCAGCCTTCCCCACCTCTCTCCACGCTCCAGTTCCCAGTAATCCTTTGCGAAAATGCCCACGATGACGTATGTTCTCGCGGGATCGCGACGTCTCGCGGTTATTCGCGATGACGTCGCGCGAATGACCGCGAGAACGGACGCTATCGTGGGCATTTTCGCAAAGGCTTACTGGGAACAGGAGCGTGGAGAGAGGCGGGAAAGCTGCGCGGGACGTCGGAAGGTGAGAACAACAATATTTTTTATTTTAAATTCTATTTTTTACAGGGATATGGTACCCAAAGCCTGGAGGACTGTCTCCTCTCCTCCGGACCGTGGGTACCATCCGCAATTGTTCTGCTTACTTTTCGCATGGTGTGCACAGCCACATGCGGAAAGTAAGCATAACAATGCATTCCTATGGGTGCGGGATCGCCGCGATTCCGCAAAATTAATGAGCATGCTGCGGTTTTTACCGAGAAGCGATTCCGCCGCGGTAAATACCGCAGCATTAGCACAGCATTGCGGAATCCCATAGGAATGCATGGGATGCTTATTTTTCACGTTTTCGCGACAAAATCGAGCCGTTAAAACCGCCGTGGAAACGCGAAAAAAACACCACGTGTTAACTCAGCCTAAGCCTATACTCAACCTCTTCCTGGCTGTGGAGGTTGGCACCCTAACAAACAATTTTTTGGCACCCCCACTCAATGTGGACTGTACCTCACACTCCTAATATGACCCTATCAAATATAGGTGGGAAAACAAAATAGTGAAGGGTAGAAATGGAACGGGTAGATCCTTATATCACTCTATATGGCTCAAAAATGAATATTGCAGATCAAGAAAAAAAAAAAAAAAATCTAACAACTTTCCCAACAGCATGCATAGATAAAATTTTCAAAGGGTGGCAAATTCCACCAGCACAATAGCCACCTGGAAGAACCTCATATAGCAGCAATATGCAACAATGTTAGTCCGGTGACAAACGTTGTGGTCAGTACAAGTGTAGAGTCGTGGGTCGGGCTGGGGGGTGGTCCCTCCGTATACCACGCAGTGACGTACAGACACAAGATAGAGGCAAGTTTCAGGTGCAACAGGTCCAAGTTTATTTTCCACCGTCCGACTGACGGCCCTCACAGCACACTGCAATCTCTCTCAAGGCCCGCTTCACACACCGTACTTTACACCAGGGACGTATTTATACGTACTGACGATCCAGTCAGCTCAGTCACTGTGGCCGCCTTAGGCCCGTACACCATCAGCAATTTACTGGTCAGTTTCGTCGTTCCAAATACGGTGTCCGTCACCCCGTGCCTCGTCTATACTGCGGTTCTTCCTGTCAGGAGCACCCCCCCTGACGTTCTCTCTCCTCAGTACCCCTAGTTTGGTTTTCCTCACAGTGCACAAACTGTCGTAGTTCTCCTGTCACTGGAGATCCCCCTGGGGACTGGAACTTTCTGGAACCCTCCTTCAAATTTATATCTTTCCCGGTTCCCTGCAACTCCGCCCCCCATGACCAAAGGTTTCCTAAGCTGATGTCCAGTCCTTTGCTCACACTCCTCCCTGCCCTCTAATGGTCAACCCAAGGTACTGCACGTCCACTACACTTGCTCAGCTGTTTCCCCACTGTAGTAACTGACACCTGTCTAAACTGTGCAAACTTTTCCTTCTCTATTCTGACAAGTCTGTCTGGTCACCTACCCTACACTCCCCCTTCCTTTTTCTATTGTCGTCCTCGACAATCGTAATCCCTGCCTTCGTCGTTCTGAAGCTTCACCTACACTGTTTTCGGACCAGTTGTTGGGTCAAACCCACTACCTGCAGGGGCCGAACCATACTGGGAGCACCATGCTCTGAGCAGCCTACTGCTACTCACCAGCACGCACGCCACATGACGTCTTTCAGACTGGGCTAGGTACACCCACATTCTCTCTATGGCGTGTACCTTCCCCTACTCTCCCCTTCTGTTACCTTCCACTGACCGGTACGCCATGATCAAGGCCTCACACCTACCAGATCATTGCCGGCGTCCACCTTCCTCCTTCAGGGTTGTCCGTGGTGTCGGGGACCTGACCTAGGACGGCTGTCTCACATCTTCCACCTCCTTTGCCTTTCTTTCAGTTACATGTCATGGTCGGCGTCTCGGTCTCTCAGACCCTCTTCACACAGACCCCTCTTCGGATCTCACACTTCCCTTTGGTCCCTCAGACCTTCCCTTACCCGGACCTGTTGCATTTTTCTTGTGCATACTATACAACAAATCAACTTTATAATAATCACAAATATCCCATTTTTTTTCCATTTTCCTTTGCTTTCAAAAATCAACATACAACAATAAAACATCACATGCTCCATTTCCTATAAAGAATTGATGAAATGTACAATGCCTATCTTTATTCATAAATGAGCTTAATTATATATGGGCATTGCAATTTTGCTTTGTGCATTCCTGGAGTGTGTATCTTGAGATGAGGGATTGTCCTATGTGATGATGGACATGACATACTGCGCAATAGCAGCCTGGAACGCATATGAAACGCAGTGGGTCTAATCTGTGTTCCCGGAACCGGAAGTTAAATACATCATGTGACCGGGGGTACATCCTACTGCGCAAATGCAGTTTGGAACACACGTATGTGTGGAACGCAATATTCCCAAAACCAGAAGTTTCGCGTGTCACGTGATCGGGGCACGCTCTACTGCACAGGCGTGATTTGGAACGCACAGGATTTGTGCTGGAACGCATGCCGGAGCTAAACAGCAGGTTAGGAGGGAGCATGGTTTTTACTTATAAGACCCGGGAGTATTTCCGCCGACCATCGGGTGGGCAGGACCTAGGATGGCGCTAAAATCAAATGGGGGTTATTTAAGTCCGCCCATGGTGATTGCCGGGGATGTCAAGCATCATCATGGCATCCAGCATCTGTATTATCCTTTTTACCTCCTGATGAACCGTGACAATTGGGAAACGCGTCGGGGTGTCCTCAAAACATACTAAATCATTACTATGTTGCATATTGTTGCTATATGAGGTTCTGCCAGGTGGCTATTGTGTGGGAGGAATTTGCCACCCTGAAAATTTTATCTATGCATGCTGTTGGGAAAGTTTTGCGTTTGTTTTTTCTTGCGCTGCAGAATTAATTTTTGAGCCATACAGAGTGATAAGGATCTATCCGTTTCATCTCTACCCTTCACTATATTGTTTTCCCATGTATATTTGATAGGGTCATATTAGGGGAGTGAGGGACAGTCTACGTTGAGTCGGGGTGCCAAAAAATCGTTTTAGGGTGCCTACCTCCACAGCCAGGAAGGGGCTGAGAATAGGCTTATTGTAGGGTCTTGACAGGCAAGGTTGTTGGCGTTCTATCATTTGGTATATTACCATTACACTGGGTAGGTGTTTTTTAAATGATATAATTATTAAAGTTTGTTTTCAGAGGGAATATATATGTTCACTAAATGAATTTGGATTTCCTTGGATTATTTTGTTTGATACCCATCATTGTAATCGGTCTTGTAGGTTAATCTTTATTTTCAGTTTTGAGTTAATTATATGCTCGTGCTCCAGGGCTGCCTGTAGGGGGGGGGGGTCTTCATGTGGTGCTCTGATTATATATTCATAATGCAGACTGCTGACAGGTCCGATCCCTCACTGACCTGCCCCCTAGTTTACATAACGATTATATATAGTTAAAAAAAAAAATCATTGTAATAAGTATAATGGCACCGACCTGACAATGTCAGTAGGTTACTGTGCACAATCCTGCTGACAGGTTCACTTTAAAGTTTTCTTTGTCTCCTTTTCAAAAATGTATTTCTACATTTTCTAATATAAATTTTGTGATGGGTTTAGCAGCTCCACATCAGGCACTGTGAACGAAAGCATTCTCTGTGTTGGCAGCTCATCAGCTATGTAAGTGAGGGGCCGGCTGACAATTAACAAAAAAGCCGGATTACTTACCGGTAATGCTCTTTTAATGAGTCCACGACAGCACCCACTGGAGGTATCGGATCCGCCCCATTTGGAACAGGAAACCCTACAGGAAAGATAAAAGGGGGCGGTCCGCCTTTCCTCCTCAGTTTTGCATTTCAGAGTACCAGGAGGACCGCCAAGGATTAGGCAATGTCTTGAACTTATAACTTTACTTATCCAACTTTAGCAGATATACTTTTAATATTGATATTTCTAGCAGGGAGGGAAGTGAGCGGGTGCTGTCGTGGACTCATTAAAAGAGCATTACCGGTAAGTAATCCGGCTTTTTACCCTTCGCCACGACAGCACCCACTGGAGAGATTCCAGAGACCATCACCTGGGTGGGACCACCGTGCCAAGGACAGTCCTGCCAAAGCTTAGGTCAGAAGTAGACGAAAGGTCAAGTCTATAGTGTCTATAGAAGGTAGAAGGGGATGACCAAATTGCCGCCTTACATATGGTTTCAATTGGAACGTCTCCCCTCTCCGCCCAGGAAGCTGCCATTGCTCTGGTGGAATGTGCTCTGATGTTTCCCGGAGGTTCTTCATTTTTTGCCGAGTAGGCTAAACGAATGGCATCCCTGATCCAACGGGAAATGGTGCTCTTTGTGACTCCATACCCTTTTTTACAGCCCTGAAAAGAAATGAAGAGAGCCCTACACTGCCTCCAGCTCTCGGACCTTTCAATATACTTTAGGACAGTTCTTCTGACGTCCAAAGTGTGGAATTTCTGCTCTTCCGGAGTGGAGGGATCTTCAAAAAAGGTTGGGAGGAGTATCTCCTGAGACCTATGGTACTTTGTTGATACCTTAGGCAGGTATGAGGGGTCTGGCTTTAATATTAATCTATCCCGATATACCTGCAAAAAGGGTGGATCTATGGACAGGGCCTGGATATCACCCACTCTCCTAGCGGATGTCAGTGCTACCAAGAGGGCAGTCTTAAATTATAAATATTTAAGGGATATCGTATCTATCGGTTCAAAAGGTTCTTCTGTCAGGGCGTCTAACACCAAGTTTAAGTCCCATGTAGGGATTGAGGGTATGTGAACCGGAGTTATTCTTTCACATGCCGTAATGAATCGTGATATCCACTTATTCCCTGCTATATTATGGCCATACAGCGCCCCCAACGCAGACACCTGCACTTTCAGTGTGTTTACTTACAAGCCCAATTCCTTCCCTTTTTGTAGGAACTCTAAGATAGGAACTATCGGGACTTCTGCTGTATGAGATGCTGTATGAAACTGTAGGAATTTCTTCCATATTCTTTTATAAATTTGGGTTGTGGACTGCTTCCTGCTCTGCAGGAGGGTAGTAATTAATGATTGCGAAAACCCTCTTGATCTTAATAGGTGCCTTTCAAGTTCCACGCCGTCAAGTGTAAGTTGTCCACTTGAGGGTGGAAGAAAGGGCCTTGGGAGAGTAGGTTGGGGTTTGAGGGGAGAACCCAAGGATCTGTCACTGACATAATTCGTAGCCACGAGAACCACGGTCTCTTGGGCCAGAAAGGTGCTATCAGGATTACTCTCGCCTTTTCCTCTCTGATTTTCCGAATCACTTGTGGCAGGAGAATCAATGGAGGGAAGGCGTATGCCAGCTTGAATTTCCATGAGGCCTGGAGGGCATCCAGTATGTCTGGGTGATCTGCTGGAGACAGGGAAGCAAAGGTCTTTGTTTGTCTGTTTTCCCTTGTGGCGAAGAGGTCCACTTGAGGATGCCCCCATAGAGCCACTATGTTCTGGAAGATTTGGTGATTGAGGCACCACTCCCCTTGCCGAAGTGTGTGTCGGCTTAAGAAATCTGCTTCTTGGTTGTCCTCTCCTCTGATATGAAGAGCTGAGAGGGACAACAAATTGCTTTCGGCTAAGTCTAAGATTCTTGCCGCAGAAGACATCAGAGTCTCTGATCGAGTACCTCCTTGTCTGTTTATGTAGGCCACTGTGGTGGTGTTGTCCGACAGGATCCTGACATGTTTCTGTTGGAGCTGTGGAAGGAAATGATGTAGAGCATAGTATACTGCTGTCAGTTCTTTTAAATTAGATGAGTATTCTCTTTCCTCTCTATTCCATCTTCCTTGACAAAAGCTATTCCCCATATGGGCTCCCCAGCCTTGGGGGCTAGCGTCGGTGGTTAGGATACCAGATGTTACTATGACCCATGGGACTCCTGAGGATAGATGGTCATCATCTAACCACCATTCCAGAGAAGTCAAGACCTCCTGCGTTAGAGTTATCTTGCTCTCGAGGTGACCACCATGTCGCCTCTCCTCCTGGAGGATCTGATGCTGAAGTGTGCGGACATGATAATGGGCCCACCGGACTGCAGGGGCACAGGAATCTAGCGACCCCAATAGCGACATTGCCCCTCTCAGAGACATGCGTGGTCTATCTATGGCTGCCTCTACTTTCTCTTTTGTTAGTGCAATCTTTACCTGAGGAAGTAGACATTTCTGGGTTATGGAGTTCAATTGGAACCCCAAAAACATCTGGAGGGGTTGCGGAACGAGCCTGGACTTCTGTATATTGATGATCCAGCCTAGGTCCTGCAAAGATGAGATTGCATCAGCCACTCTTTCGGTACATTGGGTATCTGAGTTCCCGATTATTAGGAAGTCGTCTAAGTAAGGTACGATTAAAGTATCTTTTTGACGAACATAGGCCATCACCTCTGCCATCACCTTGGTGAAGATTCTTGGCGCTGTTGAGAGGCCGAAAGGCATGGCTGTGTATTGAAAATGACGGACCTTGCCATCGAACACCACTGCGACCCTTAGATATTTTTGGTATCTATTATGGAAAGGAAGATGATAGTAAGCATCTTTTAAGTCAATTCCCGCCATCACACAATTTGGAAAGAGAAGCTTTATGGTGGATCTGATTGATTCCATCTTAAACTTATAATTTTTTATAAACGTATTAAGCTTCCTTAAATTAATAATTGTTCTAAACGTACCATCTGGTTTGGAAATTAAAAATAAGGGAGAGTAGAAGCCTCTACCTTCCTGTCCCTCTGGGACCTCTACTAAAACCCCCTTGCATAGTAGGCTCCGAATTTCTTCTTCGAGGGCCTTTTGTTGGGCCATAGAGTTAAGGCGGGTTAGGATAAAGAAATCATAAGGGTTTTGAAGGAATTCTATTTTCATTCCTTCTTTAATACTACTCAGAATCCATGGGTTTGAGGATATTTGTTCCCATTTTGGATAAAAGATCTACCCCCTACAGGTGGGTCTGATTTTACTTTCTATTTTCCCTTCGGCCCCTGAACATGGTACCCTTTTGTTTCTCTTCTTTTGCGGCCCATCTATTTGGTCTTTCCGTTTGCCTCCTTCTTCCAAACGGTCGCCTCTTAAAGGTTCTCCTATAGAAAGGGATAGAAGAGTCGGGGAACGCCTTCTTCCTCCTCCTTTGCTTTGGCGAGTATCTCGTCTAGGGATTTCCCGAAGAGAAACTCACCCTCACACGGGGTTGCACAAATCTTAGCCTTTGATTGCGCGTCCCCCTTCCAGCTCTTCATCCACAACACCCTTCTGGCGTTGTTCACCAGAGCTGCTGATCTTGCTGCCAGCCGTAGAGTGTCCGCCGACGCATCAGCCATAAAGGCAGCTGCCCCTCTAATTAATGGGATAGCGGCCCGTAATTTCTCTCTGGACACCTTTTGCTCGATTTGTTGATCCAGCTGATCCAACCACATGAGCATAGATCTAGTGGTGCATGTGCTGGCTACCGCTGGCTTAAAAATACACGTGGTAGATTCCCAAGATCTCTTCAACGATGATTCTGCCAACAAGCCTGCGTCCTCTACTGGAATAGCCGATTGTCTCGAGGTAGAGGATATAACGGCATCCACTTTTGGCACTTTGGTCCATTTTAATAGCTCCTCATCGCTAAATGGATACTTTCTTTTTGAGGCTGATGGGAGAAAACTTCTTTGGTCATGTTTTTCCCATTCCCTTTTTATTAGGGCCTTAATTGCCGGTATTACCGGGAACGCTCTCCTTTTCTTTTCCGCCAATCCCGCAAACATTGTGTCTTGTGCGGTTTGGGCACCCCTTGGTTCCTCACACCCCATAGTGTTTCTCACCGATTTGACTAGGTTGTCCACACTATCTAGGGGGAAACATGACCGTCCCTCCATGTCTGATGATGATGAGGATGTGAGTGAGGAGTCAGATTAACCCCCCTTCTTCCTCTGACTCTGAGCTGAGGGTTAACTGCTTTTTGCTGCCAGTCTCTGAGGGAGTTTTGGCGCGGTTAATAGCCTGTATCTCCTCCCTGATTATAGCTCTAATGCCCTTTGTCGACAATGCGGCCCCCTGCTTTGTCTCCCTGGTGCATTGCTTACAGAGCTTCTTAGGGTAGGAGTCAGGGAGAGGTTCAGAGCATAACGCACATTCTTTATGCTTGGATTTATCCTTTTTCTTGGTCTAAAAGGGGACACCAAGGTGGGGGGGGGGGGGGGGGAGGAGAGGTCAGCTTAGTAGGCAGAGTATATACTTTGCACACTCACCCAGTGAAGCCTTATATTACCGGATCAGATGGCTGAGATCCCGTCCTAGGCCTTGATTCTCCTGCTTCATTCCTGCGGCCGGTGTTGCGGTCCCTGGTGGAGCTACCTCCTGCAGAATCCCCCGCTGGAGCGTGTGCTTCCGTTGGGGACGACATTGCTGCATCGCCGCTCAGCTGCGCCGCTGTTTAAATAATCTGCCCCCTTTTTTTTTTTTTCCTTCCTGTCGTCCCCCCGGAAGTTGCTCCTCCTCCCTGGGATCACCGCGCGCATGCCCCGACGCGCTCTCAGCCATCCCGCCCCGGAAGTTCAACCATTACTTCCGGGGGGTCAGGAGACTGTGCGCCGGCCGGCTACCGCACCGCTTTGATGTGCGGCCCCCGCTCTCCATGCGGCTCTCTTTATGTACCGCCACCGTTACTGGCGCTTTCATTTTTAAAAAAGATCTCTTTTTTTTTCTTCTGCGCCACTGGCGCTCTTACCGCTCCCAGTAGCGGTGCGTCCCGGTGCCTACCGGCGCTCTCCTGGGTGAGACGGGGCGGCCCTCCCCGGACCCAGTCATCACCCTTCGTTCACCAGACGAGGGGGGAGCCGTCTAGCGGAATCTCCCCTGACGCTGCCTCCGGACCGCAGCCCCTGCCGTTCCCATGGAGACTGCACAGGCGGCATGCCTGGCCCAGGTAATCCTTCCTGAAGGATATCGTGGCTTTGTTTGGAACAGGAAACCAAAACTGAGGAGGAAAGGCGGACCGCCCCCTTTTATCTTTCCTGTAGGGTTTCCTGTTCCAAATGGGGCGGATCCGATACCTCCAGTGGGTGCTGTCGTGGCGAAGGGTAAATGAGCCAGCTTTTTTGTGTCATGGCTGATGCGTTATTAAAGAAGGGGTCTGGCTTAGCAATTGAAATGAGCAGTCAGCCTCCTTCATTCAGCACTGACATGCCAAGGCAGGGAAAGCTATTCTGTTTCAAGTAAAAGAAATAAGTGGAGTTGAATAATTGAGGACTGAGGAAAATAGCTGAGTGGCATCTTTAAAGATTAAAATATATTAGCATGCTTTCTGTAAGTGTTCACTCACTAGTGAATGAATTTAAAAAAAAGTTCCATTTTCATCGAGAAAACGACTACAAGCGTACCTCTTGTCATGCGAGTCCAATGCAAGCATGCAACTGTTTTTTGGTCTCTGTATGTGATCCGTTTGACATGTATATGCAATGCGTTTCATCTATTACATACTATAATACTCTAACTTAAAAGATAAAAATAAGAAAAAATAAAGCAATCAAAGAGATAGAATGGTATTAGATACCTAGATATGCTGCAGATATATCATTTCAATCTCCTCACACATTTTAAAATTGCACCCTTTAGTGTCCTT
This sequence comes from Dendrobates tinctorius, assembly GCF_039654945.1. Classification (NCBI taxonomy): domain Eukaryota; kingdom Metazoa; phylum Chordata; class Amphibia; order Anura; family Dendrobatidae; genus Dendrobates; species Dendrobates tinctorius. Next base: position 23,105,407 of record NW_027361783.1, read on the forward strand.
CATGTTTTTTCCATCAATATACGGTAGCTGTATTTATGTCAGCATTCAAAAGTACAACTCGTCCCATTGATTTTACCACATATAGTGTACTGGAGAATGGGAAAAAAAATCATGCGTTATTTTATTTTCAATGGGGCAAAAGGGGGCGATCTGGACTGTTTTGGTGGCCGTTTTTTATTGCTTCACATCATTTGTCATAATTGATGAGCTCCCCGTGTTGGCTTTATGTAGTTTACTGGATCTTTGTACATAGGTGCAGATAATACGGACGCTATACAAAATGCAATGTGGACGCTCTGAGCGCTGTCTGCTTTTTTTTTTTTTTTTGAGGCGAGTCTCATCTGATATACGGGCCACTCGCAGCACGCTGCGATGCATTTGTCAAGCCGAATACAGCTGAGAAAAAAAAAAATAAAAAAAAATAAAATAAAAACACGCAGATCTACACAGAGTCATAAAATCACATTGGCCAAAGCGCAGCCAGAACCATTTTCTTACCTGTGAAAGCATTTGTGGCCTGGTAACCAGCTTCCTGCATACTGCTCTTCCAGCAAAAGTGAAAGTCCAACCTTAACCTGTCCTTGCTGGAAATTATGGATGGGCAAGAAACTGTCAGGTCACTTCCATTTTAGTCAGAGTCCATTGCTTAGTCTGCTCTCGTGCATCCGGTTAATTTGCTTTAAGCTTTTGGTCCAAAATGGCTGACCGGATTGGATAACGCCTTTTGTTATCAGAAAAGGATTTTAAGCAGCTTATCCATCCAAAAATATATTGCCATGATGCTAAAACACAAGCTTTAGAAAGGTAGATGTTATAAAAGGTATTGCAGTATTATCCTCTAGTTATACAACTCCCATAAGTCCAGCGTTGCATTGATCTTGTTGGTTCCGACTTCAGGCTATGTACGGCCTTCAAAATCTTGACCGTTTCAAGTCCAAGTCCCTCAGGCAAGCAAACTGGGATAAGAAAAGAAAAAAAAAAAAAAAAAAGTGGAGATTAGGTTACCCAAAAGCCAATACCAACACAGATATGAACAAAGGAATGAAGAAAGAAAACCCTCTGGAACTGGTGGTCAGCATACAAGGGGATTTTCAAAAGGTAAATATTACAATTTTGCCAAGATACTAAGTGTGACCACATAGCACTTTGAAATGTAAATCTCATCCCAAGCTCAGAGTTGCACATCTCCCCCCATGTTATTTATCTTTTCACTTCAAAGCTTTAGTTACTAGAAATCGCAGGGGCACAGAGGGAAAGAAGGTGAAACAACAAGATTGGAATTCAACTTGGGAACAGAACTGTCTGAAGTCTGTTTTGATACATTCTTGGAAGAAAAAGAAGAGTATATACTCCCCTTGCCCAACACTACATTTTTCCTTGTTTATATTAATATTTCAGTATAACTTTAAAACAAGTTTTCAATGAAAATCAGCTATGCTGAAAAAACTAATATTTTAGGATTAATTTAAAGGAGTTGTCTATTTTCAGCTCTACCTCTCCCCTTGTCACCATTTCAATTGCTGATCTCTCCACCACTGTGCTGCAAACTAGAGACTGAAGGAAGGCTGTCTTTACAAGGTTGCCTTTTTCTCACTTTCATCGTGCACCCAAATGCTACTCCGCAGCATAAGCCTCCAGCTGTTGCATGCTCCGTCATGATCATGTGTGTACTGCAGATAGTGATATGTTAACATGTAGTAGTCTCTATACAGCACTATGTTACCCCTTTCGTTTCTTCATGCCACTGGTTTCCAGCAATTTTCCATGTTGTAAGGAAGAAAATATTTGGATGTACTGGGAGAATAAATTTTGGCTTGGGACATACGAGTGCTGGTAATTCTGCAACAGTTAATTTGTCATGAAGTATTGTCTCTTTTACATATTTACGCTACAAAAAAGGGACCAAAATCAGGCACTAGGAGCTGGCACAATTTACATATACAGGTGCTTGCTTCTCACAAAATTATAATATCAAAAAGTTAATTTCAGTTCTTCAAAACAAAAAGTGAAATTCAGTCATTACAGAGTGATTAAGTGTTTATTTCTGTTAATGTTGATTAGGGCTTACAGCCAATGAATACCTAGAATTATTATCTCAGTAAATTAGAATAATTTAAAAACCCCTGCAAAGGCTTTAAGCATTTAAAAAGGTCCCTTAGTCTGTTTCAGTAGGCTCCACAATCATGGGGAAGACTGCTGACTAGATAGATGTCCAGAAAGCAGTCATTGACACTCCACAATGAGGATAATCCACAAAAGATGAGTGCTAAAGAAGCTGGCTGTTCAGAGTGCTGTATCCAAACATATTGATGGAAAGATGAATGGAAGGAAAAAGTGTGGTAGAGTGGTAGAAAAAGGTGCATAAACAACCAAGAGTAATGCAGCCTTGAAAGGATTAAGAAAAGGCCATTCAAAAATTTGGGGGAGAGCCACAAGGAGTGGACTGCTGCTGGAGTAATTGCTTCAAGAGCCACCACACACAGACGTAGCCCATGTCCTGGATACAAGTGTTGTATTCCTTGTGTCAAGCCACTCATGACAAACAGACAATGCCAGATAAGTCTTAAATGGCCAAAGGAGAAACAGAACTGGACTGTTGCTCAGTGGTCCAAGGTGTTTTCAGATAAAAGTAAATTTTTGCATTTCATTTGGAAATAAAGGTCCCAGAGTCTGGAGGAAGAGTGGAGAGGCACACAATCCAAGCTGCTTGAGGTCTAGAGTGAAGGTTCCACAGTCCATGATGGTTTGGGGAGCCATGTCATCTGCTGGTGTAGGTTCACTGTGTTTCATCAAGACCAAAGTCAGCGCAGCCATCTACCAGGAAATTTTAGAGCACTTCTAAAAGCTTGTCGGCAGCAGGAAGCATGGAGATGGAAATTTCATTCTCCAGCAGGACTTGGCACCTGTCCACTCTGCCAAAAGTACCAATACCAGGTTTAAAAACAGTATCACTGCTTGATTGGCCAGCAAAGTCACTTGACTTTAACCCCATAGAGAATTTATAGGGTACTGTCAAGAGGAAGATGAGAGACACCAGACCCAACAATGCAGACGAGCTGAAGGCAGCTATCAAAGCAACCTGAGCTTCCATAACACCTCAGCAGTGTTACAGACTGATTGCCTCCATACTGTATTGATGCAGTAATTGATGTAAGTGGAGCCCTGAACAAGTATTGAGTGCATTTACTCAATATACATTTCAGCAGGTTAACATTTTGGAATTTTAAAATACTTTAGGACACGAGGTTGAAAAATTATTCTAATTTACTGAGATAGTGAGTTTTGGGTTTTCATTGGCTGTAAGCCATAATCAATATTAACAGAAAAACACTGTTTGAATTGACTATATAATAAGAGTTTCATTTTTTGTATTGAACAGAAATAAATTAATTTTGATCATATTCTAATTTTGTGAGAAGCACCTGTACATTTGTTTGCTTCTGCTCCTTTTTGCTGCAGGCTTATCAATACTTTACCTTACCAAAAGGAAAGCAATAAAGCAGATATAGGCTGTGTGCACACGCTGCGGACTGATCCGCGCGGATTTTCAAAATCCGCAGGTCAAACGAACTGCGGTTTATCCTGCGGTTTTACCATCTCCACAATGGAGGAGATGGTAAACCGGTGCGGAATCCGCAGAAAGATTTGACATGTCAATAATATTTTGGGGTCTAGAAACTGCAGAAAATCCGCGCGGAAAATTCTGCAGCATCTGCACTGCGGTTTCCATTTCCCATAGGGAATAATGGTACTGTACGCCGCAGGGCCAAATCCGCTGCGGATTCGCAGGGCTAAATCCGCTGCGTGTGCACACACCCTTAGAGATTAACCTGTTCTGATATACAACACGTGTAAAGGATGCAACGATAGCAACATGTGCAAAAACTGAAGACAAACCTGTATACCCCGTGGTATACTTTAGGTGAGCTCAGTCACTTGTGCTTCTCTATGCAGCAAAAGCTCAAAAACTAAACCGAAAAACATACCCAAAACTATGCTAAAGGACAGCAAGAATAAAATTCACACCAGGAGCACTAGGCGCTAAAGTCAAGGGAACATGATCACTGCCAAATTTCAATAATCTGGTATAAATTTGTACAATTCAGAAATACAAATCAAAACTTGTAAATGCGTAAAGCAAGTGTCTGGAGAGATTTTCAGTTAACATGTATAGCAACCAATTACATTTAGCAAAAAAAAAAAAAAAAAAAATCGATCTATAGGAGCAAGAAAAATAGAACTAAATTTAGAAACCGGTCATCAAAAGAAGAGAATTCTAGGAAAAGCTTCCTTCAGGCTAAGTAAGCATGCAGTACCCGCTATAGATTAATCAATGTATGTGGCTCGATCAGCCGGGTGCTTTATCAAAGCCCATCCTGTCATTTAACAAGGGAGACTGTGTGTTGAATATGTGCGAAAAGGCCATAGAGGACAGGAGAATCGTGAAAAGATAAATGACTTGGATCCGAGCTTTGCAGCACACACCCCCGATGAGAACAACCTAGATTTACTTTAAAGTAGTTTGAAACACAACAGGGCTCAATCTATTTTTTGACTAATAATTCATTAAGAGATAGTCTAATGAGAGCATTTGTTTCTGCGAGAGTCTACTAAAACCAAATCACAAAAGCTTATTACTGCTGGAACCCACAATGATCAATTGAAATCTGCGCAAGAACATAATAGCAAGAATTTACATTCTCAAATAGCGCTCCTGCATGTGAATTTGAAGCTTTACATATATACACCATTAAAATCTAGGTAATGCAGATACATTTTAGTCCCCATAGGAGAAACCCGATATTTTGAACTTTCTAATGCCTCTTCCGTAACAAGCAAGGATGAAGTCACTGCAGACATCTCCGTAAAGACAAATGTCCAAGTATATAAGGATGGGGAGGAGACTTGGGAGGGCCACCTACACTTTAGCTAACCCAGCTTAAATTGGCCAGTTGAGCCTACATACACAAAAAGCAAAAATTATCCATAGCCTCTGTAGCCTCAACCAAGTAGATTATTAACATGAGACAGTAGCCAAATTTTACCTATAGACTACAAATGTTCAACGTTGACTTCCATCGGTGATACTTAAACTATCACCTAGATATCCGCTATATGTCCAGATGCATTCAACTATATTATCAAATATGGACTCCATAATTGCCACTCTGCAATCTTTTTTCAGGGCTATGCCCGACCCGCCCAGCCTCTATCTGAATGACCTGAGAATTCATCACTGAAGCAGCAAAGTTAGGCTACTTTCACACATCAGTTTTTTGCCGTCAGGCAGGATCCGGCTATTTTTAGAAAAAACAGACCCGGCGTAAGTTTTGGAGAACTGTAGAAACGGATCCGTTTTTTGCCGGATCCGTCTAGCAGGTTATATCTGTTTCCTGGGGGCTGGCCAATTGGATCTGAGCATGCGCAGACTTAAAAAAACGGATCCGGTGGCTGGATCTGTCTTTCTGGATCCGGCGCATTCCGGTGCCCATAGACTTTCATTGTGGCAAAAAGCCGGAAGCGTCGGATCCGGCGCTTCCGGCTTTTTCGCCGGAGACAAAAAAACGTTACAGTAGCCGTTTTTTCCAGACACCGGAATGAGGCAAGTAGCCGGATCCGGCAAAAAAAACGGATGAAACGCAATGCCATCCGGCGCTAATGCAAGTCAATGGGGAAAAACTGGATCCGGCATTGCATTTCGCCGGATCCGGTTTTACAAAAAAAAGCCGGATCGCGAAAAACTGATGTGTGAAAGAGGCCTTAGCATTTCTTTGGGTTGTCTCTTAGAACTAAGGACCATATGCCTCACTGCAATATACTCTTATTGCAGAAGAGTTAGTGTATCCATTACTAAGAAAAACTATGAACCATTTGTACTATTAAAAATGCAAACTATCAGTGAACTGTTAAAACTGTGAAAGCTTAACTTTAGAAACCACACTCCTATCTTGAAGCAATAAAACAGTATGCAAGGAACATCTAAGTATGTAGGGGTGTTAGTGGTTGGAAGACTACTAGTCAGCTGTGATCCATCGCAAACCCAAGTCCGCTGAAAGATTAGGTTGCCATTCATTAGGGAATTAAATTCCCTTTGGATTTTGTCAGTTATGATCATGTATAGCAAGATACAGTCCATTGAACAATCACTTACCACATTTGTAATTATCCCATAACAAAATTTAAATCTTTTTCACAAACCGGGTATATAAACCAATAGGTGCATCTCGTAATAGTGAGACTGTTGCCCCAATTCATTAAGACTGGTGTTTTGTGCACAGCTCTTTAGTTATAAAACTACTGTGAAGCATCTGGGGACTTAAAGTGCTCATGTCACATCTAGACAAGTTCCTTGGGGGGGGGATCTGGTTTCCAAAATGGTGTCACTTGTGGGTTATTCCCAAAAAGACTGGTGTTTTGTGCACAGCTCTTTAGTTATAAAACTACTGTGAAGCATCTGGGGACTTAAAGTGCTCATGTCACATCTAGACAAGTTCCTTGGGGGGGATCTGGTTTCCAAAATGGTGTCACTTGTGGGTTATTCCCAATGTTTAGGCACGTGAGGGGCTCTCCAAACACATGGTGTCCGCTATTAAAGCCGGCAATTTTGCATTCCAAAAGTCAAATGGCACTCCTTTCCTTCTGAGCCTACAAACTGATTCTCCCCTACATATGAGGTATCAGTATGCTCAGGACAAATTGTACAACAAATTTTGAGGTCCATTTTTTCCTGTTATCCTTGTGAAAACACATTAGACCCAAATTTTATTGTAAGATTTTTTCCTTCCACATTGCTTCCGTTCCTGTGAAGCACCTGAAGGGTTAATAAACTCCTTGAATGTGGTTTTGAGCACATTGAGGCGATGCAGTTTTTAGAATGGTGTCACTTTCGGATATTTTCTGTCATATAGACCCGTCAAAGTCACTTCAAATGTGATGTGGTGCCTAAAATAAGTAGTTTTGTAAATTTTTAAGTAAAAATTAGAAATTGCTGGTCAAGTATTAAACCCCTTCATGACCGGAGGCAATTTTATTTTTTGCTCCCCTTCTGCCCAGGGCCATAGCCTTTCTATTTTTCTGTCACAATGGCCATGTGAGGGCTTTTTTTGCAGGAAAAGTACTTTTGAACGACACCACTGTCGTTGCGTTTTCGTGCGGTCGCCGCACACGTCAAATCACCGCATGCGGACGCATCCGCATACAACGTACGTCCCTGCGCACCCAATGTTAAAGATAAGTACGCGGGAAACGCAGGATGCATACAGAAGTAGGCGGAGCTTCAGGGAGGAAGAAAGGAGGAAGTAGGCAGCCATCCACAGCCCTCCTGAACGCAAATGTGAAACCAGCCTAAGAGGCACCTTTTTGCATCGCCATATTTTGGAAGCTATAAATTTTGACATATTTCATACGACTGTCATGCGAGGGCTTGCTTTTTGCAAGACAAGTTGACATTTTTAGTTTTACCATTTTCGGGCACGTGACTTTTGATAGCTTTTCATTCCAATTATTGGGAGGCAGAGTGAACAAAATACAGCAATTCAGGAATTGATTTAATGTTTTTTGGGTCGTTCCACGTGTGGTAAAATTTCTAAGGCAACTTTATTCTTCAGGTCAGTAGGATTACAGCGATACCACATTTATATAGTTTGTGTTTTGACTCTTTTATACATTAAAAACCTTTAAAGAAAAAATAATTTTTGCATCGCTTTATTCTGAGAGCTATAAAACTTATTTTCCCACTGATGGAACTGTATGATTGCTTTTTTTGCAGGACATGTTTTCAGTGGTACCAAGTTTATTGATATTAGTCTTTTTGATCACTTTTTATTCCACTTTTTGTTTGGGGGTATGAAAGCAGTGTTTTTCGCCTTTTTTAATGGTGTTCACTAAATGGGTTAACTAGCGGGACAGTTATAGATCGGGTCTCGTTCTGAATGTGGCGATAAGTCTACTTTTGTTTATATATTTATACAAATATTTATGGGTACAATATGCATTCATATTTTTACAGGTTTCTCTTTTTAATCTTTTACTTTGTCCAACTCAGGGGACCATCATCTTTTGCAGGCCGATTGCTTGTATAGCATACGGATGCAGGCGCATCACTATGCTATGCAAGCGGTTACTGCTGCACTGACAGACAAACTTGGTTTATCATGCTCTGAGTACGATCAAACAGCTTTGTCTGGTGAGCCGGAGGTAGTTCTGAATACATTGTGTCACAACGGCAACGATCAGGACCCTGCAATGACGTTATAGTGTCTCCGATCCAAGGCTCTTCCCTCTGCCTGCTCCTGAAATCCTGTGATCGACTTTGAAATAGAAATGCAGCTATAAAAATAAGAAAAAATTATACTAATATACACACACATACACACGATTTTTGCATAACATATAAAAAATAGAATTAGTCTTACTGGTAATTCGGTTTCTAGGAATCTTCCACGACAGCCATATCGGAGTATGTCTCCCCGCCCTAATGGGGGACAGGAAATGCACAAGAGGTTAAATAACCCTCCCCTTCCTGCTATATCCAGTGTTTTTTCTGAACACACTAGCATGTACAGTTACCACCAAGGTGTAGGAATCATCCAATAAGCGTATCAGATAGGGAGGGAAATTAGTGCTGTCGTGGAAGATTCCTAGAAACCGAATTACCGGTAAAGGGGGCTTTACACACAGCGATATCGCTAGCAATATCACTAAAGCGTCACCAATTTTGTGACGCAGCAGCGATATCGCTATGTGTGATACTTACCTCCGACCGGCTCCCCCACTGTCTGTCGTTGATCGCGCAAGATCATGCAGCTCCATTTCTCGTTGGGCGCTTCCCGCTGAGCTTCCTGCTGGCGCCGACGAGCGACGTGAGAGGGAGGACATCAGGATCGCCGCGTCTGAAAGGTAAGTAACGACCGCTGCTGTGTCGCTACGTTGTTGGTGAGATCTGCCTGTTTGGCAGCTCACTAGCGACCATTTAGCGATGCACCAGCGATCCTGACCGGGTCGTATCGTGGTCGGGATCGCTGGTGCATTGCTAAATGTAAAGGGGCCTTAAGACTAATTCTATTTTCTCTAGTCACCTTCCACGACAGTCATATCGTAGAAATACCAACAACTAATTTCTTAGGGAGGGACAACAGCCTGCAGAACATATCCGCCAAACGATAAATCCCTGTTGAAATTTAGTGTATAGTGTCTGGTGAATGTACAGTCATGGACAAAAGTATTGACACCCCTGCAATTCTGTCAGATAATACTCAGTTTCTTCCTGAAAATGATTGCAAACACAAATTCTTTGGTATTATTATCTTCATTTAATTTGTCTTAAATGAAAAAACACAAAAAGAATTGTCCTAAAGCCAAATTGGATATAATTCCACACCAAACATAACAAAGAGGGTGGACAAAAGTATTGGCACTGTTCGAAAAATCATGTGATGCTTCTCTAATTTGTGTAATTAACAGCACCTGTAACTTACCTGTGGCACCTAACAGGTGTTGGCAATAACTAAATCACACTTGCAGCCAGTTAACATGGATTAAAGTTGACTCAACCTCTGTCCTGTGTCCTTGTGTGTACCACATTGAGCATGGAGAAAAGAAAGAAGACCAAAGAACTGTCTGAGGACTTGAGAAACCAAATTGTGAGGAAGCATGAGCAATCTCAAGGCTACAAGTCCATCTCCAAAGACCTGAATGTTCCTGTGTCTACCGTGCACAGTGTCATCAAGAAGTTTAAAGTCCATGGCACTGTGGCTAACCTCCCTAGATGTGGACGGAAAAGAAAAATTGACAAGAGATTTCAACGCAAGATTGTGCGGATGTTGGATAAAGAACCTCCACTAACATCCAAACAAGTTCAAGCTGCCCTGCAGTCCGAGGGTACAACGGTGTCAACCAGTACTATCCGTCGGCATCTGAATGAAAAAGGACTGTATGGTAGGAGATCCAGGAAGACTCCACTTCTTACCCCGAGACATAAAAAAGCCAGGCTGGAGTTTGCCAAAACTTACCTGAAAAAGCCTAAAACATTTTGGAAGAATGTTCTCTGGTCAGATGAGACAAAAGTAGAGCTTTTAGGGCAAAAGCATCAACATAGAGTTTACAGGAGAAAAAAGAGGCATTCAAAGAAAAGTACACAGTCCCTACAGTCAAACATGGCGGAGGTTCCCTGATGTTTTGGGGTTGCTTTGCTGCCTCTGGCACTGGACTGCTTGACCGTGTGCATGGCATTATGAAGTCAGAAGACTACCAACAAATTTTGCAGCATAATTTAGAGCCCAATGTGAGAAAGCTGGGTCTACCTCAGAGGTCATGGGTCTTCCAGCAGGACAATAACCCAAAACACACTTCAAAAAGCACTAGAAAATGGTTTGAGAGAAAGCACTGGAGACTTCTAAGGTGGCCAGCAATGAGTCCAGACCTGAATCCCATAGAACACCTGTGGAGAGATCTAAAAATGGCAGTTTGGAGAAGGCACCCTTCAAATATCAGGGACCTGGAGTAGTTTGCCAAAGAAGAATGGTCTAAAATTCCAGCAGAGCATTGTAAGAAACTCATTGATGGTTACCAGAAGCGGTTGGTCGCAGTTATTTTGGCTAAAGGTTGTGCAATCAAGTATTAGGCTGAGGGTGCCAATACTTTTGTCCGGCCCATTTTTGGAGTTTTGTGTGAAATGATCAATGTTTTGCTTTTTGCTTCATTCTCTTTTGTGTTTTTTCATTTAAGACAAATTAAATGAAGATAATACCAAAGAATTTGTGTTTGCAATCATTTTCAGGAAGAAACTGAATATTATCTGACAGAATTGCAGGGGTGTTAATACTTTTGGCCATGACTGTATGTACAGACGACCAGGTGGCGGCTCTGCATATCTGCTCAGAAGATGAGTTCCCTCTTCCTGCCCATGATGTTGATACTGACGAGTAGAGTGGGCTTTCAGAGATGTAGGAGGAGGAACGTTCTGTGACGAGTAGGTGAGGCTGATAGCTTCCCTGAACCAAATTCGTGATTGCAATTTTTTCCGCCTTTTTGCCTTTATTCCGACCGGAAATTTGAATACAATCTGGTCAATCCTCCAACTCGCCGTCTGCTGGAGGTAGAAGAGAACTACTCTACAGACGTCGAGGGTGTGAGAGTCTTCTTTCATGTTGGAGGGGTTTGTACAGAAGGAAGGTAATACAATGTCCTGGAACCTATGAAAGCTTGAGACTACCTTAGGCATAAAGGAGGGATTTAACCTTTGGAAGATGCTATCTTCCGTGATGGTCAAGTATGGCTCCTGTATTGAAAGGGCCTGTTATTCTCCTATGCGCCTTGAGGTAGTAATTGCTACCAAAACCAGTTTTTAGTGTTACAGTTCCCTGGTCAAGCCTTCGAGAACTAGGTTCAAGTCCCACGGAGAAACTGACTACGGAGTCTGGGACGGATTCAAGCTGAGGTTCTGAATCGCTTGATCCAGCGATGACTTGCCAGATCTTGATTGTAAAATGAACTAAGAGCTGAAACCTGTACCTTTAGTGTACTAGGAGTGAGCCCTAGAACTAAGCCATCTTGAAGAAATTCTAAGATCTGTGTGATATTAGGATGGAAGGGGTCCAGGGCACTTAGGGAACACCAAGATGAGACCATCTTCCAAATCTTCCCGTAAATGGCGTTAGTCATGCTCAGCCTAGAAAGGCCGGTGGCCCTGTAGTTTTGATCACTTCCTCAGAAAAGCTTTAAGCCATTAGAATTCTGGCTTCAGTAGCCAGGCCGCAAGGTTCATTCTGTGCAGGTCTGGGTGCAGTAGAGGGTCTTAGTAAAGGAGACTGGTCCTCTAGGGACAGAAGTATTGGGCCTTCCTGAGCCATGTTCCGTAGGGCTCCGTACCAGCTTTTCCCTGGTCACAAAGGAGCCACTAGGATTGTAGCGACTTGTTCTGCCCGTATCTTCTGCAGTGTTCTCGCTACCATGTGAATCTGAGGGAAGATGTAAGCCAGATTGGACTGCCACGGATGGGAGAAGGCATCTACTCTCCACACTCCGTCAGTGGGACTGAGGGAAAAAAGTTTCCACCTTCGCGTTTTGACCGCTGGCAAAAAGGGTCCACATTGGGATTTCCCCACCTTGACACCAGAGGCAAAAATACTGTTTGGTCTAGGCTCCATTCCCCAGAATGAACATCCTTCTGCTGAGGAAGTTCGCCTGCTATGGACAACAGACGTTTCTCTGCCCAAGAAAAACTTCTTGCAGCTATCAATTTTTTGGTTGAAGAATTTCGTGCCTCCTTGGTGTCGGATGTAGGACACTGTAGTCGCATTGTCTGGGCAGACACGTACATGATGATTTGGACAAGGGTTGATGTGGCTTTCAACGCTTCCTCCACAGTTCTCAGTCCTCTCACATTTGAGGAGCTGGCTCTGACATCTGGGGGCCATACCCCCTGGAAGTGTGATTTCTCCATTATAGCACCCCAGACTGACTGGTGTCTGTGGTGACAATTTCCAGGGAGAGCTGATCCCAGCTGACACCCCGCTGGAGGTTCTGCTAGTCCAGCCACCATAGGAGAGACGCCTTCACATGACCAGGAAGAGGGGTTCTCTTGGTCAGAGTATTCCGATACTTCTTCGAACACTGGAGTACATAGGACCAAAGGAACCGAGTATGGGCTTCAGCTCCGGAAACAGTTTGGACGCACGCTGTAAGGGAACCTAGGATGGACATTGAGTCTCAGGGTTGGTGCTCTCTGGTCTCCGAACCTCGAGGACCTCTGAACCAGGTCGAGTTGTCGCTCCCTGGGTAAGAAAGAGGTTCGCCTTCCTGAGTCCAGGAGCATCCCTAAGAACTTCTTCCCTGACAAAGGAAGGTGGTCTGATTTCTCCAGGTTGGGGATCCAACCCCAAGGACTGTAAAATCTCCAGGGACTTTCCTACGTCCTGGTTCAGGCGAGACATGGATGGAGCCCTTATTAGAAGGTAGTCTAGGTATGGGACAATGCAAATCCCCTTCTGGCAAATGAAGATCATTGCCTCTGCCATCATCTTGGTAAAAACTCGATGGGCTGATGACACCCCAAACGGCAGGACATTGAACTGGTAGTGGTTGACCTGGGGACCCTGCAAAGCCGCAAACCTGAGGAATTCCCTGTGGTCTGGATGAATCGGGACATGATAGTAAGCGTCCCTCAGGTCTATTGTGGCTAACACGCAATTTGTCCTATGAGGGGGATTGCTGACTTAACCGACTCCATCCTGAATCATCTGTACTTTACCACTTGGTTCAAGAGTTTTAAGTTTATTATAACCCTGCTTTCCTGAGGGTTTTACAATTATGAAGAGGCGAGAGTAGTGGCCTCTGCCCATCTCCTGTCGATTTGCCCGCTGGTCTCCTACTCTGGTCCCGGACCCGCTCCAAGCCGCCCAGCAATCGACACCCGACGGGAGCAGTCACGCATAGCGTGGAATTGGGGAGATTGCCTTGCAGAAGTGTCTATGTCTGACAGCAAGGATTTTTGGAGGTATGCCTGCAAGGACGTCACTCTTAGGCATTGAGGGGGAGGACTCTGGAACCTCAATCTCTGTCCATTGTGAAAGGTGCAAATTACCCATTGGTTTGAGATTATGGATTGCAACAATCTATGAAATTCAAGGGTTGGCCCCCAACCGGAGAACCGTGAATTCTGGGAGGACTGGTCACGGGGAGGGAGATGAAAATTTTTTTCCTAGGTTCCGGAAGAGACTTTTTATCAGTTGCTTTCTCTAGGATATCATCCAGAGCTGGGCCACAATTTCCCTGAAAGGGAAACGTATAGACGTTTCACACAACGTCTCCTCCCCCAGCTTTCAGCCAGTTCCCCTGGCTGAATTGGAGAGGTAAATGCAAGACACGTGACCTGCGATTGTAGGCTGGTCTCCCATTCGGGTCACGGCCAAGGCTCAAGCTGCTTAGCAGCCGCCACGTGCCAAACCTAGAAGGGCCGGTTGACACCGCAGATTTTGCTGCTACCCGGACGGACTTCGCGGAAGCATCCGCTAGGAACCCTGTCACTTTTCTAATAGGGAAAGAGAGTCAAGGGTTTCTTCCTTGGAGGTCCCCTGAGTGAGGTGATCCTCCAGCGTACGCCACCAGCAGACAGGGACCCGGCTACACACGTAGAGGCTATATCGGCCTTAAGCAGGGTTGTGGAGGCGTCCCAGGATTTCCTGAGCAAGCTTGCCATTGAGAGTTGCCCTTAAATGCAAGAGCCGCTCTCCTGCACATCCACTTTAGGGACTTCCCATTAGGAGCCATCTCCGTCCAAGGGAATCGATTCCTCAATTCCGAGGTGACACCAAGTCTCTCTCGGGAGGGGCCCATTACCAGCCGTGAAGGCTTCAGCCCCTCCAAACATCTCATCTTATATAGAGAATTTCACTTCCTCCTCCCGTACTAACTAATCTGGTCTCTCATTTCCGTCCCGGCCCAGCCTCAAGCTGCTTAGCGGCCATGACAAATATAGTCACGCTCAGCCTAGAATGGCCGGAGGCACCTTCGGAAGAGAGATAGTATTCCCAGATCTGAGAGTGGAAGTGGAACCCTCATTTTCCCAAGGATCCTCCGAATCAGTGGTATCAAATTCTCCTGAGTCAATCAGATTACACAGATGCCGATTTCCTCCTAGCAGGAGGGGGCTGTGGCTGGGAAAATGTCATCATAGAAGATTGGACTTGTCCGATGAGTTTTTATACTGTCCAGTAGGGAGGGCTGCTCTGTACGTAATACATCGTCCGTGCAGGGCTGACAAAGCTACCCCTATATGAAAAGGGAGGCCTGGAACCACACTTGGTTTATTCTTTTTAGTGTCAGAGGTCTTGTCTCCCTACAAGAGAGAGAAGGCATACTAAGCCCCCTCCGAGACTACTCTGGACAGAAAAGGGGGACCCACCCCGCTATTTACAGTAGGAGGGTGACGCTGTTCCCGCAGTAGCCGGCAGTAAGGGTTTGTCGCCATCCATGGTAAGTCTGCAACAGTCACTGTACAGATAATGGCCTTACCTGGACGCACCCAGACCAGGATTAGAATAACCGAGGTCCATTCAGCGTGTTGTGTGCGCCTCCTCACCTCAGTCCACGGGTGAGGGTCATTGCAATCACCTCTCCCCACAGCTGAATTCCCCAGCTGCTCAGCGGCTGCCTCTGCACACTCAGCGGTGCTCCATCCTCTAACGAGAGCAGCCACGCTCAGCCCAGAAGGGGCGGTGGCTGGGGCCCCGGACCGCGCCCGCAGTCCAGTAGCTGCAGGCCACGCGTGTGTTCCCGCCTGGCACGCAGGTTGAAGGCAAACCGGAAGTTCGGCGCCAGTCCCAACGCCACCTCCAATGTGCACGCGCGCGCCCGGATTGCATGCCGCATGGGCAGGAGGACGTCGGGGAGCTCCAGGAGGACCCCGGCCGCACAGCACCGCCCCGCATTACCCCGCTGAGGGGGCGCTGGAGGGGCGGGCAAGGGTCCCGAGTACCACCAAAGTGGAGACGGGAGCAGCCTGCCTACAGAGGAGAGCAGAGCCCCCGACCGTTGACTGCCCCGCGTTACAGGTATCTGATGTTGTAGTGCATCCGGTCGCTGGCCACGGCAGCACTATCAGGACCTCTTCATGCCCCATAGGGGACAGGAAAAACACTGGATATAGCAGGAAGGGGAGGGTTATTTAACCTCTTGTGCATTTCCTGTCCCCCAATAGGGCGGGGAGACATCCTCAGATATGGCTGTCGTGGAAAGTGACTAGAGAAAGCCCCATTATATTTACTAACAAATATCCGCTCGACTTGAATTTGTGAGCACAAATATTTCTTCAGAGGTTGTTACTAAACCAGTGGGTACGAACTTGAACCAACATCTTATACTAGTTTTAGATTAACCTACTCAAGAACAAGAAACAACAATGCTTCTGCTCAGTGGGCATCAAGTTAATCCGATAAAGTCATTTTTCTTCTTTCCAAGTTCTATGCTTATTAATTTGCCAACAATTGAATCAGAGGAATGTCAGATTTGGTTTGCAGAGGGATAAAGTATGTATTATTTCTTTCTGCTCTTGTGCTTCTCAGCTTGACTACACAACACACGGGCTATGGAAGGCTTTCAAGGAAATTTTAAACATTGTGATAAACTGGTAAACTAGGACCTGTGAGCAGATCAACCACTATAGATGTCATTCTTAGTTACTTTATACTGACAGGATGAGCACATTTATAGATCTTCCACTAGAAAGCAGAATACTACAAGCCGCCCATACACGAATAATGCACAGAGCTTTCTAAGAATATGGGATCAGTAGCTGGCAGCTTTTAAATACGTTGCCGGTTGTTGCAATGGCACCTGCTAAGTGAGTAATTCTTGATCGAAAGATAAGCAACTTCTCAAGGGATGCTCAGGTGAAGCAGTCCATGTACGTTCCATACATTTAAAGATGTTGTATACAAGTTTTTTTGTTGAGCAACTTTAAAATACATTACCTACAAAATATATACATTTTATAATATAGTAGGAAACTAATTCTATACTAGATTGCATCTTTCTTACACACTGCTCAACTTCTCACTACTCAATGGATAATTAGTGTAGCATAAAGTAATTTGATATAACTTGCATGTGCAAGTCCTCCAGTATTATTATTACTATTATTATTTATTGTTATAGCGCCATTTATTCCATGGCGCTTTACATGTGAGGAGCGGTATACATAAAAACAAGTACAATAATCTTAAACAATACAAGTCATAACTGGTACAGGAGGAGAGAGGACCCTGCCCGCGAGGGCTCACAATCTTCAAGGGATGGGTGATAATACAGTAGGCGAGGGTAGAGCTGGTCGTGCAGCGGTTTGGTCGATCGGTGGTTACTGCAGGTTATAGGCTTGTCGGAAGAGGTGGGTCTTCAGGCTCTTTTTGAAGGTTTCGATGGTAGGTGAGAGTCTGATATGTTGTGGTAGAGAGTTCCAGAGTAGGGGTGATGCGCGAGAGAAATCTTGTATGCGATTGTGGGAAGAGGAGATAAGACGGGAGTAGAGAAGGAGATCTTGTGAGGATCGGAGGTTGCGTGCAGGAAAGTACCGGGAGACGAGGTCACAGATGTATGGAGGAGACAAGTTGTGGATGGCTTTGTATGTCATGGTTAGGGTTTTGTAATGGAGTCTCTGGGCAATTGGGAGCCAGTGAAGGGATTGACAGAGGGGAGAAGCTGGGGAATAGCGGGGGGACAGGTGGATTAGTCGGGCAGCAGAGTTTAGAATAGATTAGAGGGGTGCGAGAGTGTTTGAGGGGAGGCCACAGAGCATGAGGTTGCAGTAGTCAAGGCGAGAGATGATGAGGGCATGGACTAGGGTTTTTGCAGATTCTTGGGTGAGGAATGAACGGATGCGTGAAATATTTTTGAGTTGAAGTCGGCAGGAAGTGGAAAGGGTTTGGATATGTGGTTTGAAGGAGAGATCAGCGTCAAGGATTACTCCGAGGCAGCGAGCTTGTGGGACTGGGGAGAGTGGGCAGTCATTTACTGTAATTGATAGGTTCGTAGGGGGGGGGTCACGTGAGATGGGGGAAAGATGATGAATTCTGTTTTGTCCATGTTGAGTTTCAGATATCTAGCGGAGAAGGATGAAATAGTGGACAGACATTGAGGGATTCTGGTTAGTAGGGAGGTGATATCTGGTCCAGAGATGTAGATCTGTGTGTCATCAGCATAAAGATGATACTGAAAGCCATGAGATTCTATGAGCTGTCCCAGGCCAAAGGTGTAAATAGAGAACAGCAGGGGCCCAAGGACTGAACCTTGTGGGACTCCGACAGATAGGGGGCGAGGTGAGGAGGTGGTGTGTGAGTGGGAGACACTGAATGTCCGGTCTGTTAGGTATGATGAGATCCAGGAGAGGGCCAAGTCTGTGATGCCGAGGGATGAGAGGGTCTGTAATAATAGGGAATGGTCCACTGTGTCAAAGGCAGCCGACAGGTCCAGGAGGAGGAGGACAGAGTAGTGTCGCTTGCTCTTGGCAGTTAAGAGGTCATTGGTGACCTTAGTAAGGGCAGTTTCAGTGGAGTGGTGTGACCGGAAGCCAGATTGTAAGCGGTCGAAGAGGGAGCAAGAAGAGAGATGGGAGGACAGTTCAAGGTAGACGTGTTGTTCCAGTAGCTTGGAGGCGTATGGGAGAAGTGATATAGGGCGATAGCTAGATACAGAGGATGGGTCAAGAGAGGGCTTTTTGAGGATAGGTGTGATGGAGGCATGTTTAAAGCTTGAGGGGAAAACACCAGTTGTTAGGGATAGGTTGAAGAGATGGGTTAGGGTTGGGATGAAGACTGTGGTGAGGTTTGGGATGAAGTGGGATGGGATCGGGTCGAGTGCACAGGTGGTGAGATGTTATCTTGAGAGTAGAGTGGAGAGTCGATCTTCTGTAATGGTGGAGAAGTTGGTTTTGAAGGTGGAGGGCTGGGAAGTCGGGAGGAAGGGCTCTGGGGGTTGTTGACCAAAACTGTCCCTGATGTTATCAATTTTCTGCTTGAAAAATGAGGCAAAGTCATCAGCTGAGATGAGTGGGGAGGGAGGAGGTCCTGGGGGGCGGAGGAGAGAATTGAAGGTGTTGAATAACTGTTTAGGGTTGTGAGACAGGGAGGATATGAGAGATGAGAAGTAGGTTTGTTTAGCTGTGGCGAGTGTTTTGTATTTTGTTTGTCACACCTAACCCCATAAAAATAACTCGGGTCTGTCACCCATGCAAGACTATATGGGTCGAATTTATCAACCGGTTCATGCCAATGTTTGCTCTCCAAAACCAGGTGCCAGCCTACCTGTAGTGGTTAATGATAGTGTCAACCTTCTGATATAGGTGACCTGTCTAACTAGCTATATAGGGTATATTATATATATATATATATATATATATATATATATATATATATATATATATATATCACACATACATACAGGGTACGAAGCCACACAGCTATCTGATGTTAACGACCTTTGATTGATTTGGCAGCAAACAACCTGGAGTAGAAAGGCTTCGTCAGAAAGTGCCAGTCAACTCCGCCAAACATTATTTCCAGCCATCTCTTTACAACCGGTTTGGTGTCAACCACCAACAGCATTGTCGGCCAGTCAATAATGTTACATAGCAGGCTACTAGTAGCCGAGTACAAAGTGTTGCAAACTAACGGCAGCTAAATAGAAGTGCCAGCTTATGGAGGTCTACTGAACACAGAGCAGCTTTTTCCCCCTCTGCTCTTTACAGAACTCTGTCAATCCATGTTGACTGGGTTCAGCAATTTGAAGTAAATTCTTTTTGTTTCACAGCCCACCCACAGTCCAAACTAATTTTCCATTGTGCTCTGTCACGAGCGGAGTTTTAGTCGCATGCAATTTAAAAGGCAGGTGGCTGCTGAAACCAAATTAATCAATTTCCCACTGTGCATAAGCCCTATTACTGCAGTTTAAAAGAAAATCATTAAAATATGCAGACAAATCCTAATAGAGTTGGAGAGAAAGAGTGAGGAAGAGAACACAGGAATCCGGCGCACTGGGCTCACAGTACAATTGCTGTCTACACTAGAGGGACATTAATTAAAATGTTTTCTGTAGGGGTATCTCACCATCTCTGGGCACATTACTTACTGCTGGGGGTAGTAGTGACTAAACTTCTGCTTAACACCAAATGAATTAATTCCATCTGCTATGGCTGCTTTTATCAGAATAGGTCTTTTCAATCCCAGTTTTTTGTATTCCGTTCTTCTAAAAAAAAGTACTCATCAAATGGGAAATCCACGCTACGGGATTTGCTTACTGAAGAGAAATTTGCATTGAACAGCCCTTACTAAAGAGCGATCCTAACATTCTGCTACAGAATGTAACACTGGTCACCAGAGGAACTAACAGCTACAAATTTATTGTTCTAGTTTACACGCATTTCTATAAAAAAAAAAAAAAAAAAAACACACATCTCAACTTTTTCTGTAGGATTCTAACAAATCAAATTCAATACACTACAATGCTAATTGCTTTAAAGAACACGGTTGGCTTCCATTGCAAATTCATTGTTTTAAAGCATAAGACTTTTGTAAAAATATAAAAGTATTATGAAAAAATTAAAGATGCTTTAACTGTTTGGCTTCTGCAGCCTCTATTCATCACTGTACATAACTGCCTACAGAATGAGTGAACCGTCAGAACACGCTCAATAAGTGATTCAGAGTTTGATAGTTATCTGCCTTCTCCTGAACTACTTAGAACTGAATTAGGAGTTCAAAGTTGAGATGAATAATTTGATATAGTCATGAAAAAGGATAGAGGACTTCAGAAGAGAGAATTACAGACCGAAGCATAGAAGGAAATCATTTAACACTGTTTTGGGGGTTTTCTGAACTTAAATTCCTGCAGTCACTGACTGCAGATTGCCAGATCTTGACAACGTGCAATTTGTGCACTGTCAGGATTCAGCTTTCTTGGCATCAACGTTTAACATGTGACCACATATTTGCCATCACATGTAGGTTTTTTTTTTTTAGAGCATTGAGAGAAACCGGGAACACTAGTAGTCAGCACATGAACTGTCATTGACCTCTAGTATTTAGTTTCCATACTTGCATTCAAGAGCAGATTTTTGATATTTAATGATTACATATGTCATGTGCATTATAATTCTGTATTTTTCTGTTGAAATGCAATAAAAATGGTTTGAAAACAAAAAAAAAAAAGCAGATTTTTGAATGTGCAAACAGCACACAATCAGGATTTAGCAATTTGGTACATAGTGCCCGATTTTTAACCCCTTTATGACGCAGCCTATTTTGACCTTAATGACCTGGCCATTTTTGGCAATATTGACCAGTGTCCCTTTATGAGGTAATAACTCAGGAACGCTTCAACGGATCCTAGCGATTCTGAGATTGTTTTTTCGTGACATATTTGGCTTCATGGTAGTGGTAAACTTAGGTTAATAATGTTTGCATTAATTTGTGAAAAACACGGAAATTTGGCGAAAATTTTGAAAATTTCGCAAATTTCACATTTTGAATTTTTATTCCGTTAAACCAGAGAGTTATGTGACACAAAATAGTTAATAAATAACATTTCCCACATGTCTACTTTACATCAGCACAAAATGGGAAGTTATAAGGGTTAAAAGTTGACCAGCGATTTCTCATTTTTACAACAAAATTTACAAAACCATTTTTTTAGGGACCACCTCACATTTGAAGTCACTTTGAGGGGTCTATATGGCAGAAAAAACCCAAAAGTGACACCATTCTAAAAACTGCACCCCTCAAGCTACTCAAAACTACATTCAAGAAGATTATTAACCCTTCAGGTGCTTCACAGCAACTAAAGCAATGTGGTAGGAAAAAATGAACATTTTAAATTTTTCCAATAAAAATTTTCTTTTAGCATCAATTTTTTCATTTTCACATGGGCAACAGGATAAAATGGATCCTAAAATTTGTTGGGCAATTTCTCCTGAGTACACCGATACCTCATATGTGGTCATAAACCACTGTTTGGGCGCACGACAGGGCTCAGAAGGGAAGGAGCGCCATTTGACTTTTCAAATGGAAAATATGCTGGAATATTTAGCGGTTGCCATGTCGCGTTTGGAGAGTCCCTGTGCGCCTAAACATTGGAGCTCCCCCACAAGTGACCCCATTTTGGAAACTAGACCCTCCAAGGAACTTATTTAGATGCATAGTGAGCACTTTGAACCGCCAGGTGTTTCACAAATTGATCCGTAAAAAAAAAAAAAAAAAAGGACTTTTTTTTCACAAAAATTTTCTTTTAGCTTCAGTTTTTTCATTTTCACATGGGCAATGGGATAAAATGGATCCTAAAATTTTTTGGGCAATTTCTCCT
Organism: Dendrobates tinctorius; assembly: GCF_039654945.1. Classification (NCBI taxonomy): domain Eukaryota; kingdom Metazoa; phylum Chordata; class Amphibia; order Anura; family Dendrobatidae; genus Dendrobates; species Dendrobates tinctorius. Next base: position 23,127,253 of record NW_027361783.1, read on the forward strand.
GAGTGCACAGATACCTCATATGTGGTCATAAACCACTGTTTGGGCACACGGCAGGGTCCCGAAGGGAAGGAGCACCATTTGACTTTTTGAATGGAAAATTAGCTCTAATCGTTAGTGGACACCATGTCGTGTTTGGAGAGCCCCTGTGTGCCTAAACATTGGAGCTCCCCCACAAGTGACCCCATTTTGGAAACTAGACCACCCAAGGAACTTATCTAGATGTGTGGTGAGGACTTTGAACCCCCAAGTGCTTCACAGAAGTTTATGACGCAGAGCAGTGAAAATAAAAAAATAATTTTTTTTCCTCAAAAATGATTATTTAGCCCACTATTTTTTATTTTCACAAGGCTAACAGAAGAAATTGGACCACAAAAGTTGTTGTGTAATTTGTCCTGAGTACACCGATACCCCATATGTCAGGGGAAACCACTGTTTGGGCGCATGGGAGAGCTCAGAAGGGAAGGAGTGCGATTTTGGAATGCAGACTGATGGGATGTTCTGCAGGCATCATGTTGCGTTTGCAGAGCCCCTGATGTGCCTAAACAGTAGAAACCCCCCACAAGTGACCCCATTTTGGAAACTAGACGCCCCAAGGAGCTTATCTAGATGTGTAGTGAGCACTTTGAACCCCCAAGTGCTTCACAGAAGTTTATAAACGCAGAGCCATGAAAATAAAAAAATCATTTTTTTTTCCTCAAAAATTATTTTTTAGCCCGCTATTTTTTATTTTCACAAGGGTAACAGGATAAATTGGACCTCTAAAGTTGCTGTTCAGTTTGTCCCGAGTACGCTGGCACCCCATATGTGGGGGGGAACCACTGTTTGGGTGCACGGCAGGGCTCAGAAGGGAAGGAGCACCATTTGACTTTTTGAATGGAAAATTAGCTCCAATCGTTAGCGGACACCATGTCGTGTTTGGAGAGGCCCGGTCTGCCTACACTTTGGAGCTCCCCCACATATCACCCCATTTTGGAAACTAGACCCCCTAAGGAAGTTATCTAGATGCATAGTGAGCACTTTGAACCCCCAGGTGCTTTACAGAAGTGTATAACGCAGAGCTGTGAAAATAAAAATATTTTTTTTTCCCTCAAAAAATGATTTTTAGCCCGCAATTTTTTATTTTCACAATGGTAACAGGAGAAATTGGACCCCAAAAGTTGTTGTCCAGTTTGTCCTGAGTACACTGGTACCCAATATGTGGGGAGGGACCACTGTTTGTGCACACGTCGGGGATCGGAAGGGAAGTAGTGATGTTTTGAAATACCGACTTGATGGAATGGTCTGCGGGCATCATACGTTTGCAGAGCCCCTGATGTGGCTAAACAGTGGAAACCCCCACAAGTGATCCCATTTTGGAAACTAGACCACCCAAGGAACTTATCTAGATGTTTGATGAGCACTTTGAACCCCCAAGTGCTTCACTGAAGTTTATAACTCAGAGCCGTGAAAACAAAAAAAATCATTTTTTTTTTTTTTTCACAAAAATCATTTTTTTAGCCCCCAATTTTTTATTTTCCCCAAGGGTAACAGGAGAAATTACACTCCCAAAGTTGTTGTGCAATTTTTCCTGAGTACGCCGATACCCCATATGTGGGGGTAAACCACTGTTTGGGCACACGTTGGGGCTCGGAATGGAGAGAGTGCTGTTTGACATTTTGAACGCAAAATTGGCTGGAATAAATCGTGGCGCCATGTCGTGTTCGGAGACCCCGTGATGTGCCTAAACAGTGGAAACCCCTCAATTCTAACTCCAACTCTAACCCCAACACACCCCTAACCCTAACCCAACCCTAATAATAACCCTAACCACAACCCTAACGCCAACACACCCCTAACCCTAACGCCAACACACCCCTAACCCTAATCCCAACTCTAACCCTAACTACAAGCCTAGCCCTAACCCTAATTCCAGCCCTAACCCTAATTCCAGCCCTAACCCTAATTCCAGCCCTAACCCTAATTCCAACCCTAACCCTAATTCCAACCCTAACCCTAATTCCAACCCTAACCCCATATCTAACCCTAACCCTATCTGTAACCCTAATTCCAACCCTAACCCTAATTCCAACCCTAACCCTAATTCCAACCCTAACCCTAATTCCAACCCTAACCCTAATTCCAACCCTAACCCTAATTCCAACCCTAAATGGAAAAAAAATATTTTTTTTATTTTATTATTTGCGCCTGGCTATGGGGGTGATAAAAGGGGGTGTATTTACTTTTTTTTTTCATTTTGATCACTGTAAGAGTGTATCACAGTGATCAAAATGAAAAATGAATGGGCAACCGGCAAATTCATGGGCGCCGCCATCTTGGACAATGGCAGGCGCACTGCGCATGCGCCCGCCATTTTGCAAGATGGCGGCGCCCATGATCCGGACGCCGGAAGCCACGGCGGGACACCGGGAGCACGATCGGAGGTACCGGGGGATCGGAAGGTGGGAGGGAGCGATAGGAAGGGGAGGGGGAGCAGATGATGACGGCTGCGACCGATCGCTGCCATCCATCGGTGGCGGGCGCCGATCGGCCCCGCCAGTCGGTGTGTGGGGGGGGTCGGGTGTCGGTGTCCAGCCATGTCCGATGCTATTGCAGCATCGGCCATGGCTGGATTGTAATATTTCACCAAATTTCATTGGTGAAATATTACAAATCGCTCTGATTGGCTGTTTCACTTTTAACAGCCAATCAGAGCGATCGTAGGCACGTGGGGGCTAAGCCACGCCCCCTGGGTTTAACTGTAGTGTCCTCTGTGTGCGGGTCGGGTGACCTTTCAGTGACCCCGGTCACCCGACCCGCAGGTGGGCTATTTATAGCATGACGCCTACGTAGGCGTCATAGGTCGTTTGGGCACGACTTTTCATGACGCCTACGTAGGCGTCATGGGTCGTGAAGGGGTTAATGATATTAGCTGACATTTTGTGCCAAATTCTTCTGAGTGGCACGCGTGCATAATGAATTTTGAGCAAATAAAAACAAACATTTCTAGCTAACTTTTTAGTGCAAACAAAAGCATGTTCTGCTAAATGCCACAATATAAGCCAAAAAAAAAAAAATCAAGTGTTAATTAAATCCATCCGGGAGGGAAGGGGGTGGGGAAGGAGCTAGAGTACAATGTGTGACATTTATATTAAAAAAGGCACAAATGACTCAGCTGAAAACCCCAAACCCTGCCCATAAAAAATAAAAATGCCTCTCCCAAGCCACCCACCAAGAAGAAAAAAAAACAGGTCTTTGAAAAATGGTAAAAATTGAAAGAAAGAAAACAATCTGTTCATTTTATTTGGAGGGGTCTAGCGGGAGGGGGGAATGCACAGTCTACACCAAAAACGGGTCTGCGCAGTTAGCAGCTGCTTCACTCGTTTCTTTTTGACAAAACCTGACACCCTGAAGGTAGAGTAGTAGTTGTTACCGATTTTCTTCTCCTTCTGCAGGTCAGTTTAGTCCAAAGGAAGTGATAGTTAGGTGGCCGATTGGCAGCAGAATAGCTTCAGGACTTACGTATCACTACACGAGCCCTGGGAGACCAAGCACAGATGTAGCTGGAATGGAATACACACCGGAAAGGAGTATGAAGCGTTTTTACTTTATTCAAGAGCAATTAAACGGAATCTGTCATCAGGTTTTTGCTCTCATCTGAAAGCAGCCAGATGTAGACAAAGAAGCTGAAACCAACGATGTATCAGTTAGATTATATCAGAATGGCTGCATCCAGTAATCAGAACTTAGATTTAGAATAAAGCAGAGCTGAGAATGCTAACCCCACCCACTTCACAGCTTACCCCACCCACATCAGGCTCCTGGCATACAAAATCCATAGACAGTTAAGTGCTTAGTTGGACTAGGCTGGCAATGTTAGTAAACAGCAGGCACTTTGACAACTGTGAAGCATTTATCACCAAGTTTAAGTGACACCCCTGAACTCTGTCTCCATCGCCTGCTGTCTTCAGATTACATAGCAAAAAGCTGCTGACGGATTCCCTTTAAGGATGGATTGTCAGAGTAGTGGAAAAACAAATCATTTCTCAATATAAGTACTTCAGTTGGCCTTTAAGAATCCTTTTAAATCTGACTGCCAGTCAACTCTTAAATCAGCATGATACCACTGCACATTTCATAAGAGCTGGCCAAGTCTTCTTAAGGGGAATCTGTCACAAGGTTGTGGCTACTTCATCTGATAGAGGCATAACGTAGACAGACCTCTATTCCAGTGATGTGCCACTTAATGGGCTAATTGTTGTAAAAATCAGCTATCTGCTGAGAGCTACCAGTTCTTTGCAGAGTTCTGTATAACCTTGGTCACACTACTGATTGGCAGCCTTATGTACATGGTGCATAAGACAAAAGCTCATGAATATGCATACTATATAGCAGTAGGTTTAGCCCTCAAGTGACTTGATAAAACTATCCCTAGATGACTAGTAAACCTGCTTCGTATTCAGAAGCTTTAAAACTTAACTGACCACTAATGGGCCGCTTTTTGTTTCCACTCTGCATAGGCAGAAAGCTTCCATTTGTGTGGGCAGAGGTATATAGAGCACATCAGATAAGCAGCAAACAGTAATTCCACCAACACTGCGGCAACCAGCCCAGTAATACATAACTGGAATGAGGGTCCCCTCATTATGCTGCTCTCAGATAGGGCAATAAATCTGATTTTTCCTACCCTAAACAGCAATTCACAGATGTAGGATTGTGCAGATTTTACTCATTTTACTCTGGAAGTGCAGCAGACTTAACCCTTTGCATTGAAAAGGGAGAAATCCAGGATGACAACTCTGTAGTATAAAATTTACATTCTGCCAACGTCCAATCTGCAGCAACAGTTAGTCAGGACATGTAAAATTTCGTTAATACTGGTACAGGAAAAACAACTTTGTATAGTGTCAGTAGATATAAAATTAGAATTTTAGAGTCCTCAGTGGCTGATACCTTTTCATGGCTAACGGAGCTTCCAAGACTATTTGGGTCTCCATCAGGCACAGTATAAAAGTATCAAAACATTAACAATACTGGTACCATAATCTACAGTGGAAGATCTACTGCATATTAGCCTATGTATACATGTGACAAGAGCATGGGGAGGCATCACTACATTACCAGGTACATCTGCTGCTCCGCTGACACTGTATATACTTTCCATTAGTAAGCTTGCAGACACCCAGCCTTTTATCACATTACACTTCAAGGCCTACATGCAAATCTAAGACGAATAGCGGTTTTATTTCTTTCATTAGATCTCCATTACATTAAACCGTCAAATCTTGTTTCCATATAAATATACTATATCATTAGCTCTGATGACAATATTGAACACATTAGTATAACCACTACAAGACATCAGCGCATAAATGGTAAATCAATGAACGTCAGTTTACATAAAAAGAAATTACTAATGGCAAGTGATAGAATAGGAAAAAGAAAAAGGTAGCATCATAAGTAGTACAGGCACATTTTCTATTGTTCTATTTCCTATTGTCATACCGAGTATTCACTTAGGAGACTTGCTTGGCTGTCAGATACTTGATTTGTATAGGCCAATCCTCTTAAGATGGGAATAGATTACTATTGAAGAGATCCAGCTGGTATGTTTTTTTTTATTTTTAAATGTCCTCCACTATGCAAAATCAGAACACAGACAAGCACATATAGGTATAAAGGGAATAGGGGGCGAGGTGCTCCCCTGATGGGGTTGTGGCTGGCACAACTCCCATAAATGCAGTTTTGTAATGAGCTGCTGCAGTCAGGACAGAAAGAAGAGCTTCTTTATGTATAACAAGACGACGATGTATAGACTGCTAATACGGACAGCGCTGCTGCTGGGAGAAGCGTAGTTCACATAATTGTGTATAATTACGGGATGTCCTCTTTATTGCAGATTTACCAACAATGTGACAGGTTGAAGCTTTAGACTAGTTAAGGGCAAGGAGTGGATAATTTTAATGGATGGACTTAAGAAAAATTGCAAAACTAAGTTACAATATTCTCGCAGGGGGCAGGCAGACCAGGCTGCTGCCTAGGGCCCCCGCTCCCCCTGGGACCACCAGCTAGCGGCACATCACGCAGCCGCTATGGGGCCCCTGTGAGGCAGGGGACCCGCCTGCAGCCGACTACCCCCGCCGCATTGAGCTACGCCGTTTCAGTTCAAAGCAATGATAGAGGAGAGTGTTAGCTGACGCTCCCTATCCCATCATTCCCCGCTCCGCCTCTGACACACTGGGTGCACGATGACGTCATAGCGCACTCACTGTGTCAGGCAGTGCAGGAGACAGGAGCAGGGAGCAGCGCAGGCACAAGGACAGGTGAGGATTGTTTTTTAATATACCATGTGGGGATGTGCTATATACCATGCGGCTGTGCATTATACATTATATTCTATGGGGGAGACATATAATATGGGGGACTACATTATATTCTAAGGGGGTGACTGCATCATACTCTATGATGGGGCTACATTATACTATATGAGGCCACATTGTATTCTATGGGGGATGCATTATATTCTATTGGGGCTGCATTATATTATATGAGGAGGGCTACATTATATTTTATGGGGGACTGCATTATACGCTATGGGGGGGTTTTGTTTTATTCTGTGGGGTGGCTGCATTATATTCTATGGGGGGTTACATTATATTGTATGGTGGGGCTGCATTATACTGTATCGAGGACAATGGGGAATACGTTATACTATATGAAGAACTATGGGGTGCATTATACTATGGGAAGTGAATTGTACTACATGGATGACTGGCGGTGAATTATCCTATATGGAGGGCTATGAGGAGTGTATTATACTATATGGTGGACTATGGGGTGTAAACTGTAGATGTGCTGCTGATAACATGATACTGTATGGTGATCGGTTAGTGATCCATTAGTCATTGTTCTGTCCCCATTATTCTTTCTCAGACGGTGGAAAGAGGCCGGGAAACAAGTTTTGAACGACTTGTCCATCACACTCATTTAGCGGCTTGAACTCATCACATGTAAATGCAATTGAAATGCTTCTGTGTGATGTGCAATATGCTAGCATTTGGGGCCCCACATTGCCTGAAACCGGTCCTGCGTAGGGGAATTAAAGTATAAACAGTGTAAAAAAGTCCTTGACAATACTTTGAATACCTCAGTTTACATGAGTCAGACAAAACTCCACCACAACACCAATTAAGGCCTCATGTAAAGAATTAGGGCAGACCAGGTGATAAAGCTGCATCAGAAATAGGAATATGGCCAATTTCAAAGCAAGATGCTTAAATAGGTTCCTATTAAACTTACAAACTCCAGTATAAAAAGGCACTAATTAAATTGTGATTCAAAAACGCAACGTATTAGATTACCTAACAGATAAGATATTTGTGGAATCAGCTGACAGGTGTCTAGATTCCTCCAGACTCTGCAACAACATATGTAGAGGATGAGATGAGTACACCTTGCTGAATTCAATGGCTCGATCTGTTTGCTTGGCAAAGACACACACACACACACACCAGCAGTTCTCAGAGGACATAACACAACACAAAGCCGAGCGTTGGTATCTGCAAAGAGCTGGCCATCAAGTAGGGACCTTTACTTTGACATTGCGCCCAAAACTTTACTAAAAACGGAAAAATAAAAAAGATTAACTATTATGTCACATGAAGTGCCCGCCTTCTAGAATTTGTCCATCACACAGGTAAGTTGAAAAAAAAAAAAATTAGCAAAATAGATTTGTTGGTGCATGCAGCCAATTTCTTGAAGTTGTCTGACATTTCATAAGTTTGGTTTAGAGCATTTACACTAAGGGTAAAAATTAACTAAAATGTGTTTGCGCACACAACACACTGGGCACAGAGCTATCAAGAATTCTTGGATCTGAGTAATAAACTAAAATGGCAGATTTACTAGAATCTTATCTCCATGAAAACAAAAAACATGTCACAATAATCAACTTTATACTTTTCAAAAACACAAGCCAAGTTCAATAGCTGCAAGTAGCCAATTCCATGGGGTCACTGGAACTCGGCAGTGCTCTGAAATCTTTATTAGAGGTTTACCGCCGACTTTATACAAACTAAAGAAGTGTTAAAAGGTCAAAAGATGGTAGCAACTGAGGACGAGATTGACGGCATCAATAAGTAGCCAGATGTTTGCAGGTTTTGAGCTTGGGTTTTGTCACCATAATATTAACCTCTTCACCCCGAAGTCTGTATTCACCTTCCTGACTAGGCCAAATTTTGCAATTCTGACCAGTGTCTGTGGTTTTAACTCTGGAACGCTTCACAGGATCACAGTGATTCCAAAACTGTTCTCTCATGACATTGTAATTCATGACAGAGGTAAACTTTGTTCGCTATGACTTGCATTTATATGTGAAAATATTAGAAATTTGGAGAAAATTTGGAAAATTTTGCAATTTTCAAACTTAACTGATTTAAAAGACATAAAATGCGTCACAAATTGAATTAAACAAACATTCTCCACTTGATTAGATGCTATCAAAAGAGACACGCCTCCTGAGGAAGTGCCCACATGAAACGTGCGTTGGGGTAGCTGGAGCTTCTTTATTATTACCTGGTTGCCAATGCAAGTCTTGACTTTTACTGTATACATACCTTACATGCACGCTTTATAGCACATTATATCTCATGCACTGTAGTTAGAGGTCCACTCTTTAAAGGGAATCGGTCACCCTTTTTTTCGACTATTTGCTGCCAGCATCGACATCAGGGGCTTATCTACAGCATTCTGTAATGACGTAGATAAGCACCCGATGTAACCTGAAAAAGAAAAACAAGTTAGATTATACTCACCCGCGGGGGCGGTCCGGTCCGACGCCTCCCATCTTCATACAATGCCGTTTTATTTCCTTCCTGTCGTGGCTCCGGTGCAGGCGCACTGCCCTATTGATGGCAGAGCAGAATACTGCAGTGCACAAGACCTCTGACCTCCCCGGCACCGGCGCACTGCAGGACTCTGCTCTGCCTTTAACAGGGCAGAGCAGTGCGCCTGCACAGGAGCCACAACAGGAAGAAAAGAAGAGGACAGCATAGTATGAAGATGGGAGGCACCAGACCGCGACACCCATCGGACCAGACCACCCGCCCCCCCGGGTGAATATAATCTCACTGGTTTTTCTTATCTTTCAGTTTACATCGGGGGGGGGGGCTTATCTACATCATTACAGAATGCTGTAGATAAGCTCCTGATTTCGGTGCCGGCAGCAAATAGTCAGAAAAAAAAAAAAAAAAAAAAAAAAAAAAAAAAAAAGGGTGACCGATTCCCTTTAACCATCTTGCATACATACTTGCTTTTGGCATCAAGATTTATAATACGTAGGGTCTCCTGTTTACTACACTTGGTATTGCAGCCTTAGACTTTAAGTAATCTGTATTTTAATTGATTATATTTCATTTTTTTATGGCAAATATACCCCGTTTTTTCATTAGCATCTAATCTAGATCTTTTGAGTTGTGCACACTTGCTGTTTCCCATATTCCTGGGTGTTTGTTACCACCCAACATTTTCCACTTGTCTACTTTACATCAGAACGATTTTTGAAACAATTTTTTTGTTAAAGTTATAGGGGTTAAAAGTTTTCTAGCAATCTATTCCCCCCCCCCCCCAAAAAAAAAAAACAAAACTTGTAAATCAAGGGAACACACCACATTTGAAGAGATTTTGAGGGGTTTATATGACTGAAAATACCCAAAAGTCACACTAATCTAAACTGCACCCCTCACATTTAAGTTTAACCCGTCAGGTGCTTCACAGAAATTAATGCACTGAAGAAAAAAAAAAAAAATGACCACTGGACTTCAAAAATTTAACTTTAGACCCAATTTGTGTTTAATTTTCACAATGAACAGGAGAAATTGCACCATACAATTTGTTGTAAAATCTTGAGTACGCAGATACCCAAAATGTGGAGGAAAACGCTGTTTGTGCGCACATTAGGGCTCAGAATGGAAGGCACGCCATTTGACTTTCTGCAAAATTTGCTGGAATCATTAGCGGATGCCATGTCAAGTGTAGAGCAAAATGATGTGCCTAAACAATGGAAACCCCCCACAAGTGACCCCATTTTACAAGCTAGGTCCCTCAAGGAACTCCTCTAGATATGTGGTGGCATCATAGAAGTTTATAATGTTGAGTGGTGGGGTAAAAAAAAAATTCCCCTCAAAAATGTTCAGCCTCAAATTTTTTTTTTTTTATTATTTCTTAAGAGTAACAGGACAAATGGACCCAAAATTTGTTGTGCAATTTCTTACCTACACAAATCCCATATGTGGGTGAAATCTACTTTTGAGGCACAGTGCAAAGCTCAGAAGGAAGAAGCGCTATATTGGAGTTGATTTTCCTGGACTGGTTTGAGTGCCATATTACATTGGTATTTGGTAGAGCCCCTGAAGTGCCCGAACAGCAGAATCCTTATTAGTGAACCCATTTTCCAAACTGCAACTGTAAAATTAATAACGGTAATTGAAAGGTGTAGTGACCACATTGACACCACAGGTAAGTCAAAATTTTATACCATTTGGCAAAGAAAAATTACATTTTTACCACCAATATTTTGTTTTAGCCCCAGATCTTACATTTTCACATTTCAAAATTTATCCCACAATTTCTGCTGAATGTGGAAATACCCCATATGTGGTTGTACGTTGAGTACTCCATTTTCCTCCTGGAGTGCAGCTTTTGCTAGAATAGTTTGTGCACTCTATATACACATCCCAAAAGTGGTAGAAGAGCAGAATCTCCCCCCTCAAGTAACCCTTTATAGAGATTACAGTATGCCTTTTAGGAATTTAGCTACAGATGTAGTGATGATATTGACTCCATGGGTGCTTTCCAGAAACAAGCAGCAGTGGATGTTTTAGTTAAAATTTCAAACTGCCATTGTGTTGCCCAGTACGTTGTAATCCCCAGTCCATGCTTCTGGAGACACGCACCTGTAAATTAGGCAGGCTGTCATTGCTACAGAAGTGCCAAACGTGTGGATGCTAAATGGTTTAGGCACACAGAAGAGTGGGCATTTGGATTTGGGATGCAGAATTTCTTTTGCGGGGCGAGGAGCTATAGCGCTTTTCCAGAGCCTTTGTATTTCCAGTAACGTGGAAGCCCCCTATATTTCCATTAACAGATGACGGACCTGAGAGGGGACTTTTTTTGTCGATTGCTTTGAAGCTTTTGTAGGGAACATTTTACATAAAGTTTGGGATTTCATTTATCCGGCGCTCTATGCTGAGCACTTACACTGGGGTTTCCATCATAAATCTCCGTGTGACGCCATTCAAATGACTCCCCTGAGGGATCCATTTACTATGAGGCAGCTGAGTTATTCTGGACTCTGGCTACTGTTCAGCGATGTCCTTTTTTACAGGTGTATGGTTAACCGCGCTTTCATACATGCTTAAAAAGACAGATACCGCAGATCATAGGCAGCCATAGTGGCTCTGGGAATTTTCCAGCAGGGATTCCATCTGAATCACATTTCAGAGCGTTACACAGAAACCCCAGTGTAAGTGTAGAAATGGCAGGAACGTGAGATATCGTCACAGGAGACAGATCAAGAGTCAACAGGGTTTTATTAACAGGGATACTCCATGCACGGGGACAGTGGTCCTTGTCTGAAAGTCTAAACCCCCACCCCCCACATGGTGACAGTCCCAGAACCGATGCGAGAGACATGCCCGATCTGGTCTACCCTCTTATATAAGCACTCCACGTAGATCGCAAGATAAATGCGAGCAGAGATTTATTGCAATCTTTGGGAGGAGAAATTAACATATCAACAGCAGGTGAGGAATTTCGATTTTTTTATGCTGTTCCTCATGCGTTATAAGCCATTAGACTATTCTTTGGGTCAGTGCGATTACAAAGAAGCTAGATTGAGTTTTTTTTATGTTTGGCTACTGTCACTAAAAGACCATTGCAAAAACTAGTTTTTGCATAGCCAGATTTTTTTAGCCAAAATTGGGAAAAATGATGCCCGAAAGCCATGTGAGGACTTGTTTTTTTCAGGATTAGCATTTTTGGGCACATGACATTTTTCGATTGCTGCCTTCCGATTTTTGGGAGTCAAAATGAACAAAAACCAGCAATTCAGGAATAGAATTGCTTCTTTTGGGGGGGGGGGGACTTATATGTCGTTCCACGCGTGGCAAAATTAAAAAGGCAGCTTTATTCTTCAGGTCAGTACGATTACAGCAATACCAGATTTATATTTTGGCGCTTTTACACAAACTTTTATAGAAAAAAATTTTTTTAGATTGCTTTATTCCGAGAGGTATAACATTTTCCGGCTGATGGAGCCGTAAAGTGGCTTGCATTTTGTGGGACAAGTTGACGTTTTCAGGGACAATTTTTATTTAGTCTTTTTTTAATTGTGTTTTATTCCACTTTGTTTGGAGGTATCAATGCATAGTTTGCCTTTTTTGGTTTTCAACTGAAGAGGTTGAGTAGTGGGACAGTTATAGGTTGGGTCATTACGGACGCAGCGATACTAATTTTTTATTTTTTTGCATAAAAAATGTATTGGATTTTTCTAAAAATATTTTTACAATTAACTTTAATTCCATCAAACTGCCAGATTGCAGATCCAATACTCTGCATTGCAGAGCATTATAGCAGCGTCTGACATGCAGGGAGCCGACTATCCATGGGTGATATCGCAGCTATCTTTCGGCCTGGGGTCACCATGGAGGAGATCTTTGGCATAACACGATTGCATTGTACCGGTGGGAGCACAGAGGGAACTCCTCCCTCTGTGATGCCAAAGTTACTGTTAATAGGGGGGGTAAATGCCCACGATCGATGCAAGCACCAATAGTGGGAGTCGCTCCAGGGTGTCCGCTCTCATGTCCTCTATCGAGGTGGTGCTCAGCGTGAGCCCGTGTGATAACGGCGTATATGTATACATCGCATGTCGGGAACGGGTTAAAAGACTGGCATAAACACCAGAATAAGTTTCCATTAATGAGGCAAATCAAAAGCATTCACATAGCTTTACAACAGATCCTCTTTAGGGCCAGTATACAGCAATACCACTTCAACTAAATTGGAGCCAAGCGCCAGTTCTCTGCAATACCACGTGACAGCAAATGGCATCAGAAAAGCATAAATCACTTCACTATTTACAATTGTCACTGGAGCGGAAAAAAGCCGGAGCAGTGGTTTTGGAGTACTTGACTTCCACATATCTCATACGGACAACCCATCTTAGAGGTCAACTTCATAAGGCCACTTAAAGCTGTAAATCATGGCTAACCAACTTGTGACCACTACCATGTATACACGTTAAATAGCTTAAAAAAAAAAACAAACAAAAAAAAAAAAAAACCTCCAAACCTTTGACATGTTTTTTTTTTGCAGATCAGGTACTTTAATGAACTTTATTAACACCTGGATATCAATTGTGTAATTTATTGGCTATTTTAGGATTGTCAACATGCTTTTACACAATTCCTAACAACCTAAGGATGGTTTATATACACCAGGACAGCGGAGTATGTTTTTACCTGGATTAATACTTTGCTCAGATTACTAGAAAAAAAAAATGCAGGGAGAGATTTGTCACTCAAAAGGGAGTGGGAAGGGACAAAACCTTTCCAGCTATACGGCTTAGTCTGCAGCAGCTTTTAAAGTATTAGCCAGCATGTCAAAGTCAAACATACCCAACTAAAAATCATATATAGTCTTTGCCGGATACACGTCTCCCGTGAATCAAGTGGCATGCATCACCATCAGGTTTCCTTTAACAGTTTTGTTAGTTTTTTTCTGAAGCATTCTCTGCAGGCCATTGATTAGACAGTGCCTAGTTTGGAGAGGCTATTTTCCTGTTCATCCCCAGAAGTGACATGCATGCTTTCAGTCTTATGACAGACCCCACTATCGCCAAGCATGTTCAGTCGGGCAGACTACATTTCAAAAATTGTGTTTGTCATTCTAATGGAGAGAATGGTTTCCAATGCAAGTCAAATACTGCTGCCCTTTCTGGTCAGACCCCACTAACTTTAATATTAAGTCAGTCATGGTTTCCAAAATTTAGGGAAGAAAAGCTCTGCTTGCAGTACTATTCAGTCAAGTCTGCTGAGAAAGGTAGACGAGGGCTCCAAACAGTCTGACCGCTGCATGACTGCTTTAGTGCACACTGAAGTTCAGGTTTGGTTAAACAGTTTTACTTATCAGTTTTTCGATTGTGGCTAAATGGACCCGGTTTCGTGGAGGATGCCCATCGATCGTCTTGTCAAGTTCGATTAAGTGAACTTTGTGGTGGATGCCCAATAATCTTCCTGATACGCTCTATAGGGAGTATTATGTGCCATCGGTGTGCGTCATCAATGTTAGCCGTATGTATGTAAATGTGTATGTATATGTATATATATATATATATATATATATATATATATATATATATATATATATATATATATATGTTCTGTTTTGGATTTTGTCTACCCTTTTCATATGTGTATATGTGGGCTTGTCGGGGTATGCATTCATGTGTTTGTTGTCGTCTTTATTTGTTGTATATGATTTTGAATTTGTTATGTATGCAGGTATATCCACTGATGGTTGAATAAACTACTAGATTAGTAATGTATGATTGGATCTATGATGTATTACTGCATAGTTTCCTCATTTTGTCCTTTTTTGTATGTATCTTTGTATGCATGTCCTGACTGCTTATCAATATTGATGTTGATTTGGGGGGGCTTTATCTAATCGGGCAGCCTATGTGGCGCGCATTTGTGGACACTATTTGATGTTTGTGGTGATTAATTATATTTCCACACTAAATAATGGGTGCCCGCTTGTGCCAGTTTATATGGCGCGTCCTGTTCCCAGTGTGGCGCGCATGCGCCCTGATGCCACCGCGTCGGCTGGTTGTAGCCTGGCGGTGCGCTGTCTTCTGGGTCACGTGGGGCCCCACGTGACTCCGGCTCTCGGCTGCCCACTGGAGTGCGATCCGGCGGAAGTGACGTCAGTCGGGGGCCGCATCGCCGTGCTGACCATTTCCGGGTATCGGATTATTTAAAAACCAAGCGTTGCACTCTGCCCCTATGCCCCTTGAAGGCACGGCCGAAACACGCATCGGGGCAGGTAGGACCGTCCAGGAGGGTGCTGCACTTTATTTAAGGTACTTGAATTCATACTATGATGTTCCTATGCTGAGTTGTTACT
Source organism: Dendrobates tinctorius (assembly GCF_039654945.1). NCBI lineage: Eukaryota > Metazoa > Chordata > Amphibia > Anura > Dendrobatidae > Dendrobates > Dendrobates tinctorius. The sequence continues at coordinate 23,142,415 of NW_027361783.1, forward strand.
CTGGTGACGGATGAGTCTTTATGGTTTGGGCCTTAGTACATCTTAGACTTCGGTACCATGTATTAGATTGTTATTATGTAATTGTATGCGTGTTATTTTACGTATCCATACGCTGGTTTCACACTTGCGTTTTTTTGAGCTGTTTAGCGCAAAAAAACTCATGCGTTTTTTTCCCCCTATCATTTACACGGGTGTGCATAGGTGCGCATACACATGCGTTTGTACGCGTTTGTATGCGCATGCGTTTTTTTGTAGTGTGCGCTCGGGCGCACAAAATGCAATTTGTTGCATTTTTTGTGCTCCGACTTGCCCTTAAAAAACGCATGCGCACGCAATGCGTTTTTTACAGCAAAACACCCATTATAGTCTATGGGTGCACATTGTAATTTTTTTTAAAAATGCACCAAAACCCGCAAAAAAACGCACACAAACGCATGATGCGTTTTTTTCATGCGTTTGTGTGCGCAAAAAATGCACCGCAAAAAAAAACGCAAGCGTGAAAGTCGCCTAAGACTATGATTATTGTGCACGCTTTCTCTGGACAAACCTACCCTGGGTTTTATATATGATGCTGGAATAATCATGTTCCATCTTCTAGCCCTATTCTGCCTGTGTGTCTAGTTAAGTATTTTAACATTGATAAAGTTGTGCTTATTCTCTCTGACCTCATGACTGTGTTGGTCTCTTGTCAATTGATTAAATGTAGATGGAGGAAAATAGAGCAGTGGGTAGACTATATAGCTGCATAGGAAGTGTGCACCATTTAAACCCAAAACCTCATTAAGCATGTTATTTTAACCCATTAATGACCACAAAAACACTTTACGACCAGAGAAGAGATCATCTCCTGACAGGTGAAAACGCAGCAGCTGTACACTACAGCCTATACCCTGCTGCATCATCCACAATCAGTGCTGGCAACAACCATGGCCATGTAACCTCCTCACTAGATGCTTCCCTCTATAGTGCCTGCAACATCTAAATGGTTAATCCCATCGGCACCCCGAGATGGTGTTCCTGCCTGTTCCCATGGCAATCCAAGGACAAGTAATGGCCTTAGAGCTGCCAGCCATAGTGGCTTGTACAGATCTTAGCAACACTTTAGTTCTACAAATACGGTATATATTATTGCCATCATTACACTTTGCGTCAATTTCTGAACAACATTTAACGGGTTAAACCATCTTAGGGCAATTCTGATTATAAAGAGTGAAAATGATGCCATTTTAGGGGTTTCTAATATATGGGGCTACCAACATAATTGCAAAACCTAATAGCTTTAGGGAGTTTAGTATAATTTCCTTGTTAAAAAGATTTAACATTTAGCAGCAATTTTTCACTCCACCTGTCGGCTTAAAATTAAGGGACATATGACAAAAGATCTTGATGCAAGGTAAAATCTGTGGCAAGTGTTCTTCACCCAGACCGTCATACCACAAGTTTCAAAACTTCCAATTCTACGTTTGTCAAAGTTGATATTTTCAGAAACCATAAACATTGACCCAAGTTAACAAAAGCACATTGCCGTGGGAAGAAAAAATATATACGGTAATTATCAAAACTCAAAGTCACTGGGACGTGATTAAACATTTTAGAGTTATTGCCACCTAGAGGCACGTCAGACATGAATAATCTATGTTTGTCAGTAACGGAATAATCAATGAAAAAACACTCATTTCTTCTGCACCAACTGGGCATTATGGAGTACTAGCTGAAGAGCCCGGCCTTGCTCGGGCATAGTAACTAACTGTGGTTAGTTATAACAAATGATTATATTGTACATAAAAACATTTCACATCACATATTCAACACTGCTGATTTGCAACACAAATTAACTAAATGATAAACTATTATAAATGCTTAGGTCATTTGCAACTCATTCAAGAGCCTTTTGATAAAACATTTTTGGTTTTTCCTTCCAGTGCAAAAAAAAAAAAAAAAAAAAAGATTTTTGGCAGTTCCAACTCTTGAACAGGCCAGGAGAAAAGCATGGAGATTGCAAATCAATCACTACTACTTTCAAGGATTGTCCCTGAGCATTGTTAATGGACATTGCAAATGCCAGTTGAAATGGAAACCGGAGGCGTTTAAAATCAAAAGGCAAATGAGATGAAATGAGTGGAATTCTTGGAATGAAAATTTCCTCTCCTCTGGCACATCCTTTTGCTGAGCTGTGTATCTAATCTTATCCTGTGTGATACTGTCTGCTGAGCTGTGTATCTAATCCTCTGTGTGATACTGACTGCTAAACTGTGTATCTAATCCTATCCTGTGTGATACTGGGCTCCCCTTGCAGTTTGTGTCAGAGGGTGGTCTGTGTCGGCACGGGTTTTATATTGTGTTATTTCCAGCTTTACAGAAGGACGATAACACCATTGAAAGGATAATAGGCCTCAGTTACCACAACTGTGTACAAGGAAAAAAACTGTTGCTCATAGCAACCAATCACAGCTCAGCTTCTTTTAAACAGCTCTGATGAAATGAAAGATGCTTAGTGATTGGTTGCTATGTGTGTGGCGTGGCTTGATGTATATATACACTAACAGTAGTTCTCAGACAAAGACATTACCTCCTTCACAAAAGACATTACCAGAGGTTTCAGAAACGAAAACTATCAGAACTTTTTGCTTTAAGCTATACAAGGATTACCGCAATTCTATTCAATAGATTCAAATTGCAGGATGTGATTCCTTTCACAATCTTACAAATAAAAAGCTGCAAACTGCGAGATGACCATCAAAGCCATGTCAAATCACTCAGCACTAATGAGAAGGGGAAATTCCTTACAAGCGGGCAGCTTCTTCAGCTATGAATTGTAGGCAACGGGCACTGAAATGATTTGGTCATTGACCAGATGCTTCTTTTCCATGGGCTCAATCTTCTAGCAGATTCACTCAAGGAAAAAGTTACATTACAGTCCCGAGTGTGGCATCACTGTGCACATAATGGGTGGCTATTAGTGATGAGCAAATGTGTTATTTGAGTAGCTTGGGTATACTCAAATAATAGGTTCTAGTCCCTGCGGCTGTTAGGCAATCTCCGTATGTGTCAAGGCCAACAGCCGCAAATCAGGCTGCCGCAGGGACTAGAACATATTATTCAAGCACGTCCAAGATACTCTGATAACACCTTATCCGAGAACGTTCACTCACGAGTAGTGGCTATCATTCTCAGCTGCAAGATGGGTGAACAATAGCCTCTGTGGACTATCGAAGGTCATTATAAAAGGAATTTCTGGAAATATTCTAGGATCAGAGTCATCATATTGTGCACCTGTGAAATTTATGGGAAAGTAAGTCAGCCTACCATTCAATATGCATAAAGGCAGTGGCTCAGTGGTTAGCACTGTTGCTTTGCAGCACTGGAGTCCTGAGTTCAAATCCCACCAACGAAAAAAAAAAAAAAAAAAATCTGCAAGGAGTTCGTTCTCCCAGTAGCTGCATGGGTTTCCTCTGTGTTCTCCCATTTCATAACACTCCAAAGACCTTTAGATAGGGAATTAACATTATGAGCCCCAAATGGGGACAGTGATTCCAATGTCTGTAAAATGCAGAGGAATTGTTAAGAAAAAAAAAAAAAATCAGGTTGCTAATCAAAAATTTTGCATGGGAGATTAAAAAAAATAAAGCATGGTAGCATCTACAGAAAAGTATGATATTTCACAGATGTTTGAGAAGACTTATGACAACTACCAATTGTTGGCATTTAAACTGGGACTTCTGCCATGGAATCATGCTGATGGAAAACCAAAACTGCATGCAATGCTTTCTGGCCAACGCCATGAAATATGACCCTGTTAGAAGGAAGCAATTCTCAGATTAAAAAGGTATTTAGCTCACAAAAAAGAAAGCCATCAATAGATTTTCTCCAATCTGGGACATTTTACTATCCAAGATCACACATGCCATGGCTGGCACGCACAGTACACTTAGCAGCATAGTAATCTGGAGTTTGTGAATAAAAATTAGATGAATGTCAGAATAAATCCTAGGATGTGAATGGAGAATGAGGGAAATGGATCATGAATAATGCATGAGAATGAAATATTTACTTTTATTATTTCCCATAGGAACACTATTTCATGTGGCGAAAGAGCTAAGCGACCACCGATTTAACCACTTCAAGCGTTCCTCGTGGGACCATTTATATGGCATAATTTATAGACGTGTGAGTGAAAACCGAAACCATTCACGTAACAACTACAGATGAGCTTCAGAAACTTAGAACTTCTGTATGGTAAATGCACACTACTACCACTTACATGTGCTCGTCTTCAAGCCAAATATACTACTAGATACAATAAAAGTGAACAAAAGTAACATTTACAATGATCTCTTCCACATAAAAATTAATGTAAAAAAAATACAAGTAATTATCAAAAATTAGTTAATCCCTAGATACTGGGCTTACATAGGTGACAAATGTACGATAGCTGGTTGTTGCCCACTAGGTCCCCTAGCAAATCACAAAAGCTGGGTCCCCCGTGTGTGAAAGCCAAGTATTCTGTCTGTCCCACATGAACACCACAGCATCACTAACAGACTCCAGGTTCTTGGAATCTGAAATTGTTCCTCTAGTCAAATACCCAGTGACCAAACCTTTATCAACCCACCCTGATACTTGTGTGTAGATTTTTCTTACCTTTTAATAAAATCATATTCTCAATGTAGCTGTTAAAAGTCAAACCTTCATAAAGTATTACTTGCCTGAACAAAACTTTAGTACATTATATATGTTTATTTCTTACTTTTGCAAAAATGCTTTAAACCACAAGTCTGAAATTAAAGCTGCAAGTTCTGCAATTTAAGGCATAAAGCTAGTTAAACCCTCTACAGGAAACATTTGGTGTCACAGTCATGACAATAAGAACTATGCATCTTTCAGTGTTTTGGGACCAACGTTAAAATTAACTAGTGTACTGACATGACTTTACACTATCCTGTACGTTGTTTACAGGACAACCATTAGATAACACAATATGTTCCACCAAACCGAGTTTCAGTAAAACCAATGAACGTCTGTTGAAAATCAGCATCAGCTTAATGCAATCATCTGAGACAAGTTATCAGTTCCCTTTAATTAGCAAATTCTACATTACCACTTTATTCAAAGGGTTAAATAGCAGATCATTGGTTCTTTTAAATCTCTGCCATCAGAGCAGGCTGGCTGTATATCACAGTTCCTTCCCTGCTCCAGATTACAGCTGAGCAGGAAGTTAGCGCATTCAGTAGAACAAGTGAGCTCACTGTGATGGGCAACTGACAGTACAAGCATGGCGATTCTGCCTTTAGAAAGGTTAAGAAACTTTATAACCAGGTCTTTGCTACCCATCTGAGAGCAGGGAAAAAAGGCAGAAACTGAATTCACCAGGGTGCTACTTACTGGGTTTCTTTTCAGGGACTGATTATAATGATACCTGGGGTGTAGAAATCTGTCTTGTGGTTCTTGTTTAATATGTTTTACCAGTTTTAAGTTAATAAGTTATGGCTTTATGTGGTGCTCTGGCCTCAATCATTCTGGCTTAAATGACAGGTCACTGAACCTTCAGTAACCTGCTTCCTATTTTAAAATAACTGCGCCTGCTTATTTAATATTGTTTATTGTTAATTCTTAAAGCAATTTTTTTTTTTTTTAACAAAATTTCCAGTATACTAGCTGAATCAACTCAGTTTTCATAATCATTTGAGAAACTACAAAATGCTTATTTTCAAAACAAAATGTCAAGGGGTAAGGCCTGTTTCACACATCCGATTGTCACCAGTCAAAATCCGCAGTTTTACAAAAAAAACGGATCCGCCATTTTTCTTTGCGGATCCGGTTTTTTTTTTCCCATTGACTTGCATTATCGGCGGATTTTGACTGATTGTGATCCGTTGCATCCGCATGTCAGGGGATCCGCCAAGATTTTGGCGTCCACTGACATGTCCGGACGGACCCTGGAATGTTTTTTCAGTGCCCGGATCCGCTATTTTGTGTTTGTAAACATTTTTAACCCCCAATCCTCTCTGGCTGCATCTCTCTCTCTCTCCTTACCCGACTTCCGCGCAATCTTGTCCGTGCCATCGCGCGATCTTGTCCGCCTCCCCGATCTCGGCCGAGCCATCGCGCGATCTTGTCCGCCTCCCCGATCTCGCAATGGGCCAGCCGAGATCCGGGAGGCGGACAAGATCGCACGATTGCTCGGCCGAGATCGGGGAAGCAGATCACGCGGAAGTCGGGTAAGGAGAGAGCCCATCACGCAATCTTGTCCGCCTCCTCCATTCCTTGCGCAATAGCACTTTCCACAGTCCCTTTAATTGACGCTGCTCACGGATCCGTTGTCCGCGGTCATCCGTACTTCGCTCAAAGGAGCGGATAAGTTTTTCCCCCCTTTGGCGGATTTCAGCTGACCGCCAACTACGGATGTGTGCAACAGGCCTAAAGTGAACAGAAACCTACGTTTTATTATCCCATGAAGATTTATTACATACAATTGCTACAAATTTCAAAAGAATATAGCAGCAAGTTGCGAAACATTTACAATTAACACAATCTATACTCGGCAGTGCTGTTCATAAAAAGCTTTCCCCACAGTCCCGGTCCCCAGCGAGGGTCACAATTTATATAAATCTCCGACCCACAACCTAAAAGCTTGTTTTATAGATATCCATTAGTAAAATTAACCCAAACATGTTTCTAGGGAACAGTAGGAAATCAAATAACTGGAGCAAAAAAAAGTAGAACATAGTTAAATTTTATTCAAGTTTAATTCAGCAGTATAAAAACTCCAGCATATAAAATAAAGGCAATGGACACCTACAGTTAGTTTATCATATCACGTTTTAAATTGGCATTAATATGGAGGTGGCCCCCCACTTTTCAGCTATAACAGCTACCACTGGGAAGGATTACTACAAGATTTTGGAGTGCCTGTGTGAACTTTTCCCATTCATTTAGGGTATGTGCACACGTTGCGTATTCTGGTGCGCATCCGCAGCAGATTTGGCCTTGCAGATCCACAGCAGAATCTCCTGCGCTGTATAGTACCATTATATTTTATGTAAAATAAACGCTGTGCACATGCTGCGGAAAAATCCGCAGCAAAAACACTACGGGTTCACTTCAGCAGCATGTCAATTCTTTGCGCGGATTCTGCAGCATTTTACACCTGCTCCATTATAGGAATCCGCAGGTGTAAAAACGCAGGTGAAATCCGCACAAAGTCTGCAGGAAATCCACAGGTATAACGCAGGTCATTTTACCTGCGGATTTAGCAAAATACGCAGGGTAATCCGCAACGTGTGCACATACCCTTAGAAGAGCATTAGTGAAGTGATACACTGATGTTGGACAAAAGGGTCTGGCTTGCAGTCTGTTCCAACTTATCCCAAAGTTGTTGGACGGTGCCGATGTCCGCTCTGTGCAGGAAGTCAAGTTCTTCCACATCAATTTCACCGAACAGTGCCCTGACATGCACAAAGCAACATGCATAAACAATCCTGCTGGAACAGAAGAGGGCCTTTAAACTAATAGTTGGAGGCATACAAGTATCAAAAATATCTTTGTATGATTAAAAAGGGGTATTCCCATCTCCATGATCCTATTACAAGACATAGCGGCTATGTGTAATATTAGCAAATGCCTCCAATTAGAAAGGTAGTTTTCTGATCCACTATTGTCTCTTCCCACATGTGCGAGCACATTGTATTTTTGCGGTGTTTACTTCTGCAGGCATAACCTGCTCTTGACAGTAAAGAGGCTGCTTACAAAAAGCATGTTTTGCTGCTTTTTTTTCTATTGTGCACGCTGGTAAAGTTTAGTGCCCCCCCAAAAAAACCCATGATGTAACTTCCTTAAAGAGGATATCCAGTACCTTAAAATTAAAAAGAAAAAAAAAGCCATGTAGTTGTAAATGTAAACATGCAAGATCTGGCACTGGTCTATGGCAGGAGCAGTCAAACAGAGCAGCAGTTTCTCTTCCTGTTGACAAGGCAGAACTACTGGCGTCATGCTGATTGACAACAGGCTTCCCCTAATTAGGCTGCGTGAGATGGCTGTCAATCAGCACGACCTCAGTTGTCCCGCCCTGTCAACAGGAAGAGAAACTGCTGCTGATGACAGGGAGTAGCCGAATCTCTGGCAGGAACAATGACCTATGTCGAGAACAGTCAGGTACGTGTCCCTTAGCAATTACATGCTTTATTTTATTTTTTTAAGTCCCGGATATCACCTTTAACCCCTTAATCCCATATGACGTACTATCCCGTCCATGTGCCCTGGAACTTAATTCCCAGGGACGGGATAGTACGTCAAAGCGATCAGCGGCCGGGTGTCAGCTGATTATCACAGCTGACACCCGGCACAATGTGTCCGGGGCGGTCACGGACCGCCCCCGACACGGTAACCCCTTACACATTGTGATCAAACACGATTGCGGTGTACCGGGGGTTAAAGGGAAGCCTCGGCAGGGAGGGGGCTCCCTCCATGCTTCCCTGAGCCCCCCACGGCAGCGCAATTGTGCAGCGCTTCTGCGGGGGGCTCATTCCCTGTAGGCCCCCGAATCCAAGATGGCGACGGGGACCTTCGGGGGCCTGCAGGGAGCCGGCTTCCTCAGTGCCTGCAAAGTGCAAAAAAATAAAATTCCCACAATAAATTCATTTTTTGGAAATTAAAAAAAAAAAAAAAAAAAAAAAAAAGTAGACATTTGGTATCGCAGCGTCTGTAACGACCTGCCCTATAAAACTGTCCCATTAGTTAACCCCTTTAGTGAACCCCTTAAAAAAATAAACAAAAAAAGAAGCAAAAAATAATGATTCATTGTCATACCGCTGAACAAAAATTGCAATAACGCGCAATCAAAAAGACACATATAAATATCCATGGTACCGCTGAAAACGTCTTGTCCCGCAAAAAATGATCCGCCATACAGCATCAGCGAAAAAATAAAAAAGCTATAGCTCGCAGAATAAAGTGATGCAAAAATAATTATTTTTTATATAAAACAGCTTTCATTGCATAAAACCGACAAAACAAAAAAAACCTAAATGAGGTATCGCTGTAACCATACCGACCCGAAGAATAAAACCGCTTTATCAATTTTATCGCAGGCGGAACAGTGTAACCGCACCCCCCCAAAAGAAATTCATGAAACGCTGGTGTTTGTTCATTTTGCGTCTCAAAAATTGGAATAAAAAGCGATCAAAAAATGTCAGGTGCCCAAAAATGGTACCAATAAAAACATCAACTCGTCCCGCAAAAAATAAGACCTCATGACTCGGTGGGTCAAAATACGGAAAAATTATAGCTCTCAATATGTGGTGATGCAAAAACTATTTTTACAATAAAAAGCGTCTTTTAGCGTGTGACAGCTGCCAAACATAAAAACCCGCCATAAATAGTAAATCAAACCCCCCTGTTATCACCCCCTTAGTTAGGGAAAAATAATAAAATAAAAAAAAATGTATTTAATTTCCATTTTCCCATTAGGGCTAGGGTTAGAGCCAGGGCCAGGGTTAGGGCCAGGGCCGAGATTAGGGTTAGGGTTGGAGTTAGAATTGGGGGTTTCCACTGTTTGGGCATATCAGGTGCTCTCCAAAAGCAACATGGTGTCTGATCTCAATTCCAGCCAATTCTGAGTTGAAAATGTCAACTCAGTTTTCCAAACTCTGCCATGCGCCCAAACAGTGTTTTACCCTCACATATGGGGTATCAGCCTACTCAGGACAAATTGCAAAACAACTTTTGGGGTCCAATTTCTCCTGTTACCCTTAGGAAATTAAAAAATTGGGGGCAAAAATATAATTTTTGTGGAAAAAAATGCTTTCTGTGAAGCATTTGGGGGTTCAGAGTGCTCACCACACATCTAGATAAGTTCCGTGGGGGGTCTAGTTTCCAAAATGGGGTCACTTGTGGGGAGTTTCAATAGTTTAGGTACATCAGGGGCTCTCCAAACGCACATGACACCCGCAGACCATTCCATCAAAGTCTGCATTCCAAAACGTCACTACTTCCCTTCCGAGCCCAAAACGTGTGCCCCTACATATGGGGTGTCAGCGTACTCAGGACAAATTGGATAACAACTTTTGGAGTCCAATTTCTCCTGGTACCCGTGGGAAAATAAAAAAAAATGGGGACTAAAAGATCATGTTTGTGGAAAAAAACGATTTTTTTTATTTTCACGCCCGGTCGTTATAGACTTCTGTGAAGCACTGGGGGTGGGGGGTTCAAAGTGCTCACCACACATCTAGATAAGTTCCCTGGGGGGGGGGTCTAGTTTCCAAAATGGTGTCATTTGTGGGGGGTTTCTACTGTTTTGGTACATCAGGGGCTCTCCAAACGCGACATGGTGTCCGATCTCAATTCCAGCCAAAAACGGCAAATGGCGCTGCTTCCCTTCAAAGCTCTGCCATGCGCCCAAATAGTGGTCTACCCCCACATATGGGGTATCAGCGTACTCAGGACAAACTGCACAATAACTTTTAGGGTCCTGTTACCCTTGGAAAAAGAATTGAGGGTGAAAAGATCATTTTTGTGGAAAAAATATGATTTTTTATTAGTACCGCTGTACGTTATAAGCTTCTGTGAAGCCCTTGTGGGTTCAAAGTTCTCACCACATATCTAGATAAGTTCCTTGGGGGGTCTAGTTTCCAAAATGTGGTCACTTGTGGGGGGTTTCCACTGTTTAGGTACATCAGGGGCTCTCCAAACGTGACATGGCGTCCTATCTGAATTCCAGCCAATTTTGCATTGAAAAAGTCAAACGGCGCTCCTTCCCTTCTGAGCTCAGCCATGCGCCGAAACAGTGGTTCCCCCCACATATCAGGTATCAGCGTACTCAGGACAAATTGCACAATAAATTTTGCAGTCCAATTTCTCCTGTTACCCTTGGTAAAATAAAAAAAAAAATTGAACCTGAAGTTTTTTTTGTGAAAAAAGTTTTTTTTTTTTTTAAATATTCAAAAAATTCCTGTGACACACCTAAAGGGTTAATAAACTTCTTGAATGTGGTTTTGAGCACCTTAAGGGGTGCAGTTTTTAGAATGGTATCACTTTTGGGTATTATCTATCATATAGACCCCTCAAAGTGGCTTCAAATGTGATGTGGTCCTTAAAAATAAAATTGTGTTGTAAAAATGAGAAATCGCTGTTTAACCCTTATAACTTCCTAACAAAAAAAAAATTTTTGTTCCAAAATTGTGCTGATGTAAAGTAAACATGTGGGAAATGTTACTTATTAAGCTTTTTGTGTGCCGTATCTCTGATTTAAGGGCATAAAAATTCAAAGTTGGAAAATTGCGAAATTTTCAAATTTCCGTTTTTTTCACAAATAAACGCAAGATATTTGAATGAAATTTTACCACTAACATGAAGTACAATATGTCACGAGAAAACAATGTCAGAATCACCAGGATCCATGGAAGCATTTCAGAGTTATTACCTCATAAAGGGACAGTGGTCAGAATTGTAAAAATTGGCCCGGTCATGAACTTGCAAACCACCCTTGGGGCTTAAGGGGTTAAGGTTTTGGAAAAAAATACAGGTATCAGGTTTTGCTGCGTTTTTGCACTTACTCATTGCTTTTTATGGGTGGAAAAAAAACCTATAAAAATGCTGAAAGTGACATGCTGTAGGTTGCAAAAACAGCACTTTTCTAAATCAGGCAGTAAAAAAAAAAAAAAAACTGCATGAGATTTCTGCAGAACCATGGCTTCCCCCCCCGGTATAAAATACAGCTTAAAATTTGCATAAAAACCAGCAAAAATGCAATGTTTGAACATAGCCCAACATGGACTTTGCTGACCAGCTTCAAACGTTTAAGAGATTTGCACACTATTCTTCGAAATCTATTGTAAGCATGAGAACAATTCACCATAGTTTATTTTGATGAACAGAATTTATAAAAAATTGTCACCAAAGTCCAGCAATGGGTTTTGATTGCCGAAGGAGAAAATCACTTGAGTTCTAATTACTGCTATGTTATATTTACTGAAGTCTATCATTTAATGTTAAAGCACCACTCAAGCAGTTTCTCTTTTTACTGCTGGAGTGGTGTCATTAATTTAGGGGTTAAGTTCCCTGCCCCTAGTATTACACGCAGCCGATCTCTTCACTGGTTATCAGCGCCGCTCCGATCAGTCTTCTGCAGGTTGTGACCTGCTGGATCGCTTTAGTGTTTTCTGGACGAGCCGGAGGTTCCAATACCTACATTGAAAGCTTGTGACTTACTTCTGGTCAATCTCAACAAGTCAGATCCTCAATATCCCTTCCGCAGAAAAAAAAATGTCACTGCAGTTACTCCATGGATGCAGGAGACCTATGAGGTCACTTGCAGGGGCGGCGCTAGTCTCCTGCACGCTGGGTCTTCTAAAACTGCAGTTTTGGCAGCTCAGTAATCTGGCAACAGACCAGACACTGTAGATTGCACCATGCAGTCACAAGGACAGACAAAAGGCCCCATTACACAACGATGTCCCAGAGATCCCAACAACGATCCGACATGGATGGGATCGATGGGACATCGTTAGACAGCCCCTCCAGCGATCAGGACCAGCGAGCAAGCTGGTTTCCAATGTAAACAGCGAGTATCTAAGAGCCGCATGGTTCTTGGATACCCGCTGTTTACCCTGGAAACCAGCATCCAGTGTCGCTGATCGCTGGTCTCCAGACCAACGATCAAAAAACGGCCCAGGATGATGGAGCGCGATACCCGGCAGGGGGGCCGGTCGCTGATCCATGTCACACACAGTGATGTCGCTGGCGAGATCGCTGTGGCGACACAAAATCAGCGATCTCGCTGGCGAAATCACTGTGTGTGACGGGGCCTATAGGGACGAGCACAGCCCCTGAAATGAGCGTCACTGATTAGGCCTCATTAGCTGTCCCCAGCTCTGATGAGTATCCCAGCACGCACTAGGATTCTCAAAGTGTCATCACACAGGAAATAAGGGAAGAAAATAGAATAGCAGTTCGATATAGCGTACAACAGTAGGGAATTTTAATACAAGTACATTAGAATAGAGTTTAGATTATGGCACTAGATAGACAATCTCTAACTAGAATTTATCCTCTGGACCACCCCTTTAAGATATATAGTATATATGACCTGCATAGACTGGTTGCGTTCATTATATAAATGCAAGTCATACCGGTCTTCAATTTAACAACTCACAGGAAAAAAAAAAATGCAAACGAAAAACGACATCCGTATTTTCCAGCTACTGTTGCCATCATGAACACTGTTTTATGCTAATTCAATTGCTACAGCCCAGAATTATGCAGCAATAAGGGACACAATAATCCAACGCTTATGAGTCATTTGGCTTCTAATGTCTAAGGTATTAATGGTAACGGCAGCAAGCAAAAGATTGTGGAATATAATTATAGCCAAGAGCCATGTGTCTAGATGTACTAGGCTTACATTAATAATATATGTGCATTTATTACCCTTGTAAACCAGGCCTACTGACTACATGCAAATCTATTCTTTAAGTTTGTTAAAAGGGAAAAGTGCAATAGGTTATTTCATCAAAAAGAAACAAAAAGCAATATAATGTAGAGGGAAGGATATATTACACATTCATACAAGTGATCTCACTTCTATAGCACCAATACATTCCACAGCATTTTATAGACCTCGTCACTCACTGTCCCAGTCCACATTACTTATTAAAGCAGCTTTTCAGTCATAGGACATTGATGATCTATCCTTAGGACATGAAATATCAGATTGGTGTGGATGCCAGGTGTAATACTCCTACCAGACAGCATTTAGCTTTGGCGGCAGCTGGATTTAAACATTGAATGGATTTGCACTCTGCAGCTCTATTCAATGTGTAGCAGGTGCAACCAAGTACTGCAGATCAGCTCTTATTCCGAATAGGGCTCAAGAGAATAGAAACTGGTGTGCAGCACCTGGCAGCAGCCACTACTGACTGAACAGCGCTCTGCACCACAACGCCATTTAAAACATTCAAATACAGCTGCCTCCAGACACGGCAAGAGCTGATCGGAGGGGGTGCCAGGCGCCTGACTCCCTCCAATTTAGTATCGATCTAGCCTTAGTATAGATAGTCAATGATCATCAATGTGACCAAAAAGCTTGAGTACAAGGAATTTAAGAGAAGGCGTTTGCCATTTAAAGGGAACCTGTCAGTAGGATTGTGCCGTTTAACAGTGTCAGGAAGGTGCTGTTATAGTATTAAAATACCTGGGTGAAAAAAAAAAAAAAAAAAAAAAAAAAGTCTTTTGGTTGTTTAATCCTTATTTTCAGGTTTGAATTAATGATCTGCTCTGCCTGTAAGGAGGGGGGGGGGGTGGTCTTCATGTGTTGCTCTGATTAGCTATTCATAATGCAGACTGTTGACAGGTCACTGATCCCTTACTGACCAGCCCCCTAGTTTACATAATGAATAAATATTAGACTTACCGGTAATTCTGTTTCTAGGAACCTTCCACGACAGCTACATCGGAGGATGTCTTCCCCGCCCTAATAGGGGACAGGAACAGGTTAAATATCCCTCCCCTTCCTGCAACCACCAGTGTTTTCCTGGACACCAGTATGAATAGTTACCACCAAAGTGCAGGAAACATCCAATAAGAATATCAGATAGGGAGGGAAATTAGTGCTGTCGTGGAAGGTTCCTGGAAACCGAATTACCGGTAAGTCTAATTCTATTTTCTCTAGTCACCTTCCACGACAGCTACATCGGAGTAATACCAACAGCTAATTTCTCTTGGGGGGGGGGGGGGGGGGACGACACACGGCCTGCAGCACTCGTCTGCCAAATGTTAAATCCCCATTGAAATTTAGCCTGTAACACCTGGTGAACGTGTGGATGGATGACCAGGTGGCGGTTCTGCATATCCGCTCTGACGAAGCATTCCCCTTTTTTGCCGATGTTGCCATCCTGAGAAGTGACGTCCTGAGAAGTGGATGAATAAATTCTGGTGAATCCGCTAGAATTGACATTGCCTGCAATTCTCCTATATGTCTAGCCACAGTAATTGCGACTAAGAGAACGGTTAAAGGGTTAGGTTTTCATGGTCATGGAATCTAGAGGCTCAAATGGATCTTAGGTTAGGGTGTTGAGATCGCAAGGCGGCGATAGTTTGATCCAGCGGTGGCTGGCCAGGGCAAGGTCAAAAAAGGTGCTAAGAGCTGATATTTATACCATTAGTGTGCTGGGGATAAGGCCCTGTTCTAGACCTTTTGTAAACGTCTAGGGTCTGTGCTGCACTGGGATGGAAGGGATCAGGGGTGCCTGGAGAGCACCAGGGCATAAACCTTTTCCCAGACCTTGGCATAGATGGCCTTGGTTATTAGCTTTCCTGAAGGGTTTGGATTACCCTATCGGAGAGCCATTTGGCTCTTAGGAATTCGGCCTCAATAACCATGCTGCCAGGTTCCATTTGCCTACGTCCGGGTGTAGCAGAGGACCTTGGTGAAGGAGGTCACCCTTTTTGGGGTAGAAGCCAGGGCCTTCCTTGGCCATGGCAAGTAGGGCACTGTACCAACTTCTTCCGGGCCACAGAGGGGCAATTAGTATTGTGGGAACTCTGTCAGTCTGGATTTCCTGAGATGTTTTTGCCCGCATCGGTATGGGTGGGCAGCTATATGCGGGGTTGGAATCCTACCATTGGGTGAAGGGCATCTATTCCTTGTACTCCGTCCATGTAGTTGAGGGAGACGAATTCCCCTGTCTTTGCATTTTGCCTGTTGGCGACTAGGTCCACCTCCGCCCCATCTTGAGGCTAGGGACACGAATACCTTCTGGTCCAGGCGCCACTCCTCCGGATGAACGTCTTCTCGACTGAGGAACTCTGCCTGGGTGTTGTCTGATCCTTTCAGACGCACTGACCAGGAGAAGATCCTTGCTGCTATTGCCTTCAGGCTGGCGTACTTCGTACCCCCTTGGCTGGAGATGGACAACATGACCACAGTGGCCTAAGTAGATGCAGACGTGGAGATTTTGGATTAGCGATGATGATATCTTTTAGCGCTTTTCCTACGGCCTTCAGTTCTCTCAGATTTGAGGAACTGGTGCAGATGCTCGGCAGCCATCGCCCCTGAAAATAGGATCTCTCTACTACTGCGCCCCAGCCTCGTTGGCTGGCATCTGAGCGGAGTATTTTCAGGGGAAGCTGGATCCGGCTGACTCCCTTCTGAATATTTCGGTAGTTCAACCTGACCAGGGAGGGGAATCCTTCACGACAATTGAATTTGTCGCCGTGTAGGTCATGTGGATCCTGGAATTTAAAAGCACATGGATTTGTAGAATTTGGGTGTGGGCCTGAGCCCAAGAAACCGCCTGGGTGCATGTGGTCAGAGATCCTAGAGCATACAGTGACTGAGGGTAGGTGCCCACTGGTCCTGAACCAGGTTCTTTTGTGGACAAGGTCGACCTGACAAACTTTAGGTAGGAAGGATGTCTTTCCCCTTGAGTCCGAGAGAACTCCCAGAAGCTTCCTTCTCGTGGAGGGATAGACCAGGTTCGGTATCCAACCCAGTGATCTTAATATCCCCGGGGTCTTTCCTACGCCCATCTTCTGACATGAGATAGATGGTATAGAGAGGAGGAAGTTGTCCAGATATGGGATAACGTCTATCCCCTGGCGCCGGAAGAAAATCACTGCTTCCGCCATGATCTTGGAGAGATACATGGTCGGATGGATTGGCACATGGTAATATGCACCCTTCAGATCTGCCGTTGCCATTACCCAGTTCTGTCCGATGAGCGGGACAGCCCCTGATTGACTCCATTTTGAATTGCCTGTACCAGACCGATTTGTTTAATGGCTTCAGGTTTATGATTCGGTTTTTCTCTGATGGCTTAGTCACCAGGAAGGGACGTGCGTAATGGCCGTGTCCTTCTCCCACTTTGGCACCCGCGCGTTCTACCGGAGTAGATCTCTTGGTAAGGAGCCCTGAAGGTGTGGAGGCTGTAGGGAGGTTACCCCTAAGCATTATGGGGAAGGACTCTCAAACCCAAAATTTTTAGTCCATCTTGTATGGTACGGTGGACCCACTGATTTGTGGAGATGGACTGCCAGCGGGTGAAAAAAAGAGCGAGAGACAACCCCCAACAGGGCGTCATTGCTTATCTGGGGTCTGTTGATGGTTAGGGACAAGGATGTTCCTGCCCTTGCCCCCCTATACTCTTCCCGAGTATGTCAACAGGACCAGGGATTCCCAGCCAGTCTCATGCCGGTACTGGCCCAGCCTCAAGCTGCTTAGCGGCTGTGATCTGACAAGGGCATGCAAATTCAGCTTAGAATAGCTGTTGACAGAGGTTTGGTCACAGGAGGGACGAAAAATCCGTCTCCTAGGATTTCTATGTTCTGGAAGAGAGCCTTTTGTCGGAAGCTTTGTCCAGGATGTTATCCAGGACAGGCTTGAACACATAGTGGCCCTGGAAGGGGATGGTGCACCATTTGGAAATAAGTGGCCTCCCTTAGGATTTTAACCAGGGCACTCCTCTAAAGGAGGTAGAAAGGATGGCCGCTTTTGCTGCTACCCAGACCTGGCGAGAGCAGTCACGCTCAGCCTAGAAGAGCCGGTGCATTAAAGAATTACCCGAGACCCGCAGAATTACAGGCTGGTCTTCCGCCCTGGTCTCAAGTTGCTTAGCGACCGCCAGCGGAAGCATCGGCTAGGAACCTCGTTGCTTTGTGCAGTCAGGGTAGGGCGTCAGGCATCTTTTCCTTTGAGGTGCCCTGAGTCTGTGCGTAATCAGATACAGGGCATGTGAAAGCTATATTGGCTTCTAGCAGACTTGTACAGGTGTCCCAGGACTTCCTTGACAAGCTCAAAAGAAAAAAAAAAAATTTATATTTTTTTTTTTCCTTCCCTCCTCAATCCTTTGGCTCTTTGAGCTGGGAGGAGCCCTCAAGGTTTTTTTTTTTTTGTTTTGTTTTTTTTAAGGGAGGCCTCCTTTTATGGAGGATCAGATTCTGTACGTTCGTGTACAGGACACCTTCTTTGGGCTTCACCCCCAACATCTCATCCTGTACCGTGTATTTAACTTCTTCCTCCTCCACCCCTGTGGTGCTCTTAACCATACTGATTAGCTCACCCATATTCTCGGAACCAAGTGATATTTTTTGTTCCCTGGTTTTAGGGGTGGACGTGGAAGAAGAACCCTCAATCTCCCGAACGTCCTCTGAATCCGAGGACTGAATTTCGCCTTAGTCAGATTCTATCGGAGCTTTCTTCCTCCTCCTAGAGGGAGGCGGTCTGGGAGAAGGGAGCCATGGAAGAGAGAACCTCCTGTATTAAGAGGGATTTGATGCTATCCAGGAGAGAGGGCTGCTCAGTGCGAAGGACCTCTCCATACAGGACAGGCAGAGCTTTCCCCGTATGTCAAGGGAGTCTGGCAGCACACATTTTACACTTGTGGCTTTTCCTCATAGGGTCAGAGACCTTTTCTCCCCACATTAGAGGGAGAGAGGTATGCTACGCCATTTTCGTAAATAAATGCTGGATAGCCAGGGCCGACGCCTGTTACTTACAGTAGGAGGGGGTACGCTGGGCTCCGCCGACGCAGAGAGAGAGGGCTTGTCACCGTCCATGCCGTCTACAGTCAGTGTTAGACAGGTGTCTTACCTGGTGATCTCCTCACCCGGACCTTGAAAGATCGAGGGTCCAGCGTTGTTTGTGCACCTCCTCCTCCCTTTGGGACAGTGGGGGGGAACCACATGACGCCCAGAATGTGACTGCCGGTCCCAGGACTAACGCGCCCCCCGGCGCGTGCGCGCACTCCGTGAAACGCATAGGGACAGACCGGAAGTGACGCGCGCCCCAGTGGAGAGCCCAGTAACTCCCGAAGTGGAGGAACGCCACCCCCGGCCAGCGTGAGCCCCCAGGAATTGGCAGCATGGAGGAGGAAGCAGGGGAGCTATCTGGAGGCCCCTGGCGCGCACATCACCGCATGGCTTTACCCCCCGAAGGAGGCGCAGGAGAGGCGGGAGAGTCCAAGTCCCACCATGCAGGCGGAGACGGTAGCAGCCACCAGAGGAGGAGAGCAAGGCCCCCGACCTCGGCTGCCCGACATATGACAGGTATCCCAGCTGGTACTGGACGTGGGGTGCTCCCGATCGCCGGCCACAGCAGCACCATCGTAGACCTCTTCATGCCCCATAGGGGACAGGAAAACACTGGTGGTTGCAGGAAGGGAAGGGGTAATTAATCTCGGTTTTCCTGTCCCCTATTAGGGCAAGTGGGAAGACATCCTCTTATGTAGCTGTCGTGGAAGGTGACTGGAGAGAATACATTTCTGCAGGCAGGTGCCAGTGCTGCAGCATAATCGCATATGTACTGTGTATATAATTAATATGCTTTGAAGGTATCCTGACATTCAAAAAAAAAAAAAAAAAAAAAATTCCATTTTAAAATTGTGCCCACCTCACCTGCGCAGTAGCAGTCATTGGCGATTGCGGATAGCTGCTTTAGCGCAGGTGGCGTCATCTTGAAAGAGGAAAGTTTTTCCCCTACCAAGATGGTGCCACTGCCTGCGTAGTAGCAGCCATCGGATCACCGATAAAAGCAGTTTTCTAATGGATTTTTTTTTTTCTTTTTAATATCAGGATAACCTCAACCACATTATTAACAGAGTACACATGCAATTATGCTGCAGCGCAGGGGCCACAGCTTTCGTCTGCCTGCAGAAGGGTTTGTTTTTTTCCAATATGTATAAATATTCATTATGTAAAACAGGGGGCAGGTCAGTGAGGGATCAGTGACCTGTCAGCAGCCTGCATTATGAATCTATAACCACATGAAGACCCCCACAGGCCACCCCAGAGCACGAGCATATCATTAACTCAAAACTGAAAAACGGTAATTAGACCTACCGGTAATTGTGTTTCCAGGAATCCATCCTGACAGCACACTGGAGGACGTCCTTCTCATCCGTAGTGGGACAGGAAACCACGAGAGTTTAAGAGGATCCTGCCCTTCCCATCCCTCAGTGATTTCACAAAGTAACACATCTGGATGGATGCACGCAAACTTTATTTAAACCAACATTCTTCATACACATGTTACATCACAGTTGTATGGAAAGTGTCATAGGGAGGGAGCTAACAGTGCTGTCAGGATGGATTCCTGGAAACACAGTTACCGGTAGGTCTAATTACTGTTTTCCAGGTCACCACCTGACAGCACACTGGAGTAGTACCAAAGTATATTGGTCCTAAGGCGGGACTACTGCATGGAGCACTTTTCTCCCAAATGCCAGCTGTGTGGATGCCATGTCTAATTTATAGTGTTTGGAGAAAGTACCAAGACTGGTCCAAGATGCCGCCCTGCAGATCTGCTCTGACGAGGCTCCCCCCCTTTCTGGGAATAGTTAACCTTTTCTCTGCCTCCTCCCACTCCTCCAGTATCATCGCCCGTATGTGGGTGTTTACTGGGAAGACCATCGAAGTCTGGGAGCGTAATCCTCCGAACATTTTGTCCTGTATTGAGAGGGAAGGAGGGGGTTCCTCAATCTGCAGTCTGCCGCACCGCCCCCAATAGTTCGTCTGTGTCCCCAGACGAGAACAGGTATTTTCTTCCCCTTTCAGGGTGCTCTCTAATCTCTTGCTCCTCTGCATCTGAGTCGGACAGAATGCCTTCTGATGACGTATCCGAATCCCTCTGTCTTTTCCTGGATGACTGGGGGTTCGCCTGCGGGGTCTGGGAAGTGACTAGGCCGGATACTGAGGCTTGCACTTTTTCCCTAATTATCGCTCTCATGTTAGACATAAAAGTAGCCTGCTCCTCCCCCATTATACGCCTTGCACATGCGTCACAGAGGGTCTGTTGCCACGTGTCCTTTAGCTTCTTAGAGCAAACCGGACACTTCATATCATTCCGCTTAGGTTCCTTTTTCTCAGAGGTAGATGTTCCTCCCTAGAGCATATAAAATATGGGTTCTGTGGGGGTCTATCTTTACGGGGCTCTGCAGTGACCTCTTCAGAGGTTACTCACGTGACCCTGGCACTTGCTCCTGCCTCTGTCTTAGCCTGGTCCTCCATCTTCCTGGTGGTAATGGAAACCGCTGCTGTCTGCTGACCACTTTGGAGACACAGATCTGTAAGCGGTGACGGGCCCCTCCTGCCGCCTGGCCCTGTGGAGCAGAGCCTGCATACCGCTCTGTTGCGCTGCCGATCCGGCCTCCAGACGCCTGCCCTTCTCCTGATGAGCCTATGCCGCAGCGGTGTTCCTGGTACCGGGTGGTCGCCGCCTGAGGCGCCTTAGTGGCGACGCGGCAGGAAGGGACGCGCCCCCCCAGTCTCAGACGCACGCCCTGGCCTGCACGTTATTCTCCGGTGGGGCGGCCGGCCCTGGGGCGCCCCCGGACTATGACGCACGCCTATTGCGCGCTCCTGCCTCCAGGCATAGCGGCTCCTCCGTGCGGTAGTCTCCTGTCGGTGGACCGCTTGTGGGCCCTGGAAACTCCAGAGGCGGTCTGGCGGTGGTGGCGTCCAAGGTCCAGAGCCCCCGTCAGGAAGAAGCGACCCGGCGTCCGGGAGCAGCGCTACACCGGAGTAGCTGAGGGACCCTCCATCGGGTGTCAGCTGCAGATCTCAGCAGGTAGGAAGGGTAAGGCTGGGGCCCCGATCCTGACCATCTGCATGGAATGGCCGGATATTCTCTCGTCGTGCATATCCGCAGTGGGACAGGAAAAACACTGAGGGATGGGAAGGGGAGGATCCTTTTAAACTCTCGTGGTTTCCAGTCCCACTACGGATGAGAAGGACATCCTCCAGCGTGCTGTCAGGTGGTGACCTGGAAATAAAAGATTAAACAACCACAAAACGAATTTCATCACCCAGGTATCGTTGTAATCAGTATAATGGCGACAACCTGACACTGCTGTAGGTTACTGTGCAGAATCCTGCTGACAGGTTACCTTTAATCTGAGAGCAGCATATTGTTGGGACAGAGCACCTGAGTCCAGGGATGTCACTTACTCAGCAGCTTGCTGTAGTTTCAATCCAATCATTGTTTTATCAGCAGGAGATTACTAGAAGACTTTTACATAGAAGACTGTCCTGCTAATTTGTGTACCTGGTGGCAATGCACTGTACCCCTGAAGATAAGGGACACAGGTGGGGGTTCTACACTACTCAGCATTCTGACCACTGCTACATTGGTAGAGAATAGAATTCTATCAAAACTGCAACAAGAAGCCCAGTAAATCACTACAAATCAGGCTGTTGTGGTATCATGCTGCTTTCAGATTACATAGCAAAAAAACTACTAAAAAATTTATTTTAAGAGGAAATTCAGAGTGATCCCAAGGGGACAGCGAGTGATGACTGCCGGTAAAATGGGGCGGAATATGTAGGCGCTAATAAATTATAGAGAGGAACGAAGCAAGCCACAAGGATAAGAGGAAAATGGCAACTTCACATTAAAACTGGATTTTTGTTTTGTTTTTTTTTTTATCATCGGTTCCTCAAGTTAATGGTCCTTTATAGACAACCATTATAGACATATTGCCAGAAATCAAGATTTATTTTTATCACCCTTTTGGAAGCATCTTCATTGAAGGACTTTTTGTGGTACTATTAGACACGGACAGGATTCCAAAAGAGAAATATCTGCATAAAATTAGCCATAATAGCAATGTTGAGATTAAACTACTAAACCAAGAGGGAACATAATATCCCTGCTCCAATTAGACTTCCTTACAGCACATCAGTCAGCCACATCCAATATTATGGAATATACAGGACTACACAAGACCACCATTCACAACGACAGAGCTCTAAACTAAAGTTAGAGTAATACAAGCTAATATGCAAGTATAATTCTTTTTCTATATTAGAACTATTCTGGGTTTTTGACCACCCATCAAAAATATTTTTTAGCAACGATAACTTTGTGAGAATTATACAGATTAGATAGCGGGTACACATTTTGACTTACGTTTTCTTCACAATACTTAGGATTTTTCAGTGTTTCAATCCAGCCCTCTTATCTTGTTACTTGCCATTTCCACTGTTTACTACTTCACCACAACCCAGCTCAGTACCAGAGTCCAGCTAGCAAGAGTCCTTTACGCAACCCACGGTTCCGGTCTTTCCCCTCTAGGGAACCATGATGCCAATATGGCAGTTACTTATCCACTGTGCCAACATTCTGGTACTCCCTTAGTCTTGTTTACTTTGTCCTGTTACCTCTGACTTATAAACTCCTAGGCCTTACTACTAGGTGCCATCTCCCAGGACCAGCCTCATCACTCACTCTCGTATTTTGTGTTGAGACCTTGCTATGCTCTGGCTCCATCTCCCCTCACGTTAGGGACACTCCTGTCATGCCACACTGATCACACTAGACCTTATGCGTGTTTTCTACACAGTCTGGGCCCTTTCTGACACTAAACTGTCTGGTCGCTTTAGCTTTGCCCTTCCCACTCTGGGCTAGTCCCAAACTTAAACTTTAACAGTCCCTTTTAACCATCTGTTAGTGGGCAGGATACAGCTCCATCACTAACAGATTAATACAAAACATAAGGCAACAATACACGTCTTCAGAGGTGAACATGGGCAGCATTCCCATCTTCTTACAATACAACGCAGATCAGCTTCACTTCTCAGTGAATTGACAGCAATTTAGACTAACCAGATTACTGTGTGCGAGGCGAAAGTCAATTTTCCAATGCAAGCCTCTTGAACCTCGTTAGTCTGGGGAAACCAACGCCCCATCGACTACTCAAAGGGTTCATTTACATATCATAAATAGACTTAAATACTGTTTCTAAAGATCTGTTTATAGGTTTAAGATAATGGAGAAAAGCCAGGTATTTAAGAGAAGTCAAGAGTAGACGGTTCTCAGAATTTTCTTGACCACCAAGGGGTGAGAAAACTCCGACCCATGGGCCGTTTACAGCCCTCGGGCAGATTCTCGGTGACTGCAGTGCTTGGCCTGGCAGCTGTATTTTGACAGCCATCAGCCGATTAATTTCTTCCTGTTCTGAGTGCACGCACAGTTAACTACTGAATGCTGAGGCGTGTGCAATGAAAGATTATGTCCCGACACCGGTGCCAGCGTCAGGACGTACTCTGTGGGCGGAGGTAGTGCACAATTTGTAAGTTGTAGGATGGCGTAAATATCCAAATGGCCCTTGACAGAAAAAAATTTCAAGTAGTATTTTTTTTGATGTTTCTGCTGGGACAAAGATGAGCAATGGAGGGTAATCTGGAAACTTAAAAACACTGGTACTATGGTTTGCTGATTAGTGAGTGATTAAACTGTTTAGTAGAATTCCTAACATAAAAAGGACTTTAAAGATTCATTGACTTATACTACATACTGGGCATGAAACTACAGTACATTTCTCTAACATACAAGCAAGGTGCAGTAACATCAGGTTAAGGACTGGAGTCCTGCCTAATGTTTGACATTCCGTTTCCCTGCAAGGTACTGATATTGTTCATAACCTACAATGACGCCCTCCGCAAGCGCAGCAATGTGACTTTGTCGACTGCGGAGAATCAGTCTGTCACAACTGGCAGTAGTTGCCACAGGCGAGGATTCTCAAGAAACTGACCTTGGCAACAGCACATTTTACACTTCTGCACCGTTCATAAAACTAGTTAGATGAAGGTGAATAAAATATATGAAAGGTGACAAATTGTGTAACCAATCTCCTTCACTACATACCACATAATCCAAGTAAATTAAAAGGAAAGGAGCGGTTATAACAGCTTCTGTATTTGTGTAGAATTACTTTCTCCAGGAAAGGTTTTGTTCAGAGAAATAAAGGGTGATTAGAAAACACGGGTATTACATACCTGGTAATGTGTTTTTTCATGAGACATGACGGCACCCTTATATTACCTCCATATTGAGCACGTTATTAGTTGGGTGCATTATTAGCATTATACACTCCCTTGGGTGTTGGAAATTTAATAGTATAAAGGATGTATTATTTATATGTACACTAACCTGCAGAGTTCCTCTCGTGCTCTGTAGAACAACTGATGCGGAGAGAGGAGCTGACCCTTTTATCTTGAAAGTTTCCTGCCCTTGAAGGGCGGATCCCCTCTCGTGGTGCCGTCACGTATGATGGAAAAAGTCATCAAGTTTCAAAAATAGGTATATATTTTGAACTCCATTACATACACAATAGTGAATGGCACATAATGAACAAACTCTCAAAGATCAGCACATAATGGTTACAAATGTGTCCTGTGACCAAAGGAGGTCTTGTAGAACATCTATGTAGTAATGCAGTTTGATCCAAATGCACCGCAGTATATATCCCTAATAAGAGCGGCAGTAATGCGGTCCCTGAGCCCATCCAGAGGATGAAAGGGTTTGGGTTTTTTTGTTTTTTTTTTAGATAGACCTGGGAGCCATCTGAAAAGTTCCAAATCACTGGCACAGCACCCAATCCACTGGAATCTGTTGCAGAAACAACCATACCCAACATTGAGGTAGGATGTACCAGTCTTTTTCCAGAACAAATAAACGCCTGTACATCTTTGTTTTGGAGATTGCACAGAAAACAATTTACTGTAGGAGAGTTTTTCAATTTCCATCGTGGCATTGGCGTTTCCCATTCCCCCTATTTGGATATTGTCACGCTTCACCTTCCCGCTTAAGTGGAAGGTTGCCTCATCACCGAACAAGCCGGGGTGCCAAATCGTCATCTTTCAATGCTGTCTGAAAAAGTGCACAGAATTTGTTTCAGATGCCATGGTCGGCTGGCTGTAAATGTTGCTTTATGGTTTCTGGCGCAGTTCCAGATCTTCCAGTCAGCTGAGTAATGTATATGTTGCTTTGTAGGCTCTTCTTACAGTCGCCATTTTGGGATCAGATTCCGCCCTGCCGAGTCATAAGGCTGGTTTCACATTAGCGTTTTTGTGCGCAGAGCATAGTGCGCATGTGTACCCAATGTTTAACATGGCGTACGCATGGTGTTGCGCTTGCATGCTTTAGTTTGCGTTTTTTCCCAGGTGTGCGTCTAGACGCGCCGGACACAACATGTTGCATTTTTGGGTTTGCCCAAAGGCATCAAAAAACGCATGTGCACGCTTGAGCACGGAATGCGTCAAAACAGCGTATTACAGTCTATGGGAACGCAGGCGTGCGCATGGACATGCTTACGCTCTTTTAAGCGTAAACATGTCTAGACACTGGTTTAAACCACCCCCTACACAAAGAAACATTGTTTGGGGGTAGTGTATATAACCTAATGTCTTTTATTGCAGCATGTCTTCAGCAGCAAAATCTGAAGAATTCAGCTGTAACCGGGTATATATAAAGAATTCCCATGACACACGCCCACTGGTGTCCCATTGGTGGAGTCTGTCAAGGATTTTTCAAGGCTTTTCCTCCTGTGAAATGTGACACCTAGAGAACGCATGCGCATAAAACGCAAACGTATGCAAAAACGCATGCAAACGCTGCATTTTTTGTTGTCATGCGTACGCTGATGGGTATAAATACAATGCGTTTGCATGAGTTTCTACTTGAGCACGATGCGCTGCGCACAAAGACGCAAATGTGAAACTAGCCTAAGTGAGTCTGCATGCGCGAGTTACAAACTGGGATGTGACCTTTTGATGTTATGTTAGTAATAACAGGTGAACTTTATATCTCCGCAGCAGCATGGTGGCTCATTGGTTAGCACTTGTAGCACTATGGTCCTGGGTTCAAATCCCACCAAGGACAACATCTGCAAGGAGTTGGTATATTCTCCCCGTTTGCATGGGTTTCCTCTGGGTTCTCTGGTTTCCTCCCACATTCCAAAGACATACTGATAGGGAATCTAAAGATTGTGAGCCTCAATGGGGACAGTGTCAATGTTTGTCAAGTGCTGTGGAATTAATGACACTATATGAGTAAAATAAATATGAATGCAAAAACCCAATGAATCGTTTATAATCAGCCTGTCCTATGTTCAACAATATAGTTAAAATGGAAATACAATTCCAAATAAAGGCATGAAGTACCTCACCGAAATAGCTCATTAAATGAAAACTAGTAAAAATATATCTGTATTCGCAGAAAAAAAAAAAAAAAGATCTGCAGGTGACAATTTATTAACGTGTACAGATATGCTGACAAGTCTGAAAATTTCTCTACAATCAAATAGGGATTAAATCATGGTGCTGTGAAAGCTTGTCATACAAGAAGAAAACAGTGACAGTTAAGAGATACATATGCCTAATGTCTTGTCAAAATCCTATTAAAAAGTCTTCCAGTGTTATGGTGGACCCCCACCACATGGACATGATCCCACAAGGCATATATGCCGCTTTCCCATAGCATTTTTTTCTTGCACCCAAAAAAATGCAATATGAGTAGATTAAGCAGAAGGCTGCCACCAATTTGCAGACCAAAATAAAAAAGCAGTGTTTCTCCATACAAGTGAAAATCAGTACCAAAGTGCTGCTGTTAAAATAAAATCTTGAAGATATCCTAAAGCTATGCACATGATATATTGTTCAGAAGCCAACCTGAAAGTGCTGGAAGGGGGGGGGGGGGGGGGGGAATAAAAAAAAAAAAACCTGATGTCCAAATGTTTAGTCTTGTTATTTTCAAATCACTTTAGGGTTCAGAAATTGTTAAGGTTTAAAGTAACGTGCTCATTCATGGGGTGTCTTTATCCTGAAAGTTGCACACTACTTACAGTTTAAAGCGCCAGGGGAGGAGCTGCTGTAAAACTGATGGCAGAATCGACAGTGAGGCCGCTTGATGAATCAAAATTACTTGGAGAGTCTTAAGCCCCCGTTACACACTGCGATATCGCTAGCAATATCGCTGTAAAGTCACCGATTTTGTGACGTAGCAGCAATATTGCTAGTGATATCGCTGTGTTTGATACTTACCTCTGACCGGCTCCCCCGCTGGTTATCGCTGATCGCGCGAGAAGCTGTTGGACCATTTCTCGTCGGTCGCTTCCTGCTGTGACGACGAGCGACGCGTGGAGCCGGGCGGGAGGACGCAGGATCGCCGCGTCTGACAGGTAAGTAGCGACCCCCGTCCCCAGCGAAGTCACTGGTGAGATCTGCCTGTGTGGCAGCTCACTAGCGACCACCTAGCGATGCACCAGCGATCCTGACAGCGTCATATCGCTGGTCGGGATCGCTGGTGCATCGCTAGGTGTAACGGTACCCTTAGTTAAACAGATGGATTACTGTAATAAGACTGAGCATGTCTAGTAAGTCACTGCTAGGATCTTACACCCATCTACACTCAGATTGTAAGCTTGTGAGCAGGGCCCTCATTCCTCTTGGTATCTGTTATGATCTATGTGATTATTGTTATGCTGTAATGTCTATTGTCTGTACAAGTCCCCTCTGAAATGTAAAGTGCTGCGGAATATGTCGGCGCTATAGAAATTATTATTATTATTATACCCATCCACTGGATCAGCACACTGGTAAGGAGAGTATGATACTTTCATAGAAGAAACGCTATAGTCCTCATGTTTGGTTTATGATGACAAAGAAATGCACGGAGAGCCTGTGATGAAAATATTAATGGATAGCTCATATTTCAGTCATCATTTTGGCAATAGTGCCAACAGAGAAGATTATGCAACGTCCTGAACTCCAAGCAGGCCATCTTCCTACCATCTGCCTATCCGCCTAGTGTGAAGTCTCATCACAAAGCCTTGTCCCTTAAAGTATGTTATTGCCATATGCGAGAGAAGAACACTCAGCTACTCCAAGAAACTAACAGCTTTCACACAAAGTGGAAATCTCCCCAGATCTGCAAACATCATGTGGAAGTTTACAGTAACATGCATATAACCATTACTAATACTTCCTCCAAACTAAAACGTGTGACAAACTCATCTTTAAATCAGAATTTTAGAAAGTGACTATGGTAACTATGGGAATTAGCAGACCTTCATCTTTAATCACATTTACAAAGTAAAAATGAGTAAATATCACCATTCTATTGTACAACAAACACCAAATGAAGTCTGAAGAGGAGCAGACAGACGTGAAGTTCAGCTTAAGAAGTTACAGTAATCGTTCTCATCCACTGCCGGGTTAAGGATTTGTCACACTAAGCGATATCGCTAGCAATATCGCTATAACGTCACTGGTTTTTGTGACGTAGCAGCGATATTGCTAGCGATATCGCGATGTCTGATACTTACCTCCGACCGGCTCCCCCGCTGGCTATCGCTGATCGCGCGAGAACGTCCTGGGCCGTTTCTCGTCGTCAGCTTCCTGCTGGGCTTCCTGCTTTGACGATGAGCAACGCATGGACGTGGGCAGGAGGAGGTCTTCATCGCCTCGTCTGACAGGTAAGTAGCAACCCCCCGACCCCTGCTATGTCACTGGTGAGATCTGCCTGTGTGGCAGCTCACTAGCGACCACCTAGCGATGTACCCGCGATCCTGACCACGTCATATCGCTGGTGCATCGCTAAGTGTGATCGTACCTTTAGGCTTCCTGGTCACTGACTGAAGCAAGATTTCTAAAGGGGTTGTCGTCTAACCCCTTCACTACCAAGGGTGGTTTGCACGTTAACTCCCAGGCCAATTTTTACAATTCTGACCACTGTCCCTTTATGAGGTAACTCTGAAACGCTTCCATGGATCCCGGTGATTCTGACATTGTTTTCTCGTGACATATTGTACTTCATGTTAGTGGTAAAATTGCATTCAAATAACTTGTGTTTATTTGTGAAAAAACGGAAATTTGGCAAAAAATTTTTAAAGTTTCGCAATTTTCCAACTTTGAATTTTTATGCCCTTAAATCACAGAGATACGGCACACAAAAAACTTGATAAGTAACATTTCCCATATGTTTACTTTACATCAGCACAATTTTGGAACCAAAATTTTTTTTCGTTAGGAAGTTATAAGGGTTAAAAGTTGACCAGCGATTTCTCATTTTTGCAACACCATTTTAGTTTTATGGACCACATCACATTTGAAGTCACTATATGATAGAAAATACCCAAAAGTGACACCATTCTAAAAACTGCACCCCTTAAGGTGCTCAAAACCACATTCAAGAAGTTTATTAACCCTTCAGGTGCGTCACAGGAACTTTTTTGAATATTTAAAAAAAATATAAAAAAAAAATGAACATTTAATTTTTTTTTTCACAAAAAAAAAAAAATACTTCAGGTTCAATTTATTTTATCTTACCAAGGGTAACAGGAGAAATTGGACTGCAAAAGTTATTGTGCAATTTCTCCTGAGTACGCTGATACCTGATATGTGGGGGGGAACCACTGTTTCGGCGCATGGCAGAGCTCAGAAGCGAAGGAGCGCCGTTTGACTTTTTCAATGCAAAATTTGCTGGAATTGAGATCGGACGCCATGTCACGTTTGGAGAGCCCCTGATGTCCCTAAACAGCCCCCCACAAATGACATCATTTTGGAAACTAGACCCCCCCAAGGAACTTATCTTGATGTGTGGTGAGCACTTTGAACCCCCAAGTGCTTCACAGAAGTTTATAACGCCCGGGCGTGAAAATTTAAAAAAAATCGTATTTTTTCCACAAACATGATCTTTAAGTCACCAATTTTTTTATTTTACCAAGGGTACCAGAAATTGGACCCCAAAAGTTGTCCAGTTTGTCCTGAGTACGCTGATACCCCATATATGGGAGAAAACTACTGTATGGGCACACGTCAGGGCTCGGAAGGGAAGTAGTGACGTTTTGGAATGCAGACTGGTGGAATGTTCTGCGGGTGTCATGTTGCTTTTGGAGAGCCCCTTATGTCCCTAAACAGTGGAAACCCCCCACAAATGACATCATTTTGGATACTAGACCCCCCTCAAGGAACTTATCTTGATGTGTGGTGAGCACTTTGAACCCCCAAGTGCTTCACAGAAGTTTATAACGCCCGGGCGTGAAAGTAAAAAAAATCATTTTTTTCCACAAAAATGATATTTTTGCCCCCAATTTTTTATTTTCCTTAGGGTAACAGGAGAAATTGAACCCCAAAAGTTGTTTTGCAATTTGTCCTGAGTAGGCTGATACCCCATATGTGGGAGTAAGCCACTGTTTGGGCACATGGCAGAGCTTGGAAGGGAAGGAGCACCATTTGACTTTTTCAACGCAGAATTGGCTGGAATTGAGATCAGACACCATGTTGCGTTTGGAGAGCACCTGATGTGCCCAAACAGTGGAAACCCCCCAATTCTAACTCCAACCCTAACTCCAACACAACCCTAATCTCAGCCCTAACCCTAATGGGAAAATGGAAATAAATACATTTTCTTTTAATTTTACTATTTCTCCCTAACTAAGGGGGTGATAACAGGGGGTTCATTTACTATTTATGGCGGTTTTTATGTTTGGCAGCTGTCGCATGCTAAAAGACGCTTTTTATTGTAAAAATAGTTTTTGCATCACCACATATTGAGAGCTATAATTTTTCCGTATTTTGACCCACCGAGTCATGTGAGGTCTTATTTTTTTGCGCGATGAGTTTACGTTTTTAT
Organism: Dendrobates tinctorius; assembly: GCF_039654945.1. NCBI lineage: Eukaryota > Metazoa > Chordata > Amphibia > Anura > Dendrobatidae > Dendrobates > Dendrobates tinctorius. Next base: position 23,173,814 of record NW_027361783.1, read on the forward strand.
TGGTACCATTTTTGGGCACGTGATATCTTTTGATCGCTTTTTATTCCGATTTTTGGGACGCAGAATGAACAAAAACCAGCGTTTCATGAATTTCTTTTGGGGGGTGAGTTTACACAGTTCCACGTGCGGTAAAATTGATAAAGCGGTTTTATTCTTCGGGTCAGTACGGTTACAGCGATACCTCATCTAGGTTTTTTATGTTTTGGCGCTTTTATGCAATGAAAACAATTTTATATAAAAAATTATTTTTGCATCGCTTTATTCTGCAAGCTATAACTTTATTTTTTTGCTGATGATGCTGTATGGCGGCTCGTATTTTGTGGGACAAGATGACGTTTTCAGCGGTACCATGGATATTTATATGCGTCTTTTTGATCGCGCGTTATTACACTTTTTGTTTGGCGGTATGATAAATTAGGTTTTGCTTCGTTTTTTATTTTTTAAGGGGTTCGCTAAAGGGGTTAAGTAATGGAACAGTTTTATAGGGCGGGTAGTTACGGACGCGGCGATACCAAATGTGTACTTTTGGTTTTATTTTTTACTTCCAAAAAATTAATTTGGGATTATTTTTTTATTTAGCGATTTTTTTAAAACTATTTTTACACTTGTTTTTAACTTTATTACATTGTCCCAGGTGGGACATCACTGTCCTGCGACAGATCGCTGATCTGTCACATCACAGATCACTGTGACAGATCAGCGATCTGTCACAGGCACTGCACAGGCTTTTCTCATGCCTGCGCTTTGCAGGCACTGAGGAAGCCAGCTCCCTGCAGGCCCCCCTGTCGCCAAATTGGATTCACATTGCGCTGCTGTGGGGGGCTCAGGGAAGCACGGAGGGAGCCCCCTAACTGCCGATGCTTCCCTTTAACCCCCGGTACACCACGATCGTGTTTGATCGCTGTGTGCAAGGGGTTAACGTGTCAGGGGTGGTCCGTGACCGCCCCTGACACATTGTGCCGGGTGTCAGCTGTGATAATCAGCTGACACCCGGCCGCGATCAGTGGCGCTCACCACGTGGGCGCCGCTGATCGCTATGACGTAATATTCCGTCCATGGGAGTTAGGTCCAGGGTCACATGGACAAAATATTACGTCCATTGTAGGTAAGGGGTTAAACACAAAGCACATTTTAAAATCAATAAACTTTCAACTGGATGTTTAAAAAAAAAAAAAAAAGAAAAAAAAGAGTTCCTGTTTTGAGAATCATATACAGTACTGGCAAAAATTAAGAGAGCAGGGCAAAATTCAGTCAGAGTTTTCCCTTTATATTTGAGTAAAACGTAAATTGTTCTTTTATTCTATAAATTTACTGACAAGTCTGAATTTCTTTGCTTTAAATTTTGTATTTTTAGAAAATGAGAAATGGTCAAAACAAAATGCAGTGCTTGCAGACCTCAAATAATGCTAAGAAAACAATTCATAAACACTAATGTTTTAATTCTGGAAGAGTTCAGAAATCAATATTTTGTGGAATAACCATGATTTTTAATCACAGCTTTTATGCATCTTGGCATGCTTTCCACCAGTCTTTCATGCTGCTTTTTGGGTGACCTTATGCCACTCCTGGTACAAAAATGTAAGCAGTTTTGTTTGATGGCTTGTGACTATCCATATTCCCCTTGATTACATTCCAGAGGTTTTCAATGGGGTTCAGATCTGGAGAAAGGGCTGGCCATGACAGGGATTTGTTGTGGTGGTCCTTCAGCCACACATTGACCTAGCTGTGTGGCATGGCACATTGTCCTGCTGGAAAAAACAGTCCTCAGAGTTGGGGAACATTGCCTGGGCAGAAGGAATCAACCGTTTTTCCAGGATAACCTTGTATGCGGCTTGATTCATACATCATTTGCAAAAATTAACCTGCCCAATTCCAGCCTTGCTGAAGCATCTCAGATCACCGATCCTCCACCAAATTTCACAGTGGGTGCAAGACGCTGTGGCTTGTACGCCTCTCCAGATCTCCGTCTAACCATTAGACTACCAGGTGTTGGGCAAAGCCCTGCTTCTAGGAGCCTGTTACGAACTGATCTTGCCACGCACTTCACCCCAGCTGCCATTTGCCATTCCTTTGTAGGTCACTTCATGTCATCCTGCGGTTGCTGAGTGACATACGAATAAGATGACGGTCATCCCTGTCAGTGTAGTGTTGTCTTCGCCCTCTGCTGGTCTGTAGCCTTGTTGTCCCCAATGTCTGCTACTCCTTGTAGTAATGGACTGCAGTCTTAGAAATTTTATGGATGGAGGCAAAACACTCACCGTGTCTCTCTGCTAGTAAAGCTAGAATTGAGCCCTATTCCTCACTCAAGACTTTTCAACTCCTTTGGCATGGTTAATAGTATTTTTTCATTCCTATTACTTTTGGGATATTACTAGCACTTGTTTTGCCATCCAGCTTGTCGTATTGCAAGAGGATTGTGAACACCACAGCAGGGGTTTTTTTTTTTATACTTTCCTTCCTTAAATAAGATTTGCTTCAGGTGATCACCTAATCAGAAGCACATTAAGTAGAATGAGTTTTATTCTGGTTGGAATTCAACTGACACTGGAATGGAATGGCTGTTTAGACATGTAGAGAAGCTGATTTTTATAAAACTGTGCAGAGGTCTCTTAAGATTTCCAAGAGCTGTATGTGCCACTGCTGTGTAATGGCTGTGTCTGGGGGGAATGTTTAAGCCATGTTCCTGCACGGTCAGACAGCTTTATATAGTGCAAAGGGGCATATTTTTAATATCTTAGACAAAACGAAAACAAAAAATTGTTCCTGTGCCAAGTGTGTTTTCACACAGAGAACCCCCTCCACATTGGGATACAGATGTATGCTTTGAAGAGGCCATAGGACTATAAATGGTACAGACAGTGAACATGTGCACTGTAATTTTCAGGTATATACGCCTACTGGAGGTGGACAACCAGACAGTTAACTACATCTAGGTATCCACCTCCAGTAAGCGTATGCGCCCATTAATGTTGACAGATGGCTCCATTATAGTCTATGGCCCCATCAGTGAATATGTCTCAATTCATTTTTGCAATGTCAGGTACTGTCACACTTAGTGATGTACCAGCGATCCCGACCAGCGATATGACGCAGTCTGGATCGCTGGTGCATCGCTAAGTGGTCGCTAGTGAGCTGCCACACAGGCAGATCTCACCAGCGACATAGCAGGGGTCGGGGGTCGCTACTTACCTGTCACACTAGGCGATCCTGCATCCTCCCGCCCGGCTCCACGCTCGTCGCTCGTCTCTCCGCAGGAAGCTGACGAGAAACAGTCCTGGACGTTCTCGCGCGATCAGCGATAACCAGCGGGGGAGCGGGTCGTAGGTAAGTATCACACACTGCGATGTCGCTAGCAATATCGCTTAGTGTGACAGCACCTTAATACAACCAATTGTGGAACATTTTTATTCCAAGATTTAAATGATTAAAGAGATTTGTCAGTGAACCTTTAAAGGGGTCGCCTCATTAATAGATTGGATTGAATGGCTGAACACTGACATCACTCTGCTCCAGGTTTATATCCCCCCCAAACGCTGATGGGGCATTAGGCGCTAAAGATTGATTGTCCAGGATCCAGTGCATCCCGCTTGGCTGTAATATGGTAATTTACATAGCTGGTGTTCTAGGTTTAAAAACACTTTTTACATGATATGTTGGGACGTTTCGTGTTACAGACCTTACTAGGACTGCAGTCATGACATATGTTACAAAGGCGATTTAGGCAACAAAAAGGACATAGGTTTCCTTAGCCATTTCTTCATGTTTATGGCCATCTTTACAGTCACTGGGAAGTGCATGATTAAACATTTCTATGTATCCAAATGTACTTGTAGCTCCTCAAATGTGATTAGTAAGAAACATCCAAAATGCTTTATGCAGTTAAACAGGGAATTTGCTTGAAAATTCGAGATTTTTTTTTTTAATTCACTAATTTGGAACAGAAGGATATTTTAAATAATGGGAATTTGAAGACAGATGACTTCTGCATTGTAACTTTGTCCTAGCTTTAGAACACTTAACTGTTCGGCATATATTCACATGTACTCAAAAAGATATGGGTATGCCCCATAGGCATTTACATTTTATTTGCCGATCATTTTTCAGTGTAGGTGGAATGGAAAGATTGCATTTATAGCAGCTTGATAAGCAAAGGGCATTCATTACAGACTGACAGGAACATGACTAGCTGCAAACATCAGGATAATTACTCTACATCAAGCACTTCCAATGTAAAGAATGTGTGGTGCTTTCTAGGAATGCCGCTGTCACTCTTATTACGAGACTAAGACACTCAATCATGAAACAAAAATGGTTCTTTGGATACAGAAAAAAATAGCACATCATTTGCTTTGTAGATGACCATTTCACATACATTTCCAATTTCAGTGCCAGATCTAGAAACCTTTTAACAAGATTGATACTACAGGGGAATCAGTCTTATTCATGCTGGTATCTGATCTACAGGCAGGATGCCATATTGCAGAAGCAGCCGATTAGGCTTTAAGGGCCTGTCACACTAAGAGATATCGCTAGCAATATCGCTATAACTAGTGACGTTATAGCGATATTGCTAGCGATATCTCTGTGTCTGATACTTACCAGCGACCGGCTCCCCCACTGGTTATCGCTGATCGCGCGAGAACGTTCAGGACTGTTTCTCGTCGTCAGCTTCCTGTGGCGCTTCCTGCTGTGAGGACGAGCGACGCGTGGAGCCGGGCGGGAGGACGCAGGATCGCCTGGTGCGACAGGTAAGTAGCGATCCCCGTCCCCAGCGATGTCGCTAGTGAGATCTGCCTATGTGGCAGCTCACTAGCGACCACTTAGCGATGCACCAGCGATCCTGACCGCGTCATATCGCTGGTCGGGATCGCTGGTACATCGCTAAGTGTGACAGTACCTTTACTTTAAGATATGTTTCAGTAAGACTTGAATTTCATTAACTGAAATCTCTGGTGTTTGAATGCATTTGAGTCCAGTGGACGGTCTTAATCATTCACTGACTTCCCTGTATGACTGTAGGAGTCCAGCAGGCGTTCATAAATCGGATTGACCATCTTTCTTTACATGCAAACCCCAGGGATTTCAAAGAAAAAAGTTATACTGAATCTTTAACAGTTTTATCATTTTGCTTAGCTTTGTCTCTATACTAGACCTGGGCAAAGTGCAGCCTGCGGGCCACATTCAGCCTTCTGGCTGTTCTAGTCCGACCTGTGCACAGACAGCTGAAGTGCTGAAATAGTAGCTAATGGGCCGGACTGTGCTCTGCACCGGCCGCCTTCACCGCTCTCTGCACCCTCTGGATGCAGACAGCGGTAGTTCCTGGTCCGCAAGCCAGACAGCTCCTTTAGGACTATAATAAAGCTTAAGGCCCTCAACAAGTTTCTGGTCATACATCCGTTCAAAATGGAGACAATTAAATCCACAATAAAAATGCTGTTTCAAAACTGCTTTATGGTGGTGTTAGATTTAAAGGACACCTAACATATACCCATTCATGCAGCTCATCAGCGTTTCCTCAGAGTGGCGGTTCAGTTAGATGGGTCAGTTCGACACTTCCAATATGCGGCCCTCCACTTTGGGGTGGCTGTCACTCCCCGAGTATTTACTTAAGTGGTAGCGGAAGTCATGGCCCATCTGCGTGAATCTGACATTCTAGTGGTCCCCTACCTGGATGACTTTCTTATTGTAGGCAAAACGGCAGATCATTGTTTGGAACAGCTACAAAGGGCAATATCTGCCCTAGAGCGGTTAGGATGGTTGCTGATCAAAAAATCTCGGTTACAACCGATGAGAGTCCAACAATTCTTAGGCCTAATCCTAGATTCTGAGAAACAGGAATGCAGTCTGCCTCCTGAGAAGCTTGTTCGCCTACACTACCAGGTCCTGAACGCTTCCAATAACCCCATATCCCTCAGGAAAGCCATGTCCCTTCTGGGCTCTCTCTCATCCTGTATCCCCGCAGTCCAGTGGGCCCAGTTTCATGCTAGAAAACTACAGGGCAAGGTTTACTACATCAAAAAGTCATTGGGGGTTACTTGGAAGGCCAGCCAACCTTGTCCCGAAACACAAGGGAGTCCCTACAGTGGTGGTTTGACCAGGATAATTTATCCAGAGGGGTACCCTGGGAGTATAACATAACCCGCATAGTCACCACGGATGCTAGCCCTTCCAGTTAGGGGGCCCATATGGGTGAGATACTAGTCCAGGGCCTATGGGAGCACCATCAGATAGAAATGTCGTCTAACCTGAAAGAATTGACAGCAGTGGAGCAGGCAGCTAAAAAGCTCCTTGTGTATCTACAGGGCCATCATGTACAGGTTTTCTCCGACAATCAGGTCACCGTGGCTTATATCAACCACCAAGGCGGGACTCGTTCCAAACCCCTGATGAATGTAGCAGAGCGGTTGTTCCAACTAGCAGAGAAGCATTTTCTATCTTTAACAGCTCTACATATAAAAGGGAACGAAAACATCACGGCAGACTTTTTAAGCCGCAATCCGCTAAAGCAAGGAGAATGGTCCCTAAACACCTCCATCTTTAACCTGATTGTACAGAAGTGGGGACAACCAGAGGTAGATCTCTTCGCCACCAAGGAAAACAGGAAATTAAGACTATTCTGCTCCCTAAATCCCAGAGAGACTCCTCTGGGGATAGATGCCTTTCTGATAAAGTGGGACTTCAGGCTAGCCTACGCCTTTCCTCCCCTATCTCTACTACCCCTAGTGATGAGGAAAATCAGAAAGGACAGAGCAAGGGTGATAGTTATTGCTCCATTTTGGCCCAGGAGAGCATGGTTCTCGTGCCTCAGGACCATGTTGGTGTCCGATCCTTGGGTTCTTCCGGACATCCCGGATCTCCTATCCCAGGGCCTAGTCTTCCATCCACAGGTGGCTGGCCTACATCTGACGGCGTGGCGTTTGAACGGTCACTGCTAATAGATAAAGGCTTCTCCCCAGACCTGATTAACACCCTTCTTAAAAGTAGGAAAATTACTACAAAGATTTACGTCAGAATTTGGAAAAAAAATTCCTTCAGAACTTGGGTATAGTCGCTGGGGATTCAGCACCTATAATTCAGATCTTAGAGTTTCTACAGAAAGGTCTGGACATGGGGCTTTCTACCAGTACCCTTAAAGTACAAGTATCAGCCTTGGGGGCCCTCTTTAGGCCTGTTTCACACATCAGTTTTTTGGCATCCACATGGATCCGCCAAAGTGTGAAAAAACGGATCCGTTTCCATTTTGCTGCAAACGGATCCGTTTTGACGGATCCGCGGTAGCCGCTAATGGAAGTCTATGGGACAAAAAAACGGATCCGCCAAAAAAAGCGGATCCGTTTAACGGAAAACGACGGATTTTAAAAAACGGAAGTGTGATCCATGCCTTTAGCTGCAACATCGCGGGTAATTACTGGGTCAGTAGATTCATTAAGGTCGCAGGTAGATCCAGACCAATAGCGAAGGATAGATTCATGCCATGGGACTTGAATCTAGTGCTCACGGCTATGACGGAAGCTCCATTCGAACCTTTCTTCAGCTTCCATAAAAAACCTGTCCTTCAAAATAGCCTTCCTGGTAGCTCTGACGTCAGCCCGCAGAGTAAGCGACATCCAGGCATTATCTAGACGCCCTCCTTATTTACAGTTTAAAGACGATATCGTAATACTTAGGCCTGATCCAGCATACTTACCTAAGGTTGTTTCTAGCTTTCATAGGACACAAGAAATAGTCCTTCCATCCTTCCTCCCTAATCCAGCTAATGAGAAAGAAGAGAAACTACATACCCTGGATGTTAGGAGATGCCTCATAGAAAATCTGGCAGTTACCGATCCCTGGAAGATAGATAATGCCCTATTTGTCTCCCATCAAGGGAAAGGTTGTAGAGCGTCAAAAAAAATACACTAGCCAGGTGGATTAGAGAGGCGATTTCAATAGCATACACCTCAAAGGGCAGGTCGCCACCTAGAAAGCTGAGGGCGCATTCCACCAGAGCCATGGCGACCTCGTGGGCTGAGAGATCCGAAGTCTCCATGGACCAGATATGTAAGGCAGCTACTTGGTCCTCTCCGAGCACCTTTTATAGTCATTGTAAGCTAGACCTGGGTGCTTCCGCAGACCTCTCTTTTGGTATAAGGGTACTGCAGGCTGTAGTCCTGCCCTAAAGTAGTTATTACTCTCTGTAATTCTCTCAGGTGGTGCTGTTATGGACGACTGAATAAAGTCTTAGTTACTCACCGGTTAACGGTATTTTTCTGAGTCCATGACAGCACCCGTATATTCCCTTGCCTAGTTAATTTGGGTGTGCACATCTTCCTCTTATATATGTCCACTGGTGATAAATAGTACTGTACATAAGTCATGCATTAACCTTGGAGGTCCTCTTGTGCTCTGTAATCCAACTGATGCATGGGAGAGGTGCCTCCCTTTTGTATCTGTAGGTTTCCTGTTCCTGAAGGGCGGATCCCCTCTCACAGGTGGTGCCGTCATGGACTCCGAAAAATACCGTTAACTGGTGAGTAACTAAGACTTGACACTTTCTGTGCTTCATGTGGATGACATGTCCAACGTCATCCACAGCGTCCCCGATAGCATATGTTTCTGCCTTGACAAGGCAGTCTGCATGTGCTGGGAACGGTTAAAGAGCACCGCCACATGTGCACTGCAGTACTTAAACTTTTCCCTAGTCAGGACAGAGAACTACGCCTAGGCTGGAGTGAGATGCCAGGGACACTGATGACGTAGGACACGTCATCCACGCAAAGCAAGGAGGACGAAATCGAAAGAAGGGAGACACTGGACCAAGACCAGAAATGTCCACCGCAAAGGACTACCCCCTAGGCGAGTATAGAAAAAAAAAAAAAAGTTTTTTGTTGCAGGCCAGATTGGTGGCAGTATCTCATATGGTGAAAACCTGGAGACAGGTTTCCTTTAAAATACAAACCACCTGTTATTTCTCATTTGTCATCTAACAAATAAGGTACATAAATTCCAGAGAATCTTGTAACCCTGGGCACAGTACAGCAGCCACATTCCTTTCGCCGCACCACAACTATGCCCTACAATCCTTGATTTCTCTAAACTTCATCCACTGATCAGAACTCTACTTCCTCTCGGGCTTCCTCCACTCCTTTAGCTGCTCCCCTTAATCCCTTTTTTTCACATTTACTTATCTTTATACATTACTCAGTTTGATTAACATTCAATAAAACTGTTAAGTGTTAATAATAATCTTTATTTTTATCTATCGCTAACATATTCCGCAGCGCTTTACAGTTTGCACACATCATCAGTGTCCCCGTTGGGGCTCACAATCTAAATTCCCTATCAGTATGTCTTTAGAATGTGGGAGGAAACCGGAGTACCTGGAGGAAACCCACGCAAACACGGGGAGGACATACAAACTCCTTGCAGATGTTGCCCTTGGTGGGATTCGAACCCAGGACAAAACCACCGTGCCGCCCTAAAGTGTTCTATAATTTAACATATTGCAAATATATTTTGTTCATGAGTCACCTAGGTTTTATATTATTGCTTAGGAGCTTTCGTTTTTTGTCTTTCAAGACATCGTTGGATGCTAAAAGCAACACCCCTCAGTCATACCCCTTGAGCCACCACAGGAAACACTGCCCAACTAGCTCTTAACATATTTCGACACCTTTTAGGCTGTGTGCACACGTTGCGGATTCTGCTGCGGTTCCGCAGCGGATTTGGCCGCTGCGGTGTAAAAACCCCGCTGTGTTGACGGTGAGAATTTTTCCACGTGGTTTTGAAACCGCAGAAAGAATTGACATGTCAATTCTTTCTGCGGAATCCGCAGCGGTTTCCTATCTCCACCATTGTGGAGATGGTGAAACCGCAGGCTAATCCGCAGATAAACTGCAGGTCTTTTGACCTGCGGATTTATCTGCGGATTTTGCAGATTCCGCAGCGTGTGCACATACCCTTAGATGGCTATTCTCACTTCACACCACACTTATGCTGGTCCCCCTCTTAAAGTAGGGACATAAAGGGGAAGGGGGAATATAAAAGGCTTGTACCACCCGGTATCAGCTGCGACAGATCTAAAGGACAATGTGAGGCAATGTTTGATACAACAATGACTATGAAATACAAAAGCTCTCTATAGATACAATGACTGCAGAATCATGGAAAATTCTGTTTTAGTCAGCGCAGAGCTAAAAAGGTCAGGGATATTATATTATGTATATTAAGCTAGTGAACAACAAATCTGTTCCTGACAGTCACTGCCCCCTGAAAAGGGGAGATGTTACAACCCGACTCATTCAAGAGTCATCACATAGCTAAATGGAAAATATCTTTGCTTCCTAACGGGTTTATTGAACGGAAAATTCTATAATCTTATGACTAAGGAACGAGCAATTTCTGAATATGCAGTAGTGAGATTTTAAAAACAAGTCTTTTCTACAGTGAAATATTGTAAGCAGTGACATTCTACAACAAAACAAATGATACATGCAGTTATTCGTAAACCAGCCCACCATTAAAATATTGCATGCAACGCTTTAAAGCTCCCATGGAAAGTCATTCACTTTTCTGTGACATGAAAATGTCAAAGTGTGGGCATTACAATTACAGACACGTGACTCATTTATCAAGCCATGCCTAAGCTAATTTACAACAATGTTTAAACAGCCAGGTTTAGCCAGCTGATGAATCTAGTGGACACTGCACCAGAGGGGGGACTGATCATGCACCCCACCACGTTTAAAATACGGTATGCAAATTGGATTTAAGTGTCAAAAGAGGTCATCTTGCTTGTCAAATATTCTCATGGATAGTAGTTTGAGAGCGTTTCAGGGCTCATCGAGATCAATTTCAGCGGTCCAAACACATGTGATTAGTTTGCCAGTTGAGCACACGTAAGTGGGTCTGCTGATCTAGACACATGATTTTTGCAAATTTTGTGGAAGAAGTTATTTTTGTGATAGGGCTTTCTACAAGTTTGAAATATGCTCACAATTTATTTTTTTTGAAATGGAGTATAAATAAGTACTGTAAAAATGCAGTGAAGTCGGCATAGAAAACAAAAGAGTTGTGAACAGTGGCTATGATCCCGGCTGTTGTACTTGCCTGAAACAAGAAAACAAAAGAAAATCATGATTGCTGCTATCTCCGGTAGCAGAATTTTGGAGGGGGGAGGCATCATGTTGAAAATTTGACGTTTGACTTGTGATACAGTAGATCGGCACCTCTAACTGAAAATATGTGCACACGGCCGACTCAAATCTCAATTAACCGAATTGTTTTGGAGCTATAGCATAGCTGCAGATTTCAGTGGTTGAGAAAAACATGTTAAAGTTTTTTGGACTAAATACACAGACATGTTTACTTACAATCAGCTATTCCAGCACCATCCTTGTGCTCATGAAATTCCTGCAAAAAGTCAAACTAACGTCACTCCGAGCAACTTAAACGAACCTCAGAGGATGTGCGTACATCTCTACTTGCAGTCCAGTCATTTCCATCATGTTCATTCCTTTAAGAATTAGCATAAACCACATTATAAAAGCTGAGTATTGCTAAAAACGTAGCTATGTGCACCCTAATGAAGGTTTTGGAGCACAAGTCCAAACGACCAAGTTGAGCAATTTGTTATTTTGCGTTTCTGCTCCAACAAAACGTTCCAGCAAATCATCCGATTAGTAATCACCTCACACTGATCAGATCTAAGGGTTATACTACTAAGGGCTTTAAAAATGGACAAGGTATGAAAATCTAGGAGGTTCTCCACTACTTTAACATTGATGTAGGGCATCAATGTCTGATCGGCCATGGTCAAGCACTCTGCACACCCGCGGATCAGCTGTTATTTGCGCCAGCCGGAAGTAGTTATGTGGAGTTGGCAGTCAGTGGCTGCCACAGGGTTACACATTCATCTCCTATTCAAGTCAATAGGAGGCAGATGTGCAACAAGCCCCCTGCCAATACAAGTATACTGCCGGCTGATCGGACCCTGGCCAGACATTAAAGGGAATCTGTCACTTTTTTTTGGCATTGCAGCTGCCAGCATAGACATCGGGGGCTTATCTACAGCGTTCTGTAATGCTGTAGATAAGCCTCCGATGTAACCTGAAAGAGAATAAAAACACATTATACTCACCGAGGTGGGCGGTCCGGTGGCTGTTGCCGTCCGGTCCGGCGCCTCCCTTCTTCATGCGATGACGTCCTCTTCTCCCGTCCTGAAATGGCTCCGGCGCAGGAGCATTGCTCTGCCCTGTTGAGGGCAGACCTCTCCCGACACCTGCCCACTGCAGGACTCTGCTCTGCCCTCAACAGGGCAGAGCAGGCGTTACAGGACGGGAGAAGAGTACGTCATCGCATGAAGGAGGGAGGCGCCGGACGGGACGGCGACACCCATCGGACCTGACCGCCCACCTCCGTAAGTATAATATGTGTTTTTCTTCTCTTTCAGGTTACATCGGAGGCTTATCTACAGCATTACAGAATGCTGTAGATAAGCCCCCGATGTCTATGCCGGCAGGTGAAAGGCCAAAAAAAAAAAAAAAAAAAAAAAAAAAAAAGGGTGACAGATTCCCTTTAATGCCTTATCCTTAAAAATAGGGCATGTAAAAGTAATGGACAACCTCTAAGCTTGATCAGTTGTACTGTGAAGTGATTTGTGGCTGAGAGCACAGAGGTTCATACAGATAAAAGCATAATGAGGAAGGTTTCTGCCACACAAATTCATTGGATTAAGAGAGCAGCTGCTAAAATATCACAATGAGGCAAACTGGTATTTGAAGCTGCTGGCGCTGAAAAATTAAGTGGTACATGTATTTCCATCATACTTTCCCTCCGATTGCTCCACTCCCAAATTTGCCTTACAAAATACTGAACGTGGGCTTACATATACAAGAAAACTAACTTAAAAAAAAAATAACAGTCATGTTTACTGAGGCATGCCATCCAACCCTTGATTGTCCTGATGGATGGATGGATGGATGGATGGATGGAGTGGATGGCCACCATGTCATAAGGATGCAATGTCAACAAGGAGGTGGCGGTGTCATCTTCTGCACCAAAATCATGGGAAGAGTACTGGTAGGCCCCTTTAGAGTCCCTGAAGGTTTGAAAGTGACTTCCACTGAGGAGTTTTGAACTGACCACTTTCTTCCATCACATGCTGCAAACAATACCTGTTATTGGCAGTTATAGGCATAAAAAGGAGAGAATCTCCTGGTATAGTCACCATCCTACCCTGAACTCAGTCCTTGTCCGAACCTATGTAGTATCCTCAAGCAAAAGATATGAGGATGGGAGGCAGTTTCCATCAGAACAAGAAGCTGTATTAGTGGAATGTCATAACCGCCTCCCATATTCAAGCAGAAACTATCCAAAAACCTCATTAGTTCAATGGATGCAAGGATAGTCAACGTGCTCTTAAAGAAGACTCCCATGTTAACATAACTTAACATGTTCAGATGATTTTGATTTCAGTAAAATGTGACCTACCGGTAGTAAAAAAACAAAAACAAAAACAAACACTTAGGTTTGTCCAATAAAATTTGATTTTTTGCTCTAATGGCTATTTCAACTTTCTGACCCATTTGCATTGTCCATTAAGGAAAACCAGAATAGCATTTGCATAATTAGGAACACTGTATATCCCCATGCTTCTCCAAGGAGAAATATTATCGCATATATTTAGGCTAAAATGCAACCTATTCGCTTCACAACACGTCATACTGGTAAGAGAAAGTGTGAAAGACCAAGCTTGAGGCAAGGTCATGATCAGTTTAATGGATCTATCAGACTTTTGACCCAAATGGCAGTTACAGATTAATTTCTGGCACAAAAACAGTCAAACCTATGCCAGATTTGTTAAGGAATGTGAGCACATGTTCAGAGATAGGACACGTTTTAAAGACCTTTCGTTGCAAGCGCCCGTGACTCCCAAATGTTTGAGAGTTGGAAGGGGAAAAGTTGGTGTAATGTGTTCCTACTTCATTGACAGTTTGCACCAGCATGGTACCTGGCCTTTACGCCAATGCCGACAGCTAGCCAGACACAGCAATCTGGCCAGCGTAAATGATGGTTAGCTCAAACTTTGCCTAAAAGATCAGCCACTGCTGCTAGACTGCAGAGGCGGCCGATAAGGATTAAGCAATTGAGAAAGGCGGAGGGGTTAAATTGCAGAATTGCAAGGTGGTTAGTTTTTATATGAATGTGCCAATTTACACCATTTAGGATTATGAACTCTCATGTGTACATTTAAAAAAAAAAAAAAAAAAAAAAAAAAAAGACGCTTACCAGAGGCACTCAGGGAATATGATGTATGAGGTGATTGTAGTGTAGCAGCAGGTTTGTCAGGTCTCCAGTGCCACGCTGAGGGCAGTATAGGGAGAGAGGTAGATGGCAAACTTGAGAATGCATGGTTCAGACTGTTTAACCGCGCTCTCAATATACAAACTCCTACATGGAGAGCAGTCACTTACCCCATGTGGGTGCAGAAGCAGGACTCAGACTTGTGCTTTTATCCAGATTATAGAAATCTACCCAAGGCACTCCCAGATCAGATGACCCCAAGTTCTGTAGTAGCGTAAAGCAGGGTTCCCCAACTCCAGTCCTCAAGGCCCACCAACAGATCATGTTTTCAGGATTTCCTTTGCATTGCACATGTGATGCAATTATTACCCAAGCAATACTAAGGAAATCCTGAAAACATGATCTGTTGGTGGGCCTTGAGGACTGGAGTTGGGGAACCCTGGCCTAAAGGGCCCCCCTCAGGTCTAAGAATCCACTAGTTAATGAGCCATGAACCTCACTTTGGTTCCTTGCACCGAACAAGTTGACTTTAAGAATCTTCTAGCTGCTTAGGGGTAGCAGTGGGCAATTAATGGGCCCCTATAGAGCTGCCTAAAATTGCATATATAGCAGGATGACCCCACACAGTCTCCTCCTCTAGCCTATGCTGCCCTCAGCTGGAGTCTATAGGATATCGGCATCATTGGACATTTCCACTTTCAAACATGTATGCTACAGCAAATTCACCACATGTATTCATTCCCTAGGGACTTGTCAGTTAAGCTGATCTGGGGAGAAAATGGGTAGGGAAGGAAACTGGGGTAGCAGACCGCTTTCAGACTCCTCTCCTGTTACTTAACTCCAACAGTAAAGACCGTTCAACAGCATTGCGGCACAAATCGGCAAAATTCAGCTTGCCTTACTCTGGCTGGCATAAATCCATGACGGGATCCTTCTTATTAAAACACATTAATACATCAGTGAAAATCAGTATTATGTATATCTACATATATTTTGCCCAATGTATAACTGGTATCTTTACACTAAGCACATGTAGTCTGATGTTCTAGTAATACATGGGGAGGATGATAGTTTATGTAGATAAATTTCATTTTTTCAGTCTCCAAAGCATTACAAATGCCAAAACAGTCTAAAGAGGAAAATAGGACAACGCCACCCTGAGGCATCTTTATACAAAAATCTGCTAGCTGCAAGGCTGGTATGCGATAAACACAGAAGGACACCATCTAGTCAGCTAGTCCACGGCGCCATCTACAAAGTATCCACCAGTAACACAAAAAACAAACTTACTAATCTAGTGCGGAAGTTTAAAAAAAGACTTGTTGTGGAAGGACAGTTAAACATAACATTTTTTACCCTCTTCCCCAGCAGAATTTTGGGTCTTCCCCACTGTACAAAACATGTTCAAATTCCTTCTCTAGTGATGAGCAAACATGCTCCGATAAGGCCTTCTCTGATCATACGCATGCGCTAACCGAGTGTCTTCAGCATGCTCGAATAATATGACTAATAATAATAATAATAATAATAATAATAATAATAATAATAATAATAATAATATGTTGCCAATAAAATCTAACGTCTTTATTCAGAAAAACATGTTTAAAACTGGCTGCAGAGCGGGAAGGAGCACATGTGCGGGATGACGATAGTTTCACACTTCACTGCGCTTCTACTGGTCCTGGAGAAAAATGTAATCCCACTAGCCAATTAGTGCTATACAACATGCTGCCAGGTAGAGTTTAATTTTTTTTTTTTTTAACCATTTTAAAAACCACAATGCTTGATAGAGATGACACATACAGTGTAATTAAGTCTATTCAATAACTAAAACCCGAATTGCGAGGCATTAATGTATTAAAACTACACAACAAAGAGCAGAATTCTGTAGTGAAGTGGTTCATTCTGCTGAGGCTCCATGAGAGTTATTGCAGCAGCATGATCTTTCATACTGTTCGAGCGGCACTGAAGCCGATTAACCCACTGACAGCACAAC
Source organism: Dendrobates tinctorius (assembly GCF_039654945.1). Lineage (NCBI taxonomy): Eukaryota > Metazoa > Chordata > Amphibia > Anura > Dendrobatidae > Dendrobates > Dendrobates tinctorius. The sequence goes on from NW_027361783.1 coordinate 23,190,093, forward strand.
CCTGATCTGCTTGAAAGATCAAGCTGCTACAGTAATTCACACTGACAGTTTCCTTCTCACCGATATTACAGAATTTACTGTGTACAGATTAAAAAGAGGTTTGTCACTTTCCCTCACGAAGGTGCTTTATCTAAGCTTGCTACCTCACGATACTCCTATAGATTTTACCTCCCCCTGTTTAGAAGCACTATCACTCCCTGGCTTCATCCACACACTTGGTGCCAATATTGGTCCTGTCAAAACTGGCAGAGCCAATATTGATTTAACCATTCTGGTTAAAGCCTGAACCATGCTGAAGAGAAAATGCAAACTAGGTTGTATAGCATAGGGCTGAGCGACTAAAGTTCTTAAATTTCGTTTAGATATATTTTATTTTTTTTATATGTTAGGACGGTACTTGTCAGGTTAATAGAGTTATAAAATATACAATACACTAGCTTGGCCCACGCGAAGTATTCACACATTGGTCGTTGGGGGCGCATGCAATTCCAGAAAAAGCAAGCTGGTCAAGCGTAAATTTCATGAGATGAACACAGACAGGTATTTATATGTAGTTTGGCAATACAATAAATTGGTTTGATAAGTTGAGGCCAAAAAGGTCTTCTGGTTGAGGTGCCACCTGCAGGTCATTGTGTCTTACTGCAGGTTTATGAAAATTAACGTTGAAACTATTTAGTGATCAAATCGTGAATATGTGCTTTGTTTGGCTGTTTTCTTGCTGAAAGGGGCAAGTTTACCTTTGAAATGGTGTATCATTTGTGTGTGGGGCAAAGTAATCAGCGAAAAAGCAGTGTATGTATACAAACGTGTTTGCATATGTGACTCACCTGCAGTGAAGTGTGCAATCCTCCAATGTGCCTGAAATAGGCTGGGCAAGCTGGAAAGACCCCAAGGCAAATGTTTGGATTTGTTTGTGATGTCCAAGCAGCTATGTGGTAGTGTGCTGCCACCTGCAGGAAATTGGACCTTTCAAATGGTGTATCATTTGTTTGTGTGGGTGGAGCATGAATGGAGCAAGTGTACAATTCAATAGGCAGTGCATGTTTACAAATGTTTTTGCATATGTGACTCACCTGCAATGAAGTGTGCAATCCTCCAATTTGGCTGAAATAGGCTGAGAAAACAGTTCGGCAAGTTGGAAAGCCCCCAAGGCAAACGTGTGGATTTATGATGTCTGTAAGCAGCTTTGTGGTACTTTGGTGCCACCTGCAGGTCATTTTTCCTTACTGCAGGTTTATGAAAATTAATGTTTAAACTTTGTGATCAAATCGTGGATGTGTGGTTTGTTTGGCTATTTTCTTGCTGAAGGGGGTAAGATTACCTTTCAAATGGTGTACCATTTGTGTGTTGTGGGTGCAGTATGAACGGGGATACAAAGGAATCACTGAAAAACAGTGTTTAGAAATAGAATAGATTAATGGCAGACTATAGTACTCATAGGACTTGAGATCTTCCTTTATACTAGCCACACAAAGCATGATCGTTCTTAATCATTTGTTTGAGGGTCTAAATAGAGATATTGGGTCGCAGGCAGGAGGGGGCTTAGTGCAACCCATGGGCCACTTTCCAGCCCTTCAGCTGTCTCAGCCCACAGGCCGGATGCAGTCCAGATCTCGTTTAAAATAATGCATGTGAATCACAAATGGTACTCCACACCAGTACTGGAAGTGTAAAATATGAAACAAGGGAAAGATGGGTGCCGCTGTGATTCAAGAAGCGTTAGTAATATAAATTGTATAATTAGTATAGTACCCTCAAGTTGAAAGCCTGGACCCTATATACTGCGACTAGAACAGTTGGTGAATAATCTTAAGAAATTAAATAGTAACAAATCTGACCATAAAAAGTCCCAATGCATCAATAAATGATAACATTTTACCATTAGCATCAGGTGATACAACAAACTAATGTTTAAAAAAAAAAATGCTCAGTAGTATTGGCTAATGTCCTGAGGGGAGGTAGTAATATCAGGCTCAAATAAGAAAGTAACTATATGAAGCACACAAAAATATGGCACATTAAGCTGTCAGATTTATAATTGTTCATGCCACTGCAAGACAAGGCAATATTCATAAGTGCTAGTGCAGAAAGATTATAGTCCTGAAATGCGTTGTCTATGGGGTGGACGCCACTCAAGAGGAAGCATAACAGTACAAGTCCTTATACCAATCTTATTAATCTTTGCGATCTCCTTGATGGCAATTATTTTAAGTGACAGATATTGGCCTACTTTACAGACATGCAGCAGGAGAGGTGCTTTTTTCTCAAATGTATTAATGCTCATGATTACGATTGTGTTCTCTAACAGGGTTCCCCAACTCCAGTCCTCAAGGCCCACCAACAAATCATGCTTTCAGGATTTCCTTTGTATTGCACAGGTGAAGAAATTATCACCTGAGCAATACTAAGGAAATCCTGAAAACATGATCTGTTGGTGGGCCTTGAGGACTGGAGTTGAGGAACCCTGCTCTATAATAGCACTTTATATGCATGTGGATTTTCCATGCACTAGCTGACTAAAGCATGAGCACTTCCGATGTACCACACATTACAGGACTACAATCTTTCTGCACTAGCACTTTACATATAAATATTGTCTAATTTTGTGGTGGAATAAACTACGAGTTATACATGCGATCTAACGACATCTTAATGTGATATACGTTTGATTTCATTCAGAAATTTTCTTATTTGATCCCGACTTTACCGCCCCTCTGGACAAAACGTACTGGGTCTTCGTCCCTTGTTTTAATAGGTTTTTTGCTTTTTTTTTTTTTTTTACACAATGTTTATTTTACTTGTCAACTCATGATCCTAATAAAATATAATTTTGTTTTACCGTTTCCTGATGTATTGGGACTTATGGTCAGATTTGATTTTATTTATTTTCCCCCAGTACTAGAAGTGATAGTGTCCTTCCTAGTCACCTGAGAGCAATTCACAGCCTCACCAGTAACATGCTGATGTTTAACACCACATAGGACATCTTGTTAATGTCCCTGCTTATATTTTGACTTCTCATATTACAGATTCAGTTCAAGAGTGTTAAGGCTAGTTTCAGACTACATTTCAGGCTCTTGCAGTTTCAGGGACTTCTGTCTCAAGCACCCAAGAATGAGTTACAGACAGAATCATGCCTTTCAGTGACATGCTAGCCAGTGTGGTGAGAGGTTGTGCGATACTCACCATTTCACTATTCCCAAAGGACGAACACCAGCACATTTGTCAAGCTAGCCCATTTTGCATACAGTATTTCAAAGAACAACTAGGTGATCAAGAAGTCTTGGGCCCTTCACAAGGTGTGCAAGCAGTGGGCTGACAGTTTATGAATGTTGATGAAGGCAACACGTGATAAGATGCCATTCTGAATACCTATGATTTGGAGAGTGCCAATCATGTCTCAGTGAGCCTCAAACTTGTGGACAGTCCAAAACTAACTTCGCATTTTTTTGACAAAAGTGTTAAAACATTTTCCTTTAAAGTCAAGGCACACCAAGAAGTGTGAATCTTCCTTTGTGTATAGCTGTAGACCAAAACATCCCAGGATGTTTGAATCTGGACGCAAGGGTCATACTGTCTAGGATTTTTTTTGGTCCATGTATGAGTCTGTTGCATACAGTGCATGAAACATGGGTAAACCACATGTAGGGCGTTTTCCCAGACAGGCTTGGTTTGCAGTTAAAAAAAATAAATAAATATATATAAATATATATATATATATATATATATATATATATATATATATATATATATATATATAGATCAGATTATAGTATATGCAATGGATGGTAGCTCCTGCACCCATCTGCAATCCATACAAGCACACAGAGAAGATAATCTTGGGAAAGATGTTTTGCCGATCCATTTAGGCCTACGCAGGACAGCTTTGTATGTAATGATGCAAGGATGCAATCCATTCTGAATGTAGTTTATGGACCATGCAGAGAGTTGTAGTACAAGTTGAAATATACATTTTTTTTTCTTGAAATGAAGTCTTTACATTTTTGTATGGAGCCCTAACTTTGTAGGCGAATACCATGTTCCAATCAGGGCTGTGGAGTCGGAATAAAATGGTCAGACTCCGAAAATATATAATAAATTGGGTACAGTAGTTCAATGCAGAATGTGCTGAATATTTTTTCATAGGAATTTGGGAAAGTTATGAAATGTCCTATAAATGGCTGTTCTATTCCTAATCTAAGGCTACATTCACACACAGCGTTTTTGCTGCGTTTTTTGAGGATACGTTTTTCAGCTGCAAAAGCAGATCAGCTTTTTAAAAAACCGCATCACCTGAAAAGATTTTTGAGCTCACGGATAATGTTTTCAATAGCAAAAGCAGATTAGAAACCTGCTCTATCCATTTATCCATATCTGTCTATCCATATCTTATCTGTACCAAAAAGAATGAAAGCCGGGTAGTACACAGACTAACTCTTTTTTTTTTTTTTAGCACCAGTCAGGTAACACCTCATAGCTGCCCAAAAGGACGCCCAGGACAGGCATTGCTCGTCTTCAGTAACACATCAACATCAATTGATAGTTGGAATAAACAGACTGCATTCACCACATCTTAAGGTGCATGCTTTATTTTCAAGTGTAGGGGTGTGCAGTATAAGGTTCTGCAGCAGCTGAGGTGTGCAGTATGAGATTCTGCGGAACAGTATGAGGTTCTGCCCCCCCCCCCCCCCCCAGTTTTGATCCTGGCTAAAACAGTTTCTTATAGATATGGCGAACCCTCAGGTAACCCTAAATGAAGGTCAATGGACACAGGTGGCTGAATTAAAGGAATTGCTTAATCACCTATTTACCGTGACTAAAAAATTATAAGCTGAGGATTTAACTCCTGGCATTTTCATAAGGGAGTGGAAGAACTTGCTATTTTGACTGTCCCAAAGAGGAGATTTAATCGCAGATGGCATTTCTGCTTCAATGAAACGGAGAGAGACACAGCTATTGGAAAATAAAATTTTTCTGGCAGCTGTTTATGTGGACCCAAGTCATCGTATATTGCTTGATGAACAGCAGCTTACTAAAGGAAAAGGAGCTCTGAGGTAGCAGTTAGGATGAGTGGCCTACAGGAAGACTGCCAGGGGCAAAAGGACTTGGGTCCTGACAGTGCTACTGCTGCCATATCTTCATCCTCATCAGATGAGGCATTTGACTTTGACAAGTATTTGGATGACATGGAGCAGGCAAAGCGTTGCTGCAAGGAAAAAGATTTCACTCTGTCTCCTATAGCAAGCAGATTGACCATATTTCAGCAAAATGTTTCACTTGCTCTCAAAGAAAAATTCAACCGTTCATCAAAACTGACTGTGCATGAGGCAATTCCTTTATACTTGGAAATTGTTAGAGATGTTGCCCATGTGGTTACAGCTTTGCCTCCAACCCAAGTTAGTGTAGAGAGGTTTTCTCTAGCCTTAAAATTATTAGGTCAGATTTTAGGTCATCTATGAAGGAGGATCTGATGGAGGCAATTCTATTTCTTAGAACAAATTCATAGACTGCACAAATGTTATTTGGTATGTTTTTGTTGAAAACTTTTTTGCCACTTACACAGTTTATTACATAGTGAGATATATATATCTATATACACATATATACTGTATATATGTAATCAATATTACATAGTGTATTACATATTTACAATTTATTACAGTTTTTTGTGTTCTAAAGTTGTATTCCAATAAATATATTATGTTATATCTAAATGTCTTGATTATTGTATCATAAAAATGATTTAATGTCTGATGTTCACATTGTACTACAATAAATTTTTCACTTCAACATAAGCAATATATGTCGGAGTCGTGGATTCTGTGGAAGGGAAATTGAGGAGTCGGAGTCGCAGGTTTGGCTTACCGACTCCACAGCCATGGTTCAAATGATTATTAGTACACTAACAAAATTCCCAGTGTCTTGTCAAGATTTTATTTTCCTTATAAATTAAATTCAGCCTTTTCATACCTCTTTACGCATCAAAGCAAAACATGTACTATCCTTCAGCACCATAATTTCTGACTTATGACATGCTTACAGTTGTATTTACTAAACTGTTATAGAAAAGCAGACATTGCCACAAACCATGTACAGTGAAAGATACAGGATTCGATCTAACAGGCTCAGAAGGTGAGCTGCACATTGAGACATGTCATCCACTGAAGTACAAGCTTTTTCTACAAAATGAATGACACCTCAAAAGAAAAATCCATCCCTAGGATAAGAAACCCAATTGTAGCATTAAATGAGATACAACAGAAAAATCAGACAGACTTCTTAAATGGGTCACACTCACAACAAAGGCCAGAGCTTCACAAAATAGGAGATCTCAAGACCTTAGCTTTCACAGTCTCATTAAAGAGACCCCTACTGCTTGAATGCATGGGAGTAGGTGCAAAGCAGAGGAAAGGGGGTGGTTTTATTAAAACAGAGATAATTTAAATTGACAATGGAAGCCGAACCAGAGCTTGACCATATTAAAGGCAGTCAGGACACTAGGACTGGAGAACTGAAATACTGTACTTTGCCTTAAAAAAATAAATAAAATAATCATGTAGAGAGACCGCTTTTAATACCTTGACCAGTTTGTATCTGCAGTGGCTTGAAATACTGACGCCAGTGTAAACCTAGTAATGCGGAAGCCATAACCCCACTAAGAACATACTGCTTTTGACAATGTCAGAGTGCAATTTTCTATAAAACGGAATGTGGTGGAAAGAAAGTACACTTTGTTAACCTATACTGTCATTTCCATAAGAACACAGGTACTATCTACTTTTAAATTTGTCAAAGTGCTGTTAGGACGACATGTATTATAACCATGCAAACCCATAAAATATAAATTATGCTTGCAGAAGATCCAGATTGTCATCATTGTCCAGACAAAATAGATCTTACTATTAATATAAACTCCTGACTGTTAGGTCTCATACTCGCATGTGAGAAACTTGGACTATTCTCGCAAGTCAATACCAGGCACTTCTGCCAGCACTCAGAGCAGAACGTTCAGCTGCACGTATTTCTATGCAGCTGAACGATCCGAGTGCCGGCGGCAGTGCCGGGCATTGACGTGCGACATTAGTCCAAGTTTCTCGCATGCAAGTATGAGCCCTTAGAAAGACATTGCAACCTGCTGCAAAAGACCATTGTATCGCCATCACGTGACTATCCCTGGGTCAAAGTATATATATATATATCACAAACACTCTTAGATTCTAAAACAGTCAGCTTTTTTTAAGAAAAAAAAAGCATGCATTAGAGCTAGTCCATTGATATTAAATTAGGAACACCAATTTGAAACTGCAGTGCATATTACCTGGGCAGAAGGCAAAGTGTACAAGATGTAACTGCACCACATTTTTTAAAAGTTGGGGGGGGGGGAAATCACATGTCAGCATGTCTTACAGTTAGAGGTTTCTATACAGACTAATGATGTTCACCAACTTGTCCTCCTCAAGGTCCCCCTCTAACCACTAAAGTAGAGAATTTCTTTATGGATGTTTATTACAGCATAGCTGAAGTCTTAACGTAGAACACTTAACAGGAGTCAAATTGTTTTATGCAAACGTATTAATAGGGAACCATTCAGGCTATGTGCACACAGAGCGGATTCTGCTATGGATCCGCAGCAGATTTGGCCCTGCGGATCCGCAGCAGAACTGCAGATGATGTACAGTACCATTCTAGCTTATGGAAAAATGAAACCGCTGTGCAGATTTTTCCGCGCGGTTTTTGCTGCGGTTTCAAATCCGCAGAAAGAATTGACAGGTCATTCTTTTCAGCGGATTCCACTGCGGTTTGCCATCTCCTCCATTGTTGAGGCGATAAACCGCAGAGCAAAATCCACGCGGAAAAATCTGCGGGTGAAACCGCACCGTGTGCACATAGCCTTATGGGGAAATCAGAAATCAGCTGTGAAACCTGCAAAATTGTGAATGCAGCTTATAACTTTCTATGTTCTATAGAACAATGTTCATAGGTGGACACTTTAAAGACCATTATATCAGCTTCAGAGCGATGTTCATTGAGCAATAACTATTTAGACCTATAAAACTGAAAATTAGCTATTTATATGTTTGTATGTCTCCATCGTCCTAGATGAAGCTCTAAGCAAGCCAAACTGACTCAAGACAGAATCAAAGCGTTAAGATATATTGATATAATTTCGCAAGTTAAAGTTAGTTAAATTTATACATTTTAATTCCGATTGTGTTAAGTTGCTTTATGAAGCATCTAATGGGTAACTGATAAGTGTCCTAGCACCCGACGCATGATGACCAACTGCAGTTCTACTGTTATTTCAGCTTGAAGGGTCCTGATTGCGTCTGGATCAATCGATGGGATGAAGTGGATGACAAGCTGATAAGACTGCAGGTCACCACTTGTCATGTCAAGTTGTATTCATGCAAAGCAAACAACCATGTCTTGCCAGCTACAAACACGCTCCAAGCTTCTTCCCCATGTCTGTTTTTCGGGGCATGTAAAGTACAGATCTCTAAACTAAAGAAAAAAAAAAAAAAAAAACTCCAGGAAATTAAAAAGCTTTGCCTCTAAGGTCAGCAAAACCGAGTGAATCCAGGACAGATCTGTAATATGAGCAATCTGAAACCCCAAAGCGGGGCAGAGCAGCAGAGATTTGATAAGATTAAAAAAAAAAGTTATTAGTAAGACTGTCAATTACATATACAAAGTATACTTTGGAACATTCATGCTGAATAAGGACAGATTCAAGAAGTTTTTATTAGAAAGGTTTGAATTTAGCAAAATCTTTGTGCAATTTACAGCTCAGAAATTTTGTAACATCATCCCCCCCCCCCCACACTCTTGGCCAGCTTTATCATTTGAAAAGTGGACGTGGTTTGGCAAATTAAAAAATTACATTATATGACGTACTTGTCTTGTGGTGCCATGTTGTAATGAATTTGTTGCATCTTAGTTTTTCTTTAATGTGCGAATCTCTTGATGAACTTGGCGCATCTTCCTCCATTGTGTAGTTTATCAAGACTGGAGTGCCAAATGCCAGTCTTTCTAAATTGGGGCTAAAGTGTTTATTTGCAAGTGATGCATTTGTGCCCAAATCTGTTACATGGAGACTCAGGAGTTTGCATGCCACAGTCCACAATTGCTGAAGCCACATTCACACGTGTGTGACACAGCACTGACTGTTTGACCTGTACAAATATTAGTTTTAGAACTGGGTCTTGGAAGGCTGTATGCACACACTGCGGATTTTGCTGCGGTGTACAGTACCATGATTCCCTATGGGAATCAAAAACCGCAATGCAGATGGTGCGGATTATCTGCGGTTTTCAATCTGCAGAAAGAATTGACATGTCAATTCGTTCTGCGGATTCCCCTGCGGTTTGCCATCTCCTCCATTGAGGAGATGAAAAACCGCAGGGCAAAACCGCAGAGCAATCCGCAGGCATTTTGACCTGCGGATTTTACAAAATCCGCGCGGATGAATCCGCACCTAATCCGCAGCGTATGCACACAGCCCAAGACTCAAAACAGGTCATATTCTCATGAGATTTTGCAGATCAGACTTGGACATCAATGTCTACAGGAATGCAAGTTCCATCTGATACATTGCTACAAGTAAATAAATAAAATATGTTTAGGCTGAGTGCAGACGGACTTTTTAGCCCTGCGGATTTTTCCGCACAGAATGGAAGAAATCCGCAGGACAAATTACCTGCATTTTTCCTGCGGTTTTCCACTGCGGACTCCCCCCTGCGGATTTGGAGACAGGGGAGGTGGAAAACCGCACAAAAGTAGTAACATGCTGCGGATTTTGTACCGCGGGAAAACCGTGCGGACAAATCTGCAGCGTCTGCAGAATGCTTTTTTTTTTTTTCATTGATTTTAATGAACCTGTAAATCACACTGCGGATCCGCAGCGTTTGTGCGGAAAAATCCGCTGCGGATCCGCTATATATCCACATCGTGTGCACACAGCCTTAGTCTACTTGCTTCTGTGAAAAAAAAAAAAAATACTGATGCAAATAGGAGGACACCTGAGCAAGCAGGAAGAAGGGGTGGGGGAAATCTGTCCATCTTAAGGTACTGTCACACTAAGCGATATCGCTGTGTGTGATACTTACCTACAACCCGCTCCCCCCGCTGGTTATCGCTGATCGCGCGAGAACAGGCTGGACTGTTTATCGTCGTCAGCTTCCTGCTGTGACGACGAGCGACGCGTGGAGCCGGGCGGGAGGACGCAGGATCGCCTGGTGTGACAGGTAAGTAGCGACCCCCGTCCCCAGCGATGTCGCTGGTGAGATCTGCCTATGTGGCAGCTCACTAGCGACCATTTAGCGATGTACCAGCGATCCTGACTGCGTCATATCGCTAGTCGGGATCGCTGGTACATCGCTAAGTGTGACAATACCTTTACTCAATTTCAAGTACACCGACGAGCTACAGAAGGAGAGCAAGAGGAAAGGAGCAGCTTCAAATACTCTGCTATGACTCAGGGACTCAAACTCTACAATGTCTGTTTATGGTCACAATGGCTTAGCATTTTGTGTCACTAGTTACAGAAGCTGCTTTAAAAAGACACAAACTGATGTTTTAATTAAAAAAAAAAAGTCTTCAAAATATTTCATTTACCATGTAAAAACAAAATACCCCCCCGCCCCAATGAGAGGGCACATGTTTTACAGCAAGATAAACATGAATCTTACAGCACCCTAGAAGGGCAAAGGGGGTGGCGCGTTGTGAGAAGCGGGGTTTCCACTGCGTCCAAAGCACTTCCAGTACGCCCCGTGTAGGGATGGACCTGGGTGAAGGCAAGTAAAGCAGTGGGGGGGGGGGGAATTTGTAAATCAAACTTGCCAGGAGGACTGGGGTTTTCCTAAATCTGAAAACCCCTTTACAGGCAAGTTCACACTAGTTGTTTTTTCAGCTTTTCTTTTGCAGCAAAACCTGATCTCTTGGCTGGAAAAAGCTGCAGGATTAAAAACAAAAAAGGGCATGTTTTTCATTTCTTTACAACATTTTGGTATGCTGAAAGTCTAGCGCTGAAAAAAAAAAATCCTATTCTATAGAATCAGATTTTGGCAAAAAAAAAAAACAACTCAGCAACACCTGGTAGCTGTTTTGTCCACCTCCCATTCAAGTCAATGGGTGAAAAACACTCAACACTGAAGTGACATGCTCTATTGTTCAAATTAAAACATGCAAAGCACAAAATAGTGATGACCAAAAAAAAAAAAAAAACCCCGCATGAGCTACTGAAATCTCAGACTTTGCTGGTACTGTAAAATGCAGCTGAAAATTTGCATAAACAAAAAAAAGCACTGAAAAACACCACATGTGAAATTTAGCCTTAAACTCAATGGCGCCATGATACATTAGTGATTTGGCAACTGAAAATAAAGCTGTATATAAACCACATGAATGAAATCCATTTTTAACATTTAAATGGGTAGGAAAAGTTGATTTTTTTTTTTTTTATTTTTTTTTAGCGCATACAAGAAAATCACTGATGAAACATTGATGGTACAAACAGACACTGAACAAACTCATGCGAAAAAGTGATTTTTGATGTTTAAGTAAGAAAATTTGTTAGAGAAAAAAAAAACCCCTCAGCCTTCAACACAGCCAGGTAGATAAATTCACTAAAGGAATAGAAACAACTGACCCAGTACGTGGCAGTCACCAGTATCAAATTTATGATTAGACAAGTTCTAAGCAATTTAGGAATTAGGAAGATGCTGTCACTGACGAGTTCCATCTCTCCCTGCAGAAGTGGTCAGACTGCTGCTCTTTCAGGTACTACAGCAGTGATCATACACTTAAATCTTGCTGGAACTACTGAAAGCCAACTGAAGGGGCAATGCTACTGCAACTACTAGGGAAGTAAAGGATTTTTGTGAATACTGGGTATTTCTGCAAGGACCAGTATGGCTGCCGTGTACTACACTTTGGAGCAGTCATCTAAACCTGGTTAAGTATTACTATTCTTCAAAATACATGTACATTTTATTGACCCAATGGCCATTACAATCATCTTAAATTACGCAACTATAGTTTGAAATCAAAAGCCACCTACTGCACCAAATACGCAAATATGCATTTTAGCGTTTCCTCTCTTTAATCTATAAATCAGAAATATTAGCCATTTCCTATTGCATATGCATTATTATACCACAGCTCATTCATTTAGTCTGCGATCAAAAGATTATGAAACCAACGACAGTAATTCATTAGTACCAGGATATCATCCAACTTGACCACTTGTTCTCTTTTGTAGTAAACAGGAGGTGGGTATGCACCAATTAAGTGCTATTTCATATAGGTAAAAGACTTTGTCCTAAGTGAATAAGAGTCAAATTAGTTTTGCCTGCGAGTGAAAATGTTAGAAGTTAATTCACTTATTTACGGGACTTCTACCCATCAATAAGCATAAAACCAGAGGGAATGAAGAAAAACGAGTATAGTTAAATTAGCCATGAAATGTTGCCAATTGGAGCCTTTAGGCAAAAAAAAAAAATGCAATTGAGTAAATCAGAATATGGATAGAGTCAGACGTCTACGCAAACACTTAAAGCAACGGCATCAATCAGTACGATTTGGGAACAGAAGGAAATCAGCACAGTTCAGCAGCGCCAACTTCAGCCCACCTAGCTCTTGTCTATCATTTCAGTGACAGCCAAAACTAAAAATCAATGGGAATAGTGTTCTTTTAAATTAGCTCCTTAACTAACTAACCAGTTAGAAGTTTTATAAGCTTGGAGAAACAGGCATTAGTGACTTCCCAGATCACAGAGCACTGAAAAGACTCTAATGTGTCTTTTATTGACTCAAGACTAACCAGAAGGATGGCAAAAAAAAGTGCCCAAAAAGGCAAGATAGGCCCCTATAAAATAATAAAACGTGCCCTATGTAGTTAGTGAAAATCTTATTGGGGGGGGGGGGGGGGGGAGGAGTTATTAATTTTTTTTTTTAAGCCAAAGAACACTTTCACTGTCATCTATTCCATATTTTAGTTGAGTAAGAGATCTACGGCAATTGTGTCATTGTTTTCTATCAGAAAAAAAAAAAAAAGGTATATCCATTTCACAATTCCTCTAAAGACATGACCTACTTATCCATTTCCCCTTGCAACAGATTACATGCTACACTTTAGCCATAAAAGCCTTAGTTGATTTTCTAGACACCCCCACAGATCTCAAAGAAGTGATCTGCTGCAATAAGACACTGCAAAGATCAACCTTACACATCAGGCTGATTTACAAAGTTCCATTTTAATTAAACTAGAACCTATTTCCTTCTCGGTGTTTTTCAAAATACATTTCAATATAATTTAAATGGTCATTTACTGCACAAGTTATAATATGGTCAAAACAAAAAAAAACAAAAAAAAAAAAAAACTGTCCCACTGACTAACCCATAATAGACCTGTCTAAGAAAATATAAGAATCCAAGAACTTGTGCAGGGGACGCTCCCTTTTACAATTTGAAATCATTTCACCATTAAACTAAGGTAGACTGCTGCTTTAGCATCTATTGACTTCAACAGCATCTTTAGGCCATGTGCACACGCTGCGGTTTTGCTGCGGTTCTGCTGCGGTTTTGGCCCTGCAGAACTGCAGCAGTTCCGCAGACAAGGTACTTCACCATGTTAGCCTATGGGTTTTCAAAACCGCAGTGCTCACATTGCGGTTTTTTACCGGCGGAAAAGCTGCGTTTTTTTTTCCGCAGCATGACAATTGTTTCTGCGGATTCTGCTGCGGTTTCACACCTTTAACATAGTAGAGGTGTGAAACCGCAGGCCAAACCGCAGGTCACTTTACCTGCGTTTCCGCGGGAAAAAACCTGCAGGTGAATCCGCAGCGTGTGCACATACCCTTAGGGTATGTGCACACGTTGCGGATTCTGCTGCAGATCCGCAGCGGAATTGGCCCTGTGGATCTGCAGCAGTTTATGCTGCTTTGTACAGTACCCCTTTAGTCTATGTACGAGGGGCGATCCAAAAGTAATGATCATCAATAGTAAACACAATGAATATAGTAAAAAAAAAAAATTTTTCTAAATAGTCTCCTAACAAGTCTATACATTTAGTCCATCTCTTTTCTAAACTTAGAATTCCCTTTGAAAAAAATTCTTGATCTTGACCCTCAAAAAAACTCCCCAACAGCAGTTATCACGTCACTTTTGTCGTCAAATTTCTTGCCCCGGAGGTGTTCCTTGAGCCAAGGAAAGAGAAAGAAGTCACTGGGGGCTAGATCTGGCGAATAGGGGGGTGTTCCACCAGTTCAAAGCCTGCTTCTTGAATGGTAGCCATGGCAACTGCAGCTTTGTGAGCCGGTGCGTTATCTTGGTGAAACAGCACTCCAGCCCGCAGTTTGCCACGCCTTTTCTCCTTGATCGCAGAACAAATAAGATTGCGTTAGGCTTAGTAGGAGCCCGTAATAGTGGCTCCCTTCTCCAAATAGTCCACCATAATAATTCCTTCAGCGTCCCAAAAAACGGACGCCATAACCTTCCCTGCTGAGCTTGACACTTTGAATTTCTTCGGCATCGGTTCGTCGGCTCGTTTCCAGGTCATCGATTGTTGTTTAGTTTCGGGATCAAAGTGGTGGATCCAGGTCTCATTCATGGTCAAAAAACGTGACAAAAAAATTCTCCTTGTCTGCTTAGAACTTTTCGAGATTTGCTATTGAAATGTCAACTCATTTCTTCTTTTGCTCGTGGGTTAACATTTTTGGCACCCAACGCGCTGAGACCTTTCTCATATGCAATTCTTTTGCAAGGATTCTTTGAATACCGCCATATGAGATCCCTGTGACCTCAGCTACATATGCCTGATAGTCACTCTTCGATCTGCCAACACAACAACTTTTTTCACGTTTTCTTCATTGAGGGACGTGGATGTGCGTCCTTCGCGATGTCCATCTTCCGTCGATGTTCTTCCCAGCTTAAATTCCTTGGCCCAGCATGCAACTGTGGAATATGGAGGAGAAGAGTCCCCCAATGTTTCCACCAAGTCGCTGTGTATGTCTTTGGTAAACATATTTTTCAAGCAGAGGTATTTGATGACAGCTCTGAGCTCGTTTTTTTCCATTTTGATGTTCACTCCTTGGCAGCTCATTCAAATGAATGTAGCTCCTGGGAATCGTGGCCTATTTAAGTGATTTTTTTCCTGGGACTAGTGGGTACCTAAGAGAAGAAAAACATTTTATTTTTATTTCTGTGTGCAATAGAAATAACCAATCATTACTTTTGGATCGCCCCTCGTAAATAGAAAAACGCAGTGCCCACGGTGAGGAATTTTCGGCGTGGATTTGCTGCGGATTTATATCCGCAGCATGTCAATTCTTTGTGCGGATTCCGCAACGGTTTGGCACCTGGTGTGAAACCGCAGGCTAATCCGCAATAAGTCCACAGATAAACCGCAGGTCTTTTGACCTGCGGATTTAGACAAATCTGCGTGGAAAATTCTGCAGCAGAATCCACAACGTGTGCACACAGCCTTAGAATACTTTAACTTGTGGGACACCACCATCCAGTCCTATATAAAAAGGTACACACTTTACGTACAACTGAGATCCCCTGCATGATATTAAGGGAAGGAAAAAGTGGATTAAAATTTAAATGAAGGTTACCCTTTAATGTCAATAGTACTCATGAAAATAAGTTTAGAATTTTGGGATAAGTGGCACCACACAAAAAAAAAAAAAAAAAAAAAAAAAAAAAAATTTATAGTAACCCTACAATGTAACAGACAACCTAAATACAAAAATATGAAGCATTTTATTGTATACTCTTAATAACTATGGAAAAACAATAGAAGGAACACTTTGAGCAAAACAGGAAAATTAGATTACAATCTCCCTACAAGCCAATGTAGGGCTAGGCTAAACTGATAAGCAGCCAGAACACTGCAGATGGGGAAAAAAAATAAAATAAACTAAGTAGCAGTAAATACTGGCTGTAATAGCATTTTTTCTTGCATGCATTAGGGCTCAGAAGTTGTTTTTTTTTTCCTTAAACAAGTGCCATCTTTTTCACAGAAAGCGTTTGTACCCATGAGGTAACACATCCATTATTTCCCCCTCGGACCAAGTAGTTGGAACAAAACACAGGCTTAAGGTGCCGTTACACTTAGCGATGCACCAGCGATCCCGACAACGATCTGGATCATCGGTGCATCGCTAAGTGGTCGCTAGTGAGCTGCCACACAGGCAGATCTCACCAGCAACATTGCAGATCGGGGGGGGGTCGCTACTTACCTGTCAGACGCAGCGATCCTGACATCCTCCCGCCCGAGTCCACGCGTCGCTCGTCGGCGCCACAGGAGGCGGCCGACGAGAAATGATCCAGGACCTTCTCGCGCGATGAGCAGCGGGGGAGCCGGTCGGAGGCAAGTATCAGACATAGCAATATCGCTGCTACATCACAAAATTGGTGACGTTACAGCGATATTGCTAGCGATATCGCTATGTGTAACGGGGGCTTTAGGGATAATTCAGTCATTTTTATCCTAAACAAAAGACAGACAGTTGAAACTTCAATCAAAAATACTGATGAAATTCAGAGCTTGGTCAGCATTTCATCAGTTCTTGTGAAGGACCTGGGAAGGAGGGGAAGCTTTGGAACAGATTGAGGCATCTCAACCTTCTCTATAAGGCTATGTGCCCACGTAGCGATTCTGAAGCAGAATCAACCTGAGCAGAATCGCACACCTTGCTCCCGGGAAAACGCATGCGTCTGATGCGCTTTTGTAAGCGTTTTTTCCCCATATAATTGATGGTATGCGGAATTACGTGCGATTCCGCAAAATTAACGAACATGCTACGTTTTTAATCGCTAAGCGTTTCCGCAGAGGTTAAAAACGCACCGTTGGCACAACATGTGCATTTTTCATTAAAAATCAATTGGATGCTTTTCTTAAGTGTTTCTGCAGCAGAATCGCTTGTCTAAAAGCGCTGCAGAAACGTTTAACACTACGTGGGAACACAGCCTTATGAAAACAGTCTGAAAAACAAATAGCACCTGGATGATATACAAGTGCTATCCTACACTTTTTTTTTTTTTTTTTTTTTTTTTTTTTTTTAACAGAGCCATAGACTTGCATTTGCAAGTTTAAGCAGACACATGGTACAACATCGACAAGTCTCCCATGCTTTTGATGATCGCTCATTCGAGGAAAAAAAAAAAAAAAAAAAAATCGGACATGCGACCTACCCTATAGACTTTAGGTACAAGTGGAAATGACAGTTAGCACGTGTACAAGAATCTGACATCAGAATACGCTTTAAAAACCAATTTGTAAATTTGATTTATTCAGGCTTTATTTGCAAAACATCCCACATCAACTAATCTACGCCAGGTTCCCGCTAAGAGAAGCCAGATGAAGCTAGTCGGTATGCAACTGCGAGTACGCAAATTGTATACATGTAGTCAAGTGACCGCCAACTTGCACAGAGTACCGGGGAATCATTACAGTGTTCGCAACGCATGACATCACAATTTGGCAGATTGCGATCCGTGTGACTGCAGACGTGTCCCAAGTCCAGACAGTCATGTTTATATAGGGTTGTTAAGCAGCAGGTACTTGGCAGCCAACGCATCTAAGATTAAGCGCCGTCTGTGAGCGGGCCAGAAATATTGCAAGGAATAAAAGCTTTATAATTTATCCAGCCATGGAAAACACTGATGACAACACGGACACGGATTACACACTGATCCAAAACACTTGCACCATTCTTTTCAGGTTGTGTGTTTAATCACCGACGTGCAAAAGACTAAACGATCAATGAACTACTGATTTGCTAATCAGCCGTTTACGAAGCAATGATGAATCGTTCTGTGAGCACTGACCGTCACTGCTCTCGGCAGCACAGGTTATTTAAACCGGACACTGCGCTGCCAAGAATATTTAAGCACGCTTCAAAATAATTTTACCCAATAAACATGTTTTGCTTGTTCAATTGGAGATATTTAAAGATCTAGCTTCACAACGACATAAGGAAATAAGTCAGAATTATGACGTATACATGACCTCAGACCTCTAGTGTCTTTCTTGAATAAGCTGTTCTGCAGTATTAGACACAAACTGAACAGGGTTTTCATCCTGCATCCACTGCAGTCAACAGCGGAGCATTGGGGGAGTGGCGTTTGAGACCCCAACTTACTGGATATTGATGAACTACCACAGGGATGGGTTATCAATATTAAATGCCTGGAGAACCCCTTTAAACACTAATTTCTGTACTTCTAGGAAAACAGAGCTCTGCAGGTGTTATAATGCCATGATTTTACTGGAACTTGCAAGTGTGCTTCAGCTGCTAGACATTTGTCCAGGACAAATGCACAATGTAAGTGCATATTAACACATGACCATTAACCAGAGAAAACAAAAAGCAAAAAACACAAATATAACTAAAAAGTAAAAAATATACTGCAAATAATGCATAAAGGTAATGATAATATTAAGGGTATTTAGTAAACATAATTTTGATCAAAATAATGTACAAGCCATCCCGCCACGTCACGGCAACCCTTGAGGGACAGTCCCTACTCTAGTATTTAAAACCTTTTCACTTGCCAAGTGGCGTGAATGTGAATAAGGGTCGAGCGACTGAACCACTAGTAACAGCTTAGGCCAGACTGGATGGCTTTCCCAGCTCAGAAAAAGGGCGGTCACACCCATATATGCACTGAATGCACAATGAAATGAATAAAAAACAAATCTGAACTGAGAAAAGTTTTTTATTCATTTCATTGTGCATTCAGTGCATATATGGGTGTGACCGCCCTTTTTCTGAGCTGGGAAAGCCATCCAGTCTGGCCTAAGCTGTTACTAGTGGTTCAGTCGCTCGACCCTTATTCACATTCACGCCACTTGGCAAGTGAAAAGGTTTTAAATACTAGAGTAGGGACTGTCCCTCAAGGGTTGCCGTGACGTGGCGGGATGGCTTGTACATTATTTTGATCAAAATTATGTTTACTAAATACCCTTAATATTATCATTACCTTTATGCATTATTTGCAGTATATTTTTTACTTTTTAGTTATATTTGTGTTTTTTGCTTTTTGTTTTCTCTGGTTAATGGTCATGTGTTAATATGCACTTACATTGTGCATACGCATTAACTTACTTTTCTCAGTTCAGATTTGTTTTTTATCCAACACAAATTGGTCACATACCTTTAAACAAACTTTTCATAAATTCATAATAAAAAGTGAACTTAGCAATATAGGTCAGGAATTAGGCATCTTTCTCCACTTATGAGACACTTTTTTGAACACCCTCCTAGACAAACACAAGATATGTCTTGGTCAAAACAAGATAGGCTGATCTTAATGAAGGAGCAGATTTCAGCTGCATATTAAAGGGAACCTGTCACCTCGTTTTGCCACTATAAGATGCAGCCACTGCCTTTCTGAGCTTATCTACAGCATTCTGTAATGTTGTAGATAATCCCCCAATCTGACCTGAAAGATAACAAAAATATTCTACTCACCAGGGGGCAGTCTGGTCCGATGGGTGGCGCAGGTCGTGGGTCCAGCGCCTTCCATCTTCATGCGATGTCGTCATCCTGCTTGCGTTGTGGCTCCTGCGCAGGCGTACTGATCTGTCCTGTTGAGGGCAGAGTAAAGGACTGCAGTGCGCAGGCACTGGGCCTCTGACCTTTCCCAGCACCTGAACACTGTAGGAATTTTTTCTGCCCTCAACAGGGCAGATTAGTACGCCTGCGCAGGAGCCACGACACGAAGCAAACAGGATGATGACATCGCATGAAGATGGGAGGTGCCGGACCCGGGACCTGCAACACCCATTAGACCGAATCGACTACCCTTCCCAGTGAGTTTAATAAAACTTGATCTTTAATTCTTTCAGGTCAGACCAGGGGCTCATCTACAACATTACAGAATGCTGTAGATAAGCCCCAAAAGGCAGTGGCTGCATCTTATAGCAGCAAAACGAGATAACAGGTTCCCTTTAAAGTCTAGAAATAGGGAAGGGAATGGAAGAGCAAAGTGGAAGAGGCACAGATCAGTCTTCCTGTTGTCTAGTACTTGTTGTCACAGTGCTGAAGTCACAGGTACACTGCTCAGTATTGCTGTTTAGAGTCCTCATATTGCTGTTGGTTCTGAACATGTGTCAGACAGGAGAGCAGCAAAGCCTTAGTGACTTTAGTGCAACTGGAGACATTGTAGCAGATATTCTACACCCAATAGCTCAAAGTAAAAAAAAAAAAAAATATATACTCCTGGCCAGTATGTTTCACTAGTTTTACTTCAGTGGGAAATACATCACTGGATGGCCAGAAATCATGTTATTGGTCATGTGCAGACAAATATTACTTGGAACACTCATTGAAACAACAATTACACTTTAGTCTATAACTGATTAGTAGGGTGATACAAGCAGTGGTCTTAATTACCACTTTCAAAAAAAAAAAAAAGTGGATGTAAACTCCATCAGCAGAAAAGTCACCATGATTGGGTGGACATCAAGAGGCCAACATCTCATTGTAGTAAATAGGGGGAAGTACTGTATTTGACAAGTGAATTTACTACCAAATGGAGGTGTCATGTCAGGTTAGAGTTTAACGTGGCTGTATTAATTCAACACATAGTTGCATAGTTAAAGATGTTTGACAGATCGCAGAAAGTTAGTATGAAATAAGAAAAAAAATAAATAAATAAAAAAAGATTCATATGGTACTGTTTTACAACTCCGACATTGGATTCACAACGTACCACATATTGATTTTTATGTATAATATCATACAGAACCTTGTAACAAAATAAGTTCTGTCATAGGATCTCTAACCCTACACATGGAGCCAAGATCCTACACCAAGGAACCCAACCAGGCTAGAGACTCAGCAGTGTCAAGTATCTGCTCTTGGTGCGCCACTCGAAACACTCTCAGACAGCTTGTCCAGGTGCCAAGACATCAGAATACATTAGCTGCCAAATTCCCAAGAGACGCAAGACAGGATCGCTTTTAAATCTATAATCCAATGCCAGCATTAGTCACCACAAGTGTTTTCCAAGTTAATGAGCAGCCAAGGTTGCTTTTATGGTAACTTAACAGGAGCCTCCTCACTTCCTTCATATAAAATAATGCACCCAGCCGTACAAAGCACAGAAATACGGGCAGACGCACGACCAGATGCAACAAAAGATCAATAAAGTACAAGTGGTAAAAGTGTCAAATACTATTACCAGGAATACTGGTAAAGTAAGGCAAGTAATGCTGTAGCCGCAGGCAATCCACGTGATCTTTCTAAGCTGTAAAATATTCCCACCTTTAGGGCTCGCGCAGACAACCGTATTTTTGATCCAAGTGCGATCCATCAGAACATCGGATGGCATTCAGATCAATGTTATTTTATGGGGCTGTGCAACAGGTTTTTTTTTCCTTTACTTCAGACCAAGTCTTCTCCTAAGAGAATTTTATTTCATTTATTTTAAAATCTGACTGCACTGATGACATCCAAGTACGATCTGACAGAATGGAGAAGCTCTTTTCCATCTTCTCATCGGAGAAAATCGAGTTTGATCAGACTGCAATTAGTATAGTCAGCCCGGATGTCGCAGATGAGAGAAAGTACTGTGTTGTAACCCAAGCCATGAAAACTTCATTTACTACAAATCTTAAGAGGAGGTTACAATATTCAATGCTGCCCAAAACACAGGCAGCATCAAGAACAAGCTGCGTTATTGCAAATATGTAGGCTTCATTGCAACACAGTGGATTTTCAGAAAAAAACATGCTTTAGATGACTAGTTACAGTTATGTCACCATCCAGCTCAACTAGATTGATAGATCTCTGTGGGTATCAAGAGACCGGTCAACCTACCTGAACAGGGCTCTGGAGAAGCTGGTTTGTTATATACCTCCATGACTAATCATTCTAGTCACGCAAACCTGGACCCCATTTTAAACCCTTAATGACCATCATAACGTCTTTTTTCTGACCCAAGATGAGAATGGCATCCCCAGACAGGCCAACAGATGCTGGATTTGTCACTGTACACTAACATCATCAGCCACGATCGATGTTGGCACCGACCATGGCCGATTAACCCCCTTACATACTGCTGATCGTGACTACAGTATCTAAATTGGGTTAAAATAGGGAGTCCCCTACACTTAGCCATCGGCACCCTGAGATTATGATTGTGTGGTCGGTCCTGACGTTTGCCATGGCAATTCACAGTCAAATAACGGCCTTCGATTCTGCTGGCTATAGTGACCTGATCAGATATTAGCAACACTTTAGGTGGTAAAAACACTCATTCCTGCCATGCCACACTGCATTAATTCATGAAATTAACCTCAAGGGGCTACCTGACCAAAAGTTTGACTATGTTGACTTATGCATTTTTTTTTTTTTTTTTTTTTTTTAAATTGGTGTCACTTTGGGGGACCTATATACTAGGGGAAAAAAAGTCACTCTGAAACTACGGTAAATAGGTTCCTAAAAGTAACTTTGTAAATTACTTCGAAAAAAAAAAATAAAAAAAAAAAAATAATGAATTGCTGCCACATTAAACCTTCTAAAATGCTCACAAAACATTTTACAAATGAGCTGATGTAAAGAAGACATGAGGGAAAGGTTTTAGAAAGTACAGTGGGTACAAAGTATTCAGACCCCTTCACATTTTTTCACTGCAGCCTTTTGGTGAATTCAAAAAAGTTCATTTTCTTGTTAATGTACACTCTGCACCCCATCTTGACTGAAAAAAACATGGAGATTTTTTGCAAATTTATCATGTAAAAAAAAACAAAAAACCAACAAAACAAAAATACCAGAACATGTCTTTTGCAGACCATGCGCCAGGCACGGACAAATGGCAGTATAATTAGGGGTGGGTACAAGTTCGATTTGTGAGAAATACAGCTAGAATATGTATGTGTGCCTCAAGCCTCAAAGTGATTTTCAAAGAAAATTTACCATTTCTGAATAAGAGCAAATGGGGCCATCTAACATACAAGAACGCGCTGTGTCTCACTATTGTCAGACAGAAATGAATCACGTGTGTTTCATACATTAATAATGGAAAGTATAGGACAAGCTTTGCCATTTCCCCCACCTTCAGGGGCAAAAAAACAAAAAAAAAAAAAAACCACACTGATGGTATGAAATTGGGAACCTAACCAAATACTGATGAGTAACAATGTGTTTTCACGAGAGAATAAACCTGGCAAGTCTAAATGAAGCCTAAAGTAACCAGCAGTTACAAGGCTGCCAAGTATGTGGAGATACTAGGTCTTTGTGGACCCACATCTCTGCCAGTAACCGATGCATTCATTAACCTCTTCTATTAAACGTACTGATATGCGATGCCATGAATGATGTGGGCTCAGGAGCCAAGCCTGCCTCAATGACATGAAGAAAGAGCGTGGCACTACCGATGTGGTGCGCAAGTAGGGTCCCAAACCAATAGTATATAAAATAAAACTTGGCACTCAACTTAAGATGAATAGAGAAATTTTTAATGAACAGTCAGTGGTATAAATTTCACAGACGTTTAGGGCTCATTCGACCTTCATCAGTGTGCTGACAAGAACAAAGACATCACAAATCATTGAAATAGATCAAAGATAAGTTCACATCCATTAGGAGGCATCCTAAAATGCTAATTCAAGATAAGAAAAAATATAGCAAAAAAATTTAAGAAAACGTATGAGAAAAAGTAGCATAGAAGTAAGGGGTATCCAGCATCAACCTACCCGACTGCCGCTATTGATGAAATTATGGTGAGGAAACTAAGTGTCTGTATTTCAATAGAGCCTACAAATAATATGGATTCATGAGTGGTGGCCCCAGTAGGATGTGAGAAGGTGAAAAGATGACCAGGTACCTACTCAATTTCTGTGCATTAAATCACTGAAGAATTCCTGTAGAATATATACATGCTATTGAGAAAAGGATAGTGATACAATCTTATTATAAATGGGGTGCCATATCTATAGAGCTGCAATACTTGTCTTAATAATGAGAGCGCTATCTGTGCGCAAGTTTTTCTTAGGCTGGTTTCACATTAGCGCAGCGCATCCATGCACATGCGCCCCTATGTTTAACATGGTGGGCGCATGGTCTATCGTTTGCACGCGTTCGTATGCGGTTTTGTGCGCATGCGCTTTTTTGTAGTGTGTGCCTAGGCGCGCCAGACGCAATCTGTTGCATTTTTGGGTCTGTCCAACAGCGTCAAAAACGCTTGCGCACGGAATGCGCCAAAATAACACAATAGTCTATGGGAACGCAGACGTAATATAGTAACATCGTTTTGAAGGCCAAAGGAAGACCTCATGTCCATCTAGTTCAGCCTATTTTTAGTTCAGCCGTTATGCATTGTTGATCCTGACAGGCGCACGCCTGCGTTTGAAATCGCATGCGTTTTAAGAGTTAACATTGCTAGAAACTGGTTAAAACGCATGCGCCTAAAAAACGCAGACACATGCAAAAGGCATGATGCGTTTTTTTCATGTGTTTCTATTGTGCACGAAGTGCAGTGCTTAAAAACGCTAATGTGAAAGCAGCCTCATATGGGACGTGGTCTACAAAATATGTGTACAATGCAGCAATATTGCAATAAAATATGCTAGCCAGTCGCATGTTCAATTCAACAAAAAGGTGACTACAGGAAAAAAGAAACATTTAGATAAAAAAAAAAAAAGTTATGGCTGTTAGGAAGTAGTTGGTGCCCTGGTTAGTGAAAGTACACACGTTCAATACAAAATACCGAAATTCTCAGTTGTCTGCCGTTATTCTTCCCTTCATCTCTGAACCCCTGGTAGACTACAACTACCGTCATCTAATCTGCCATTATTCTAATAACTCGTTTCTTGACCCTTTAAAATCTGATTTCTGGTCTTTACGTTCTACAGAAACCACTCTAAACTAAATCAAACGCAGATGGCTTTATGAATCTATTCCAGCTGACGCTGTGGATCAAACTCCTCACTATGCTCTGGTCTAGCAGGCTTAAAGGGGCTTTCCCCAAGAACAAAGTACATTTTAATCACTAGATCTTGGAATAAAAGATTTTCACAGTTTGTGGTAATTATTATTCATTTGCAGAGATATTTAAGACTACGCCTCTGCCATGTACTGTGCAATGGGCGTATCCAACCATGCAGTGACATTGCTGGCTCACCACAGCTCCTGGGCAGGGGAGGAAGCAAAGGAGTAAACAGACAGGACAGCATGGGATCACAGCTGTTTGATGCTGAAAAACTAGCAGATGTTTTACCGCACAAATACTAAGCTACGATCCTATGCAGTTTTGGCTCTGTATACTATATTTTGCTTCCTGCCCTGCCCAGGAGATTTTTCATAAATCAGACCATGTTCCTGCACACATTTATAAGATTTTTTTCCTTTTTCAAAAACCACCTAAATGTGAAACTTAAGATTTGTGGATTAAAATTATCTTTGATTTACAGGAAAACCCCTTTGAGGATAATGCTCTGGTTCTACTAGTCTATAATTTCCTGGTTCTTCCTCTTCTCCTGTCAGCACAACTCTGCACTTATTGGACAAACTGCATATTTTAGCTTTCTGCATCATCTCTAGTCTGATAGCCAATTATACACTTCATCGCTACTACAAAACAAGCAATTGTCTAACATTACATCCTCTGAAATGTCAGGTTGTCCACTACATTTTCATTGACCTATCCTTAGGATAGCTCCTCAATGTCTGATCGGTCAGGGTTCAACACCTGGCACAACCGCCAATCAGCTGTTCTGTCAGCAGCAGCTGGCCAGAACTTCTCTACTGCGCAGCCGGGTACTGCACATCATCCCCCTATTCAAGTCAATATGAGGCGGATGCGCATTACCCTGTCAGAGCCACTACCAGAAGATGGCCACCTCTGCATTTGAATATTTCGGTCCGGCAGCTGCAGACACGGATACCAGCTGATTAGCGGGGGGGTGCTGGACCCTGACCAGGCACTGATGACCCAAGATTAGATTAATGAAAAAGTAGTGGACAACATAATTAAAAACTATGAGTCTCATACCTCTAATAATCTAGCAAAGGCCAGATATACACGAGTGTATTTCACAATCCATATACCATGTCTGGTCCGACGCCGAGTCTACTGACCCCAACTCACAGCCTCACTGATATATGACATTTCCATGACCGTGTGTGATTCTACCATGACTCCCAAACAATATTCCAATGGTGAAAAGATGCATAAATACAATGAGAAAATTAAAGTGTATAGAAGTAAATTTAATGGACACTTTATAATAGGTGCTAGTACAAAGTAATAGCAACCTATAATAAATTAAGTGCAAGAATTATTAGAATACAAAACATGATTAGTGACCAACTTGTATTCCGAATCTCCTTATGGATGGTAGGCTCTTGTGAGCAGGGCCCTCACCTCACTTCATCTTGTGCAATATGTTGAGCGGCGTTCTTCGCTCACGTCCGATTTTGTTAGTCCATGTACCCTTCCAAATGTAGAGTGTTGCGGCATGTGTATTCAGATAAATCTGGAAGGCCCCATTGGCCCAGGGTCTGTCCGGCTCTGTTGTAACCATCATGAGCCAGATCTAGCCAAGTCGTTATTTATATTACCGCATTTGTTCTTACAGATGAGAAAGTTTTAGGCCATGTTCACATCAAAATTTAATCATTTTAGATTCTCCCATTTTGTTGCCATGACAGATAAAAGGAGTTATCAGAAGACTACTAGTTGCTTGGAAATAGGCGACCTTGGTTAGTAGCCATTTTTCCCCCTGTTCTGACACACACCAGGCAGTCGTTGAGCGATTCACACACGGCACAACCTTTGTGGCAACAAAGATTCAAGCGATACGAGTTGCGCGCTTGTTAAACGTATACATTAGAACAATGCGTCTAGGAATCAGCCGTGTATCAGACTTGACAACTCATTTTCCTTAGGGTAACCGTATATTTGCAGGTGGGGAAAGGAGGGGGTTTATGCATTTTTGAAGCTAAAACCAAGAGCGAATTATTGAAAGGCAAAGTAGAAGCGTATGTGCAGACAATCAGGAATTGGCAGCACTTTGGACACAGCAGACATAAGCTGCGTCCAAAGTGCTGCCGGCTATTGAACGCAGGTGATTCCGCATGTGTTCACTGAACTGAAAGGAATCATCGCGTCCAATACATAAGGGTGAAATATCTTGGGGAGAATAGCATCTCCACAAGATAGACATGGTACGGTGTGGAGAGACGCACCGCATTTCCGTCTGTGGGTGAGCTGCTGGCGTCTCTGGATGCATAGTGGGCATGGGTTTTATTGAAATCCCATCCGCTATACTGTAAAAGCTGGACGCGGCGGAAGTACACAGCATCCAACTCACAGCGTTTACTGATAGTCTGCAAGTACCCTATAGGGCAGGTGCTCCATATCCTTTGAACCCACTCTTGGTTTTGGATTCAGAAACTTCATCAATAAGCCTGATAAAAACCTGCAGGTGAACAGGCAGCCTTATGTGGCCAGAGTTAATGACATTAATGAGACACAGGCTTCTTAGCTACTGAAGTGGCTAATAAAGTCAATGTACTTGCACAGGCCCCTGGAGCTCTGAAGGGTTGAATACAAAGACTGGTGCACATAGAACAATTACATAATGGCAGAGCACACAGACTGTTTGGCGTTTGCTAGAACAGATATTTGCATTTTACGTCAAGTTCAAAAATCAATTCAACAACAATAGCATCTGAATTCAAGGCCAAGTGTGCGACAGCTTCCTCCTAATTGTACAAGACAGTAATCAGAGGACACCTGCAAAAGGATCCTAGGCATGTACAGGGCAGCAGTTTATCAACGGGGCAGGTTCTTGCAATATTGAATACATTTTTGCTTTGAAAGACTAGAAATTATACAGCTAAAGATAAGATTTATGAAAAGCAAGAAGTTGAACTGTTATGTATAACCAATCATGATGGGATTTTCCAAAAAGTGTCTGAAAAATAGGAACTTTAGCAAAAAGTGAAAGATTTGCACTTATGCCAAATAAACACCTACATCACATGGCCAACTGTACAATAGACATGAGCACCAAGTTCAACTCCAAATAAAAAACAAAACCAACCACTAAATATTTGAGCATGCATTTCTGGTCTATAGTAATAAGTGTATACCAATTTATATCCCAGTTAGTGATGAGAGCGTATGCCCGTTATTTGAGATTTCCAAGCACGCTCGGGTGTTCGAGTAGTTTGGGTCACCGCAGCTGCATTATTTGTGGCTGCTAGACAGCCTGAATAAATACAGTTGTGGTCAAAAGTGTTGACACCCCTGCAATTCTGTTAGATAATACTCAGTTTCTTCCTGAAAATGATTGCAAACACAAATTGGTATTATCTTCATTTAATTTGTCTTAAATGAAAAAAAAACACAAAAAGAATTGTCCTAAAGCCAAATTGGATATAATTTCACAAAAAAGAAGTGGACAAAAGTATTGGCATGGTTCGAAAAATCATGTGATGCTTCTCTAATTTGTGTAATTAACAGCACCTGTAACTTACCAGTGGCACCTAACAGGTGTTGGCAACAACTAAATCACACTTGCAGCCAGTTGACATGGATTAAAGTTGACTCAACCACTGTCCTGTGTCCTTGTGTGTACCACATTGAGCATGGAGAAAAGACCAAAGAACTGTTTGAGGACTTGAGAAACCAAAAATTGTGAGGAAGTATGAGCAATCTCAAGGCTACAAGTCCATCTCCAAAGACCTGAATGTTCCTGTGTCTACCGTGCGCAGTGTCATCAAGAAGTTTAAAGCCCATGGCACTGTGGCTAACCTCCCTAGATGTGGACGGAAAAGAATTGACAAGAGATTTCAACGCAAGATTGTGCAGATGTTGGATAAAGAACCTCGACTAACATCCAAACAAGTTCAAGCTGCCCTGCAGTCCGAGGGTACAACAGTGTCAACCCGTACTATCCGTCGGCGTCTGAATGAAAAGGGACTGTATGGCAGGAGACCCAGGAAGACCCCACTTCTTACCCCGAGACATAAAGCCAGGCTGGAGTTTGCCAAAACTTACCTGAAAAGGCCTAAAACGTTTTGGAAGAATGTTCTCTGGTCAGATGAGACAAAAGTAGAGCTTTTTGGGCAAAGGCATCAACATAGAGTTTACAGGAAAAAAAAAAAAGAGGCATTCAAAGAAAAGAACACGGTCCCTACAGTCAAACATGGTGGAGGTTCCCTGATGTTTTGGGGGGTTGCTTTGCTGCCTCTGGCACTGGACTGCTTGACCGTGTGCATGGCATTATGAAGTCAGAAGACTACCAACAAATTTTGCAGCATAATGTAGGGCCCAGTGTGAGAAAGCTGGGTCTCCCTCAGAGGTCATGGGTCTTCCAGCAGGACAATGACCCAAAACACTTCAAAAAGCACTAGAAAATGGTTTGAGAGAAAGCACTGGAGACTTCTAAGGTGGCCAGCAATGAGTCCAGACCTGAATCCCATAGAACACCTGTGGAGAGATCTAAAAATGGCAGTTTGGAGAAGGCACCCTTCTAATATCAGGGACCTGGACCAGTTTGCCAAAGAAGAATGGTCTAAAATTCCAGCAGAGCATTGTAAGAAACTCATTGATGGTTACCGGAAGCGGTTGGTCGCAGTTATTTTGGCTAAAGGTTGTGCAACCAAGTATTAGGCTGAGGGTGCCAATATTTTTGTCTGGCCCATTTTTGGAGTTGTGTGAAAGGATCAATGTTTTGCTTTTTGCTTCATTGTGTTTTTTCATTTAAGACAAATTAAATTGAAGATAATACCAAAGAATTTGTGTTTGCAATCATTTTCAGGAAGAAACTTATTATCTGACAGAATTGCAGGGGTGTCAATACTTTTGGTCAATCATCCTCATTTTTTCATAGTCTTCTACTAGGCATTGCTCCTACTAGCCAGTTTCCTACTCCACACTGATGAGGGGCAAATACCCCGAAACAGCTGTCTGTGGATGGATACCATGTTTTGGCATAGGTGGTTTCCTTCATTGGAGACTGCCCTTCCCGTGGTTGTTCCTTCCCGGTGAAAGACCTGGCTAGTCATTGCTTGCGTTGAGAAACATGTGATGGTGTCTCCGCGGCTTCTGTTTTGCATGCTTTTGCATATTTCCCATAAGGGATGGGGGCAGTGCTCTAGAATCACTGCGTTGAGAAACACGTGATGGTGTCTCCGCAGTGTCGGATGTTGATCTCCATGAGGTCAATCATCCTCATTTTTTTCATAATACTTTTGGCCACAACTGTATGGGGATTTCCTAACAAACAGCCATTCCTCACATGTATTCATCCTGTCCAGCAGCCACAAATCATGCAGCTGCGGCACCACAAACAATCTGAGCACGCCTAGAATACTCGGAGATAACCCGAACATGCTCGGGCAGAGGTTGCGCTACATACAGTGGGGAAAAAAAGTATTTAGTCAGTCAGCAATAGTGCAAGTTCCACCACTTAAAAAGATGAGAGGTGTCTGTAATTTACATCATAGGTAGACCTCAACTATGGGAGACAAACTGAGAAAAAAAAAATCCAGAAAATCATATTGTCTGTTTTTTTTTCATTTTATTTGCATATTATGGTGGAAAATAAGTATTTGGTCAGAAACAAAATTTCATCTCAATACTTTGTGATATATCCTTTGTTGGCAATGACAGAGGTCAAACGTTTTCTGTAAGTCTTCACAAGGTTGCCACACACTGTTGTTGGTATGTTGGCCCATTCCTCCATGCAGATCTCCTCTAGAGCAGTGATGTTTTTGGCTTTTCGCTTGGCAACACGGACTTTCAACTCCCTCCAAAGGTTTTCTATAGGGTTGAGATCTGGAGACTGGCTAGGCCACTCCAGGACCTTGAAATGCTTCTTATGAAGCCACTCCTTCGTTGCCCTGGCGGTGTGCTTTGGATCATTGTCATGTTGAAAGACCCAGCCACGTTTCATCTTCAATGCCCTTGCTGATGGAAGGAGGTTTGCACTCAAAATCTCACGATACATGGCCCCATTCATTCTTTCATGTACCCGGATCAGTCGTCCTGGCCCCTTTGCAGAGAAACAGCCCCAAAGCATGATGTTTCCACCACCATGCTTTACAGTAGGTATGGTGTTTGATGGATGCAACTCAGTATTCTTTTTCCTCCAAACACAACAAGTTGTGTTTCTACCAAACAGTTCCAGTTTGGTTTCATCAGACCATAGGACATTCTCCCAAAACTCCTCTGGATCATCCAAATGCTCTCTAGCAAACTTCAGACGGGCCCGGACATGTACAGGCTTAAGCAGTGGGACACGTCTGGCACTGCAGGATCTGAGTCCATGGTGGCGTAGTGTGTTACTTATGGTAGGCCTTGTTACATTGGTCCCAGCTCTCTGCAGTTCATTCACTAGGTCCCCCCGCATGGTTCTGGGATTTTGGCTCACCGTTCTTGTGATCATTCTGACCCCACGGGGTGGGATTTTGCGTGGAGCACCAGATCGAGGGAGATTATCAGTGGTCTTGTATGTCTTCCATTTTCTAATTATTGCTCCCACAGTTGATTTCTTCACTCCAAGCTGGTTGGCTATTGCAGATTCAGTCTTCCCTGCCTGGTGCAGGGCTACAATTTTGTTTCTGGTGTCCTTTGACAGCTCTTTGGTCTTCACCATAGTGGAGTTTGGAGTCAGACTGTTTGAGGGTGTGCACAGGTGTCTTTTTATACTGATAACAAGTTTAAACAGGTGCCATTACTACAGGTAATGAGTGGAGGAAAGAGGAGACTCTTAAAGAAGAAGTTATAGGTCTGTGAGAGCCAGAAATCTTGATTGCTTGTTTCTGACCAAATACTTATTTTCCACCATAATATGCAAATAAAATGAAAAAAAAACAGACAATGTGATTTTCTGGATTTTTTTTTCTCAGTTTGTCTCCCATAGTTGAGGTCTACCTATGATGTAAATTACAGACGCCTCTTATCTTTTTAAGTGGTGGAACTTGCACTATTGCTGACTGACTAAATACTTTTTTTCCCCACTGTATTTTTCAGAGGAGTAAAAACACTCCTCCCAATATTTTTGAGGAGTATTTTTCACCACGGAGGAGTACGCAATTTGTATGAATTAAAATTGGCCATACAGGGGTATACATTGCCGTGCTATTAAAAAAAATATTAGGCGAGATTGTGGGTGTAATGTCATGGAGCAAACTACATGACGGGCAGTGAGCTTGTGCTCCCTCTTGAGTGTCCGGTGCCCAGATAGCAGCGCCAACACATATGAAAGTTCCAGCACACAATCAGCAGTGCCCACATCACAGAATACCCTGCACCCAAAATCCAGAGACCACAATGTCCTACACATCATGTGCAGCTAATGAAAGGCACGGTGCAGCCCCCCGTATACAGTGCCATCGCAGTGTGCATAGTCCTTACAGCGTGCCCACACTCCGCTGTCACCTTGGCTACGCGACACAGGGTGCACGGTGCCAGCCATCTGTTGATTTACTGAACCCAGACTGAGCGGACTGTGCCCACACCCGCACGGTCAGGACAGGACCCCAGAGGTCATCCTCGGATAATGCCCACAGGGGTCTCCGGACGTCCCCCCAGTCCGCACCACATCCAGTGCCCACTCTCCGGGGCACCTCCTGCCATTTGTCACCAGCCACAATGAACTGATTGATGCCCCTGGAAATGAGAACAAAAGCCATGCGATGCCCAGAGCAGAGAGCGGACCACCAGCGAGCAGACCACCCTGCTGCCTAGGAAACACCTCACCCGCTGTGCCCACCACCATGACACCGTGCCCGGGGGTCAGACCCATGCCTTTATTACTGCCCCCAATGAACCAGGGGCACAGGAGACCCAATAATGGGGAGAGCAGGGGGCAATGCCCACCCCCAGTGCCCCCGGGGCAGATGCCAGCTGCAGCCCGCAGGGGAGCAAAGTTCCAGGCAGCACTTACCTGTGGCACAGAGCAGAGCCATGCAGCCCAGTATCGTGGCCGCCATCGCCCAGTCCTGGGGCCGCTTCCATCCAGCAGCGCCTGGTGCAGCCTGCGGGGGCTCCAGCACAAGAGCGAGGAGCGGAACATTCCACTGCGCCCGGGAGCAGGGGGAGGCGGAGCGTGTGTGACAATGAGCCCGACCGCGGAGCGCAGCAGGTGGGAGACGCTCGCCTCCCCGCCCCCCTCCCCACCCCCCTCTCCTGCCAGTGGTACAGCCGGGTCTCCCAGCCGCAACATCTGATACTGCCCTTTCCCCAGCTCCGTCCAGCTCGCTGCCACTGTAGCTTAGAGATGCGTCCCGTGGATGTATCATACTAATCTGAAGGCGTTTTTTCGCC
The DNA here is from genome assembly GCF_039654945.1 of Dendrobates tinctorius. NCBI lineage: Eukaryota > Metazoa > Chordata > Amphibia > Anura > Dendrobatidae > Dendrobates > Dendrobates tinctorius. The sequence goes on from NW_027361783.1 coordinate 23,223,387, forward strand.
TGCCTGTGCGTCATAGACGCCCAGACAGGCGTTAATGCGACCTCTGTGCTCGGGAAATCTCGAATAACGAGTATACGCGCTCATCACTAATCCATGTTCATTTCTTTATGTTTTTCTGTGTGCACTGCATGTAAAGCTGTGGCCAACATTTCCTTTGAGCCTGGCATTATATTACTGTGGTCCCCCATGGATGTGTGTCCACTAGTTAGGCGCAGTCCTCATCCCCCCCCAAACGTGTGGAGATGCTCATGTGCTATAGTATAAATAAGAAAAACCAAGTACAGAGCTCAGCTATTTCAGACAGTCAATGAACAATGAGTTGAGTAGTCGAGCATGTGCACCTTCTTTCCAATCAAGTGAGGGCTTTACATAATTCCATTTTGCAGATTGTGTGGTGTCCCAGCAGTCAGACCCTCGGTAGTAGAAATACTTTCATAAACCCTTAAAAATTCTGAAGTTTATAAGGGGCAACTGCGGCATTTACTGTACATGTATTCTTTACCACAATCTCATCCGACCAAATTCATAGAAAACAAACCAAAAAGGAAGTCACGTGGGTTTAGAAATGTGTAGTTTAAATACCCATCCATTTTCTTTGTAGTCAACACCTGTTTTGAGTTTCAAAGAGATTAAAAAAAAAACCCTGATTAAACCCTACAAGTGTAACTGCACTCAGGCTGGGCTATTTTCCAGGTAAATTGAACAATTTAATTGAACCCACCATAATCAATAGAATCCTGCAGGCTCTGTTTGTATCTGTTCTTGTAACAGAACAGCAAAAATACTGTTGGAAAACAGGTGTTGACAGTAACACCATTGTTATCAAGCAGATTTGTTGCATACATTTATTTAAGGGCCTGTCACACTAATGGTATGTGCACACGGTGCGGATTCTGCTGCGTTGTACAGTACCTTTATTTCCTATGGAAATTAAAAACGCTGTGCACATGCTGCAGATTTTTCCGTGTGGTTTTGCTGCGGTTTACAATCCGCAGCATGTCAATTGTTTGGTGCAGAAACGCTGCAGTTTTACACCTCATCCATTAGAAGGTATAAAACCGCAGGGCAAAACCGCAGGACTTTTGTCCTGCGGATTTACCTGCGGTTTTCTCTACAAAATCCACACACCAAAAAAAACTACATGTGCACATAGCCTAAGCGAGATCGCTAGCGATATCACTGAAGCGTCACCGATTTTGTGATGCAGCAGCGATATTGATATCGCTATGTGTGATACTTACCTCTGACCGATCCCCCACTGGTTATCGCTGAAGAACGTCCTGGGCCGTTTCTCGTCGGCAGCTTCCTGCTGGCGCCGACGCGTGGACGTCTTCATTGCTGCGTGTGAAAGGCAGCTGACTAACGACCATAAAAAACATTTTCATTTTCTCAATTCAGATTTGTTTTTTATTCATTTCATTGTGCATTCAGTGCATATAGGGGTGTGACCGCCCTTTTTCTGAGCTGGGAAAGCCATCCAGTCTGGCCTAAGCTGTTACTAGTGGTTCAGCCGCTCGACCCTTATTCACATTCACGTCACTTGGCAAGTGAAAAGGTTTTAAATACTAGAGTAGGGACTGTCCCACAAGGGTTGCCGTGACGTGGCGGGATGGATTGTGCGTTATTTTGATCAAAATTATGTTTACTAAATACCCTTATTACTGCCTTTATGCATTATTTGCAGTTTTTTACTTTTTAGTTCAGGATATTTGTGTTTTTTGCTTTTTGTTTTCTCTGACTAACGACCATTTAGCAATGCATCAGCGATCCTGACCAGGTCGTATTGTTGTTGGGAATCGCTGGTGCATCGCTAAATGTGATGGTACCTTTACAATTGCCCCAATCTATGCATATTCGGCAGAAGCAACCCATTCACATGACTAACAGATCTTATTTCAAATTCTGCATCAAATCAGCCACATGCCCAAGGGCTGTAAGCACATCTGTCATCCCATACTTTAAATGTTTAAAAGGATAGAGTGACATGTAGAACAGATGTAACAAGGTACTACAAGTGCTATGTGACCCCAACCTATTTAGGCTTAGCTAATGAGGAGCATTTCCAGCCCAGTTTTATGCTTTAGAATACCCCAAAAACTCTGCCATCTCTTCACAGTGGTTAAAAGCCCCTGCACACATCAGTCTAAACGTCGGCTAAAGCTGATAAGCGGATTCGGCCAGCATTTAAGATTAAAGTGTTGGAGTGCTGGCTGACTAATGATTAGGAGAGATGTTGATTGAAATTGGACATGTGCAGACTGCCAATCACGTTCTCCTGTAGAAAGCAGACGGCCAACGTGTTTCTCAGAACACAGAAGCACTCGGCCCGTGGATGGGAGAGTCAGCACAATGATCGGCTGAAGGAGTGTTTAGATTTTGCCTTACTACAGCCAAATAAGACGGACAATTGTAAAGCTGGCCATACACACTGAATGTCTGTTGGCCAAAGTGGTTTAAGACTTCATTATGACTGGTGCTTGGCCTCCACCAGAAATGTTACACCAGGCCATTTGTGGAGTCACCTACACTAGGGATGAGCAAGTAGTGAAATACTCGGACTCGCTGTACTCGTGACGAGTACCTCCTAATACTTGGGTACTCGTAATGAGTAGCGAGCCCAATGTAAGTCTATGGTAAATGCACGTATTGGGCTGTGCTTACCTGTGCTGGGACTGTGCAGAATATTGCGAGGCGAGTAGTGAAATACTCGCCAGGATTCGAGTACCGCATTACTCGCCGAGTACCGAATCCTAATGAGTATACTCGCTCATCCCTAATCTACACCATTTTGATTGACTTGCTAGGCAGGCTTTAGAGCGCCCCATTCCTCCCCAGCTCTGCTAGCCTTCGCCAAGCTGGCTGGGACTGACAGAAAAAAATGGCAAGAGTCACAAAGTTACTAAAACTTTATCAATATTTTAAGACCGCATGCTCCACCTTAAATCAGCCTCAAGTCTGCTCATTTTATTTTCCTTATGATTTGTTACTGATGATTGAGGGGAAAACTTATCACAAACTTGAAAACCCCAGTTAATGTTGTATATTGAGTGAAAACACCATGAAATATTACATAGTTTAATTTAATTGTAATTATTTGAAGGCAGCTCTTTTGCATAGATATTGCTGTTACATACTTGCTATAGCGCCCTCTAATGTTTCCCCTCTTAGAACAGCCTTCATGTGCTGGTGAACACGCCACAATCTCGGTCCTATTCTACACAGAATGATAATGATACCCGGTATCATGCAGGAAGCCATTAAGATTTAGCACCATAAACAGACTTATGAGCACTGGATACATTAGGAGCTAATCTTCCAACTATACTGCTGAAGTCGCCATACATTCTAGACACGAGTGTTGTGAGCTCATTTTCGGGTTTGCCTCTGGCTTCTGGTGAGGGTTATGGAGCTGGCTGTGCTGACAGAGGAGTAGTGAGTTCTCTATCTGGACTCCCTCTGTTGGTGAAGGGAGGTAATGAAGCTGATCTTAATGGCAGAGACCGGCCACCTGAGGAAGAGGACTGCGATTGGACATCAGGAGTTTCTGATTGAATTTAAGGCAGCCGACTCCCTAGTTTCTTGCTGGTGATTTTTCCAGACTGTGGCTCCTGGTTTCCAGTTTGGTTCCTGCCTTCCTAAAGCTAAGTTTTCGCTGCTATTGTTCATATGAGTTTTTGTCTGGTTTACTTAGTTTTTGTGTTCAGCCAGCCCTAGCTGGGACTGGGCTGAATCCCCATTTTGTCTCTGATCAGTAGATCTCTTTTGCTCTGTCTTCAGAATATACCTGAGTGCTGATATAGTGATTTGAAGTCTAGCGACTTCAGGGCCTTTTTCTATCAGACATGTTGGACATTCTTTTTGGCAGGGTTTTTTGCATGATTGCAGACAGCAGCTTTTCTTTCCTGTCCTTTCTAGTTAGCGAGGGCCCCATCGTTTGCTCAGCCTATCTTTCTACCTGTGTCTGTGTTTTCATCTTGTTTCACCGACAATACATGTTGGGGGCTGTCTATTGCTTTGGGGCAGTTTAGATTTTCCCTTTCTTTCTTTAGGCTTATTTAGTTCTCCGGCCGTGACGAGGCGTCTAGGACCACCGTAGGCACGCTCCACGGCTACTGCTAGTTGTTGTGGATACGATCAGGGGTCTGCAATCCGCTAGTTACCAACCTCTCCGGTTTTCTGGGCTTAGCTTGCTTTTTGTTTTTTCCTCCTCGGTGACTCATTCATAACACACGAGACCATTTTTCTTTCAAGGAACTTGATACATTGAAGAGGTCTGACCTGAAAAAAACACCTGTATAATTTCTCATTCATGTAAATTCCTACTATGCTTAAGGCTATGTGCCCACATTAGCGTTTTTAAACACTCAGGAAACTGATCCCCTTCCCAGAAAACGCACTTTTTATTTCCGCACATTTCTGGCGCGTTTTTTGAACAAAAGACACGCATTTGACGCGTTTTTCCGCGAGTTTTCTGGGAACATTGGAAAAGGCTAAAACCGCTCAGCAATGCAGAAATTAATGAGCATGCTGCGTTATTAGCCGCTAAGTAAATCCTGAGCGTTTAAAAACGCATGCATTGGCACAAAAAGCCAAAAACGCATGCAAATTAATTTGAAGCGTCTTTTAAGCGTTTCTGCAGCGTCTGAGCCGGCACAAACGCTGCGGAAACGCTTAAAAAAACGCAACGTGGGCACACAGCCTAAGAGTCGGATGGGTGGTCCTTGATGAAGTCTCAAGAGGAAGGCTGCCCGTCACCACCTAGGACCACTCACTAGACTTAAGCATAGAAAAAAAAGGGATTTATGCTAATAGAATATAGTGAATGTGTATGGCAAAGTGAATATGACACTTGTAGCCGTCTTCACTTAAAAGTAATTTTATTCCAACATGTCAATGCATTTCTTCACCAACTGGTAACAAATGAAAGCTGGACAGCAATGGCTCCTGTCCTGAACGTCGCACCTCACAACATGTTCAAATCATCTAATGGTTATGCTGTAATCCCGAAGCCATAACCATCTTAACACCCCATAGTAAAGCTATATTAGAGTGCTTATCCCAGCATTGACACTGGAAGGTCACATAAATCAGTAGAACACTGTCAAGAACTGGCTCTGTACAATAGCTTCATCCACTAGGAACATGACTGAAGTATTGCATGAACCATTCCATTGTGGGAATCTACAGTATCCCTCCATCGCTGGGAGCGCAGCAGTAATGCCTTGTGTATAATGATATCAGAACAATTGTGGTTTTAGCGTGTGTTCCTTCTATAATGGCATTGACCAATGACTTTAAGTGTAGATCTGCCACTTTGCACAATAAATCTAATCAGTCTGTGTGTGGTCTACACTTTAATTACAGGCCTTAATTGAATTACTGTTATGCTGCATAAACCAGATGTCCAACATACGTCTCAGCAGAAATGGTTCATTTATGTTCATTCTTTGTAAAATTATGAAGGGTCTTTGCAGAACGAGCTTTCACTTTCCTGCTCTGATCATCAGCGAGGTCATAGTCCTTAGAGAACAAGGAGTATTACAGACTGCAGCGTGGAATGAAGATATCAGGTCGCGTACATTGACCATAGAAATTACCCTTTAACTTTCATTTTTCAATGTGCAACGTTGAATTTAACGTGACAACTATATCTCGAGTTTACATCAAAGTTAGGTTTTTGCAGTGCAGTGTGTTGTATTTTTGCCACCTGATTATGCTATATTAATTTTTACTAAGGAACAAATAGAGACCTTATATATTCATTATTATAAGTTAATGGGTTACTCAAATCTTGTCCATTTACACCAAGCCCACAAACGTATGAATGAAGAGTCTCGTATGTCAGGCCATCTCTCCTATGACAGCAACATGTGACGAGACCCACAGCCATCTTAACTTTACGGCATATTATGTGGCGAAGCCATAAATTCAGGTCACGAATAATAAGTTCAATTACAAGTATTATACAACTATATGAAGATTTCCTAGACCCATTCGTAAAGGTTTTCATAATATATCTTTTTATGAACATTCATAAGTTAACATGCATCTCACTGCTTAACATGTGACTTGAGACTTGAATCCATACGCCATCTGGATTCTCCGATGCCATCAAGCGCAGGAGGTCAAGTGACCGCGAGTTTGTGATATGCAAATTTACATGTATGGCCTTGTTCAGTACAAGCGAGGCTGTGCACGTCTAGTGGGAAAGTGGCCAGCAGTACACATCACATACGTGGTCACATGACTCATCTCTCTCTCTCACCAGAGAATCCAAGAGTCTGCAGTCACAAACCTGACCACCACCATTAAAGGCACAGCTCAGACCATCAAAAAAAAAAAGAGGATGTACCCTAAATATTGCAATGTCAATATTGCTCTCAAAGTAAGCAAGCGCCCTTTGTTCATACTAAGTAGACGCGTGGTGGGGAGATATATATTGAATTGTGGCCCAACTCCTAAGTTTAGTTAAACAGTGATCTTTAACTGCAGAAATTTATTCACATAAGTGTTTTTGATCAGAGTGCCAGATTTAACCAGTTTCATCAGTTTCTTTTATATGAAGGAGAGGGGGTGGAGATTGACATTTGAGCGTCATCTGATGTCACAGATCCATAGACTTATATTGGCAATTTTGAGCAAACACCTGTATCAATATTGGTCAAGTCAGAGTTTTTGTGATAATCACTCAGGGAAGAAAAAAAAATAAATCATACATATGAACCTCTCTATAGACTGTCATAGGTACAAGAGCTGTTAAAAAGAGGGATAGCTCTGACGTGTGTCAATCATGGCGAGCTTTCATTGGTGATATACAGAAGGTAGGCCCAAGTTATGATCACCCATAATCATAGAAGGTAGATCTTGTCCAAGGCATAGTAGGACAAATAATTTTCAAATACAGTGGGGGAGAGTACTTAGTCAGCCACCAATTGTGCAAGTTCGCCCACTTGATGAGAGGCCTGTAATTGACATCATAGGTAGACCACAACTATGAGAGTCAAAATGACAAAACAAATCCAGAATCCTTGTCTGATTTTGCAAGATGTATTTTGCAAATTATGGTGGAAAATAAGTATTCGGTCACCTAAAAACATGCAAGCTTTATGGCTCACAGATCTGTATCTTCTTTAAGAGGCTCCTCTGTCATCCACTCATTACCTGTAGTAATGGCATCTGTTTGAACTTGCTATCAGTATAAAATACACCTGTCCACAACCTCAAACAGTCACACTCCAAACTCCACTATGGTGAAGACCACAGAGCTGTTGAAGGACTCCAGAAACAAAATTGTAGCCCTGCACCAAGCTGGGAAGACTGAATCTGTAATAGGCAAGCAGCTTAGTGTGAGGAAACAAACTGTGGGAACAATAATAAGAAAATGGAAGACATACAAGACACCACTGATAATCTCCCTCAATCTGGAGCTCGACGTAAGATTTCACCTTGTGGGGTCAAAATGATCAAAAGAACTGTGAGAAAGAATCCCAGAACTACACAGGGAAACTAGTGAATGACCTGCATAGAGCTGGGACCACTGTAACAAAGGCTACCATCACTACACCACCAGGGACTCAGATCCTGCAGTGCCAGACATGTCCCCCTGCTTAAGCCAGTACAAGTCCGGGCCCATCTGAAGCTTGCTAGAGAGCATTTGGATTATCCAGAAGAGCATTGGGAGAATGTCATATGGTCTGATGAAACCAAAGTAGAACTGTTTGGTAGAAACAAAATTTGTTGTGTTTGGAGGAGATAGAATGCTGAGCTGCATCCAAAGAACACCATACCTACTGTGAAGCATGGAGGTGGCAACATCATGCTTTGGGCTGTTCCTCTACAAAGTGACCAGAATGACTGACCCGTGTATATGAAAGAATGAATGGGGCCATGTAGATTTTGAGTGCAAACCTTCTTCCATCAGCAAGGGCATTGAAGATGAAACGTGGATGGGTCCTTTCAGCATGAAAATGATCCCAAGCACACTGTCAGGGCAACGAAGGAGTGGCTTCGTAAGAAGCATATGAAGGTCCTGGAGTGACCTAGACAGACTCCAGATCTCAACCCCAAAGAAAACCTTTGGAGGGATTTGAAAGTCCATGTTGCCCAGCGACAGGCCCAAAACATCACTGCTCTAGAGGAGATCAGCATGGAGGAATGGGCCAACATACCACCAACAGTGTGTGCAAACCTTGTGAAGACTTACAGAAAACATTCAACCTCTGTCACTGCCAAAGACTATATAACAAAACATTGAGGTGAACTTTTGTTAGTGACCAAATACTTATTTTCCACCATAATTTGAAAAATAAATCTTGCCAAATCAGACAAGGTGATTTTCTGGATTTGTTTTCTCATTTTGACTCTCATAGTTGTGGTCTACCTATGATGTCAATTACAGCCCTCTCATCTTTTTAAGTGGGTGAACTTGCACAATTGGAGGCTGACTAAATTTTTTTCCCCCCACTAATTACATAACTGTGATCCAAACAGCTAGTTTGTGAATAAATATTCACACCCTCACTTATTTATTCACGAGTATCCATATTCCTGTTGTGCGCACACGATCAAGAATAGTAGCGCTTTGGACACAGCTCACGTTCTCTGTGTTCTATGATACAAGCACAGTGGATGCTTTTATTTACCGCTGCGTAAACTCACTAGCAGTGCGGGTTTACGAGCCGCTGCATGTCAATTTCTGTTGCGGAGACGGAGAAATTTCCACAATAGATATGTATTGGATGCAGTAAATCTGCATGGTGCAGTTAACACACTGCACCCAAAGCGCTGATACTTTTTATTTTTGCTAATCTATATTCTGTAAGCAATTATGGAGGCAGTCATCTTTCCTGAGCAGACACTCTACTTTGAGAGATCAAACATGATCTTGGTAGAACTGGAAGCGTCTCATGATGCTGAATGAAGTGAAAACTGAAAGTTCAGGATTAGATTTTTAAAACAGAAGACTAACAGAAAACAAGGCCAGGGTCTTGTCATGTACTGGTCCCCGCTCAGCACAATGTTTCTTTTTGAATAACAAAAAAAAAAAACTGAATACCATGTTTCGGAAGCATCCAATGGAGTGCTGAGAGGGGGAACCAGGACAGTGAACTCAGACACCAAAACTAGGAAAAATTCAGACAATATATCATTGTGACAAAACATTTCCAGTTGACATCGGTTTCGGATTATGGTCTTGCTGACTACTACATCCAAGTTCCCGTTAGCACATTTCCTTCTAAATTGCAGTGTTAATATAGAGGAGGAAAAAAAAAAAATACACTGAGATGCTTTCAGGATAAAGCTTTAAAGGGAATCCATCAGCATGTTTTTACTATGTAATCTTAAGACGGCAGAAGATCCAGGCTGAAATACAGAGTTCAGGGATGTGTGACTTGTCAGTGAGTGCCGTTGTTTACTAACCGACATATCACTAAGATTAACATTGCTGGACCAGTCCAGCAACTAAGCACCTCACTGTCTATGGACTTCATACAAGGAGAGCCTGATGTGGGAGGGGCTAGCTGGGATGTGGGCAGGGTTAGCTTTCTCAGCTCTGCTTTATGCTAAATCTAAAAGTTCTGTTAGAACAGCTGCACCCAGTAAACTAAGTGATACATCGTTGGATTCAGGTTCTCTTCCAGTATCATACTACTCTCAGATGAGTTAACACCTGCTGACAGATTTCCTTTACCACTGTACATTAAGATAAAACTCTACTATTAGAATAAGCACCAATTAAAAAAAAAAAAAAAAAAAGTCACACCCAACATACAATGGGGGGGGGGGGGGGGGGGGGGGGGGGAACAATACCCATCAGTAAGAACCTCATGTAGAAGTCAGGTGTGCTTTTTTACATACACGTATCTGCGCGTCAGTAGCTTCCACTGCCAGAAAAAAAAAAAAAAAAGTTTTTCCACATTCTTTCAGTGAGAAACAGCATGTGAATCCAGATGCCATCAGATTGAATTCAGAAACATGTCTGCTCAATCGGACCACTCAGTCCGAAGCAAAAAAAAAAAAAACAAAGATGTGGCATGTGAATAGCCCCATAGACTAATAAGAACAAGTGATATCCATAACACAAACAGCACTTATGTGTGACAAACTGATGTAGGAGTAGTCTTTAGGGCTCAATCACACGAGACTTCAGTGCTGTGCGATCCCAACACGATCAGTGGTTTCCTATAGACCCTTTACCCTAAAGTCAGACTATAATGTCACAATGGGACCACCATGTGAGACACATCAAAAGATCTTGTGGCTTTGACAAAATGAGCACTGTCTGCAGAATTAAGGAGTTGTCTAGGATAAGTTTTTTTTCTGCATCTGAAGACCTATGGGTAACTTCTCTCCCAGCTCCGTTGCCTTCCTACAACTGCTCCAGAATTGTTGACAGGCTGCAGAGGTGACGTCACGACTGGTGTATGTGACCAGTACGGCCAGTCACTGGACTCAACAGCTTGTGCTGCCTACATCCAGCTCTTACACGCCCTAAAAAACCCTAAACATCGTTACCTCATCAATAAACCTCACTTACAATTTCTCATTCTGATACTACCTGGTGCCCACTGCAGCAAACCAATAGCTGAGGTGAGTCAAGTCACTAATTAATCCAGTCATGTCTTCATTGCTGCAGCAGCTGAATTAGAGACCAGCCGGGGACCAAGGTGCATTGGGATGAGAGATGGAGGAGTTATGCAGTAAATTATTTTTTTTAAATTCTGAAAGTTAATAGAACAAGCTGCTTAGACCATCAATCGGCTGAAGTCATCAATACTACAACCTGTTAACCAAGTCTGGATCAGTGGTGGAAAAGTTGAAGGCGTTCACCAGAATCTCAACATACCAGTGAAGATCCACAAACTTTAGCTGCAATACCTCTGAAGTGCTGGCGACTAATGTATTAGTCTAACCGGCACCTAGCTCTATAGCATTGATAGCTGGCCAAGTCATTTTCTGTGTCACCAGTACAGGTCCCGGGCACCACTGGAGTAGTGGGTCCAAGTTTGCCCAGGACAAGAATTCTACATTGTCTCACTGTTGAGGAACAGGAGTTTCTATTTTCTCCTATACAATAGATCACAGACTACATCATTAGGTTAGGAAATCATTTTATGGTCTGTTGATGCCGTGTACTGATCCGCATAAATACATTGTGTCTATAGAGGTCCTGGAACGAGTGTCAAACTTTCCTTCTCCATGTACATGGATCACAGGACACAGCCTTACACCATGATGATAATTATCTGGTGCAGGATTCAAAGTTTAGTACTGAATCTCTAACAGATTTTGTTCAAAAGCAACCTTAATCCATTTTGTGCAGCATGGGAAGATATGAAACTTTACTAAATACTTTAATAAATTGACGCGTGAATGAAACGGTACTAGTGGCAATGGATGACTTGTATGCCCATTTTTACCATCGGCGTGTTTTTCACAGATTGATACATTACAGAGCTTCTCCTATCATTTGTAATGTTAAAATACAGACAATGCACAAAGTTATCACTGATGCCATCTGTGCGCACTTTTCATGGACTCAGACTTGTATTGGCTTTTGTCATTAGTGCTTCCGAAAAAGAAAAAAAAAAAAATAATATAGATATGTCCAAGTTTTGCACGAACACAATACGTGAAATTACAGATATATGAATAGCACCATAAAGGGCATGTGTTCTATACATATTAATAAAAAAAACAAACAGGAAGAACATGAATGTGCAACCCACGGGCATTTGAATGAGGTCTATTAAGGGGATGTGTCTTCATCCCTGTAAAATGAAAGTGCGTCTTCCAAGCCTCTGCTTATCCCCCAGTCCTTTTTCCTGTCTTCAACTGCACTGACATTGGGACCTTATGTGGAGTACAGATGATTGCAGTAAAAGGGTCAGCACCTGTCTCTCCTCCTGCAGCACCTTATCTTCAGAACTAGTGACACCTACTGATCACTGCAATCATCTGTACTCCACATAATTACAGTCATATCAATTCAGCTAAAGGCAGGAAAATAGGTTATAGACAAGCAGTGCTTGGAAGTCGCTTAAGATTCGACCTCCCCCCACCAGGAATGAAGGCAAAATACACTCAGTGATTTGAAAAAGTTTCAGATACAACATAAAAAATAAGTCACTGATGTGGAAGATCTGCACCGTGCAGACATCTCTTTAGTGCATGTCCACAAGGTGCTATTTTTGACGTTTTTCCCCCCTAACATGGGGGGGGGGGGGGGGGGGATAAGTAACATGGGAAAAAAAAACAAAAAAACAAAAAACAAACAGTACTTTATTAGCTTTTTAGGTTTTCAATAGAATAGGGGAGAAAAAAAAAAAATAAATTGTTAAGTCGGTCATTTCCAATCCTTTTCTTCTGATGAGCCAGGGAGTCATTGCAGAAAAAAAAAAAAAAAAAAGTAGGACCTCACCACAAGTGCAACATGTTGACTTTGGGCTTGCCCCATTATGTAGTGTGGAGCAGAGATGACGGCCATCGTGCACATACGAAATCGATAGTGTGACATAAGACAGACTAGTGTTCCTAGAAAGCCAGGGGTTGTGCCAAGCGTACGATGCAGCACGTGCCGTCCTGATACACGCGCTACGATCTGCTCTCGATCGCGCACGCCGCCTCCTTTATAGGGTGCCCTTTATAGGACACGATTGATAGATGAGCCAAATGCAGAGCTGGAGCTTAACCTACATCACCTCGATACTGGGAGAAAATGGAACTAATAATACTGGATTATATTATACACACGCTCTACAACATAGCCGTACTGCCAGTCTCATCAGTCCATACAGCCTCCCATCAGGTGAGATACACTGGACCAGGCTGTGACATCCATCAACCATTAGAAAGAATTTCTGATACTTAGAGTCAGAATAATGAGGCGCCAGCAAACACCAAGCGGCACCACACAGCTACTCCGGCAGCCATGGGCATGCTGCCTGCATCTGGTACCCAGGAGCAGGATGCAGAGGCGCCAGCAAACACCAAGCGGCACCACACAGCTACTCCGGCAGCCATGGGCATGCTGCCTGCATCTGGTACCCAGGAGCAGGATGCAGAGGCGCCAGCAAACAACAAGCGGCACCACACAGCTACTCCGGCAGCCATGGGCATGCTGCCTGCATCTGGTACCCAGGAGCATGATGCAGAGGCGCCAGCAAACAACAAGCGGCACCACACATGTACTCCGGCAGCCATGGGCATGCTGCCTGCATCTGGTACCCAGGAGCAGGATGCAGAGGCGCCAGCAAACAACAAGCGGCACCACACAGCTACTCCGGCAGCCATGGGCATGCTGCCTGCATCTGGTACCCAGGAGCAGGATGCAGAGGCGCCAGCAAACAACAAGCGGCACCACACAGCTACTCCGGCAGCCATGGGCATGCTGCCTGCATCTGGTACCCAGGAGCAGGATGCAGAGGCGCCAGCAAACAACAAGCGGCACCACACAGCTACTCCGGCAGCCATGGGCATGCTGCCTGCATCTGGTACCCAGGAGCATGATGCAGAGGCGCCAGCAAACAACAAGCGGCACCACACATGTACTCCGGCAGCCATGGGCATGCTGCCTGCATCTGGTACCCAGGAGCAGGATGCAGAGGCGCCAGCAAACAACAAGCGGCACCACACAGCTACTCCGGCAGCCATGGGCATGCTGCCTGCATCTGGTACCCAGGAGCATGATGCAGAGGCGCCAGCAAACAACAAGCGGCACCACACAGCTACTCCGGCAGCCATGGGCATGCTGCCTGCATCTGGTACCCAGGAGCAGGATGCAGAGGCGCCAGCAAACAACAAGCGGCACCACACATGTACTCCGGCAGCCATGGGCATGCTGCCTGCATCTGGTACCCAGGAGCAGGATGCAGAGGCGCCAGCAAACACCAAGCGGCACCACACAGCTACTCCGGCAGCCATGGGCATGCTGCCTGCATCTGGTACCCAGGAGCAGGATGCAGAGGCGCAGCATGTGCACCGGGCACACCCCCTCCAGAGAGCCGCTTCCTCATGGCTGCAGCGCGGTGCCCACAGCCGGCCTGGCACCCTAGGAGATGCTCCCCCACAGATGTGCCTGGCATCACAGCCCAGCTCTCACAATTAAACTTGGGCCTCTGTCACTTTTCTGCCAGCAGCAGCAGCTCCTCCCCGACAAGCGCCAGCTGCAGCTCGGTGCCTGGGCACTGCCCCCCACAGTGGTGGTGCTGAGGAGACGGCAGGCTCTTACCTCCCCCTGCAGGGTCTGCACACAGGCTCCGTGTCTGGGACCAGCACTCTCCTCCTGCCGCTGTCTGCAGCCAGTCTAGCTCTCACTCTGACAGCCGGAGAGAGGAGACAAGTTGTAGAGGGAGGTGTGAGGGGGGAAGGGAAACGCTTCCTGCCCAGCCCTGACTGGCGGATCCACAGCCTACACTGACACCTACCGGCTGGATGTGTAAGTGCAGCGCTCCATCCTGCCCACTAGTCCCCGTGCATCCCATGGAGGGAGGGGGCAGGTACCTCGTTATCCCAAACTGGCCCTACCTTCACTCAGCTGCAATCATTGCTGTGGGATTAATGACCTGTTTATAGGTGAAGCTACCACCAGCATTCCAGCTATTAGGAAACTAAAACAGCCCCTGACACCTGTGTGGGTTCAGGAATGCTGGGAGTTGTAGTTTCACACAAACCAGTGAAGTACCAAAGCCAAAATTCCTGCAGTGTTATGACTAAAGGAAGGCAGTAGGGGGCAGTATGTGGCACAGGGAATGCAGAGATCCCTATCATGAACTGACTTCCTAGAGACTGTCATAGATAAAGTGGGATCCAAATGGCAGCGTGACGTGGGGCTTGTGGCCCCAACGCAAAACCTCCAACTATCACGGTCGGTCATAGAACTGGTCTTCTCTTATGGACCAAAGGGGCTTATTGGGCCCCCAAGCTCTAGGGCCTGGATCTGACTGCAACCCCTGGCCCACTATCTCTACGCCCCTGGCTCGTCTGCTTTGCTATGGCACAGGTTGTGTGGGCAGTGATTGCTGTCAGCCGCTGCTACCTGGCAGCATAGTGCACGTGAATCAGGTTGCAATGCCACCCGCAAAGTACCATGACGAGCAAGTGACAAGCAAATCGTAAACAATCTCAATGATTCTGAATTTTTTTTCAATTTGTCACAGTTTTAGTACATTGTGGGTCACAATGGAACCTCATTCACATGTACTATGCAGTGGCATACAGCCATCTTGAGCCAAGCAATTTTTGTCACGGTCTGTGTTTCCATATAGCTCCGGCCTAAATCAGCTTGGGTGTCGTTTAGGACAGGGGTGCACGACCTGCAGCCGGGGGTCACATGCGGCCCACGATGATATTCTGTGAGCCTCAGTCATATGGACGGAAAAATGCTTGCCTGACAGGTTAGCCATATGTGAGCAGTAGTGGCAGGCAGCTGAGGGCCAGAGACTGGCAAATACTAATGGCGCCCTATGGAGATATTTCTGGATGCCTCATACTTCAGGTCAATGGGGACTGTAGATCAGTTTGGCTCCGGAAAGCCGAAGGTGAACTAGACAGGTGGCCTCCGTGTCTGTGCTCGCCCCACTGTAGTTTATGGGAGTTCTGAATCCTTAGGCAGTAAGCACAAACCCTATGATTTATTGTAGAGAGCCATGTGCATGCGTCACCTCTTCCTCTTTAGGGCCTGTTCACACAGCTTTTTATGAGGACTTAGAAGATGACTTTATTGCCAATTCACATTAAAATGCTTCAAATAGTCTTTGAATAAGTTTCCTATTAGTGAAATGCTCAAAACCATGTGAAAATCAGTACTGTGCGCACTGACGGAGCTTATAGAATTAAAATCAGTCAGAAACTTATTCAAAGAGCTTTTGACACAGGTTTTGATGGAGATTTAGAAACAGAATCTATTTCTAAATCTGCATAAGCAAAAACTCAGTGTAAATGTACCATTAGAGTCCTGATTTGGAGGTAAGAGTCCTGTAAGTAGAACTTACCTTTCAGACATTTATGGTGTAAACTTTTGATATGCCGCAAATATCACAGAAATTAATACCCTTTCATTTTTATTGTGGCCAGTGGATTGGATCAGTTTTACAATGTGGACCTTGGATCCAAAAAGGTTGTGTGTCCCTGGTTCAGGAGAACAGAGATACCGTTTCCCCGAAAATAAGACACCGTCTTATATTAATTTTTGCTCCGAAAGTTGCACCATGTCTTATTTTCGGGGGGGTGTCTTATTTTCATGAGAAACATTCCAGCGCGCTCTACCCTTACATAAGGAAAGTTCTGTAGCGTAAAACCAGTAGTCAGACATATAGACCGTTCAGCAGAAAAGCAGACAACAAATCAAAGTAACACACTACGGTACGGTACTGTAATTGCCCGACTCCCACACAGGTCCACAAAACATAAGGGCTCTAAAATGGCGCCCACACACTTTCTTGACACTGTACCTGGGACGCCCTCACACCCAGGGCTGTGGGGTACTCGGTACCGGGCCCGGTGGATCTCAATGGGAGTTGTCACGGTAGCTGTGACCCGGCCCGTGGCCCTGGGCGCCCATGGTAAATGTTCAGTGTGAATGAATAAGTCGTGACGCCACCTGTGGTGTTCGGCAATGTAGATGTTAGGCCGATGCTGCAGACAGATCCTCTGGGACAGATGGTGTGGTCAGCAGGGATGGTATAGCCCTCCACAGGTAGGGCTGTTGTCCCAGGGCAGAGTAGATATGGTGACACTTAGGTGGTGTAGTGTTAGGCGCAGGGGATGTAACGTGTCATGAACTCATTTTCTGCTCCATCAGTTGAGAGTTCCCCTTCCGTTCTCCCTCTGGTGGTGACAGGAGGTAGTGCGGTTGGTTTAAGTGGTAGTGATCTGCCACCTGATGAGGAAGATAACGATTGGATCTCTGGAGTAACAGGCTGGATATAAGACTGCCGACACCCTGTCCGGGTGCTGGTGATTCAGTCTGCTTCTCAGGTCCTGGACTTCAGCTCTCTTCCAGTCTTCTCAAGATAAGTGTCACGTTTCCGCCAGACTTAGGGCCTGCTGTTCCGGTCGCGGCCACTAGGAGGCGCCGGACCGCCACTTTATCGTCAGACTCAGGGACGGCTGTTCCTGCCTCGGCCACTGGAAGGGGCCGTGGTTCTGTCACGTCAGGCTCAGAGCCTACTGTCCCGGCTTTAGCCTCTAGGAGGCGCCGGTCTGTCACGTCGCCGTTAAATTCTGGGTCTGCTGCTCCTGTCGCGGTCACTAGGAGGCGCCATGGCTCGCCCGGGAGTTATGGAGCTGACAGAGTAAGGGCACCTGCGCAGGCATCTGGTGGACGCAGGCTCCACCCCTCTGTCAGTCATCAAGAGGTTACTGCATCTCCATCTGGCCTGGTCCTGGGGGCGGTACTGATGACATCATCAGTCCAGGAACCTATGAGGGGTGACCTGATCCCTGAAATACCTTGGGACTGGTCTTGCAAGCCGCCGGATATATTCTTGGTTCCCCTGTGTGTTACTGTGTGAATTGCTTTCTGACTGACTGACTTTGGCCTCGACTTCTGACTCTCCTTCTGCCTAACGATTCTGTACCTCTGCGACTCTCCTGGTTTATGACTTTCGGCCTGAATCTGACTCTCCTTCTGCCTAACGATTCTGTACCTCTGCGACTCTCCTGGTTTATGACTCTCGGCCTGAATCTGACTCTGCTTCTGCCTAACGATTCTGTACCTCTGCTACTCTCCTGGTTTATGACTTTTGGCCTGAATCTGACTCTGCTTCTGCCTAACGATTCTGTACCTCTGCTACTCTCCTGGTTTATGACTCTCGGCCTGAATCTGACTCTGCTTCTGTCTACCGTTTTTGTACCATTGCTGCCCGACTGGTTTAGACCCGCATATCTCCACGTTTGTGTCCTGTATTGGAACACCTTTCTGGCGACCGTCCTGCTCTGGTCACTGCTCCTATTCAGACAGCGCCTCCTGGGCTCTGCTATAAATCCAGATCCCTGTATAGGGGTAAAGGGTATCAGTGTTTCTCGGGGTGTTGCCTGGCTGCAGCCCAGACCCGCAGGCGGACGTCACAATAAGTTTGCTTTTTGCTAATGTTCACACTTGCTCTTGTTGGTCAATTCATTTTTTTGTGTAATCAGCCTGCCCCTGCTGGGGCTATGCTGAAATTCCACTCCTATTAATCAGTATTTGCCAATCTGCTTTTTGTCCCTTATTAGATTGGCCTCTTTTTTGCTCTGTCTCAGAATATTTCAGAGTGCTGATATAGGTTTAGAAGTCTAGTGACTTCAGGGTTAATTTTGCTATCAGAAGTGTTGGACAATATTTTTGTAGGTTTTTTTGGCAGATTGCAGACAGTGTCTTTCCTTTTCTGTCCTTTTTAGTTAGCCGGGCCCCATCGTTTGCTCAGCCTATTTTCCTGCCTTTGTTTGTATTTTCATCTTGTTTCACCGTCAATACATATGGGGGCTGTCTTTCCTTTGGGGTCTGCTCTGGGGCATTTAGTTTTCCTCTTTTCCTGCTTTAGGCTTATGTAGTTCTCCGGTTGTGACGAGGCGTCTAGGACCAACGTAGGAACGCTCCACGACTGCTGCTAGTTGTGCTGGTAAGATCAGGGATCTGCAATCTGCATAGTTACCAACTTCTCTGGTTTTCTGAGACTTAGCTTGTTGTCTTTTTTTCCTCCTCGGTTTCCCATTCATAACAGTAATGGTGTCGGGCAGGTTGACGCTGGAATAAGTGGAGGAAACCAGGGCATGCAGTTCCAAAGCTTTACTTACAGTCTGTTGCACAAACAGGTGCTTGCTTCTGTGCCGTGTCCTCCGGGTCTGGGACTCAGTCAACAACCCAGGCCAGATGGAATACTCCTTTCCAACACTCCGCCAACTTGTGCCTTTCTGAACGTCTCCTCTTATAGCGCCTTTAGATGAAGTACTCCTAGTACTGAGTTACACTGGA
The DNA here is from genome assembly GCF_039654945.1 of Dendrobates tinctorius. Taxonomy (NCBI): domain Eukaryota; kingdom Metazoa; phylum Chordata; class Amphibia; order Anura; family Dendrobatidae; genus Dendrobates; species Dendrobates tinctorius. The sequence continues at coordinate 23,242,342 of NW_027361783.1, forward strand.
GTTCCTCCAGTCTGATGTTCCTATGAACTCTACCTGTACGGCAGACAGCTGTAGCCTGCTTCGGGGCTCCATGCTCACTATCCAGTTGCTGTTATGCCCCCAAGTCTTGTGTGGGAATAAAGTGGTCACTACTTCTATTCCTCCGGTGTCTGCTGCAGGACCATTAGTATCCGTACAAACTCGGGGACCAGGCCCTGGCCTTGCGCTTAGGAACTTCTAGGAAGGGTTCTCTTCTCACCCATGTCCTCTGTTCTCTTTTACTCCTCACGTTCCGTACTAATCCTTTCCTTCTATGGAGAGTCAAGCTTTCAGTCTATGTTGGTCTCTGGTTCTCTCTTTCCCATGCCAGCAGACCCAGATCACCGGGATCTGCTGCAGTACTTCCATCCATCTATCCCTCTCTCTAGGGATCTTCTTCTCTCTAGCTCCTCAATCAACCACTGACTAACTAACTCAAACTCTTCCCGCTCCTTGTAATGTAAACTAACTCCACCCACCTCCCAGCACGTTTCGTGTTCCAAGCAGAGAGCCACCAATGGGTGCTTTGTTATACTCCAAGGGGGGGCCGCCGAAGGTGCTTTGCTACACTACTTTGTGTTATGAATGAGTCACCGTAGGAGGCAAAAGCAGAAATACAAGCTAAGTCCAGAAAACCAGAGAAGTTGGCAACTATCAGATTGCAGACCCCTGAACCTATCAACACAACTAGCAGTAGCCGTGGGGGATTCCTACGATGCCCTAGACCCCTCGATCACAGCCGGAGAATTACATAGGCCTAAAGAAAGAAAGGGGAAATCTAAACTGCCCCAGTGCAGACCCCAAAGCAATAGGCAGCCCCCAACATATAATGACGGTGAAGCAAGATGAAAATACTAACACAGACAGAAAGATAGACTGAGCAAAGACGGGGCCCAAAACTACCTAGATAGGAAAGGACAGGAAGGCTGCTGTCTGCAATCTGCCAAAACCCTATCAAAGACATAAGCCAACAAGCTGATATGAAAAAGGCCCTGAAGCAGCTAGGATTCAAAAACTAAATCAGCACTCATGGAATTTTCAGAAGACAGAGCTAAATGAATTCAGCACACCCCAGCAGGGAATGCCAGAAATCCAGAAAACAAAGCAAAACAAAGTCAAAGCACCAAAGCAAAAGTCCGAGCAGCAAACTTAGCTTTAGAGGAGCAGGAATTCAGACTGGTCTCCAAGGATCCCACAGAGAAATCACCCGCAGGGCAGAAGGGCGTCGGCAGCCTTATATCCAGTCAGTAACTCCACTCAGCCAGTCATCATCATCAGCCTCAGGTGTTTGATAATCAGGCTCACTACCTTTCTTTACCAGAAGAGGGAGTTCCTCGGGCCTCAGTAATGAAGGGGAAAATGAACTCACAACAACTTTGTGGTGTGGGGTGCAGGCGTTGGAGCGTGGTCAGGAGTTTCCACCTTACCTGGATGGTTGGGTACCACACCTCAGGAGGAGGTGCAGTACCTCTGTGGCGACTGAGCCTCAGGGGCACCACATACCCCCCTGTTAAACACAGCACGTCCGCGGGCTGCAAGGAAACAAAGTTGACAATACAGGAACATACAAATTTTTTATATTGCTAATAAACATTTCTTATCTAATCTTCTCAATATGAGAGGCACTCATTCTTGAACGTTGCAAACAATTCTTAGTTAACTATCTAAAGTCTTAATTCAAAAGTGCAAGTTTCATCATCAACCTACTTCTTCCTCATCTTTCCTTTTTCACATTTTCTACCTTTCCTGTCATTAGCTTAAAGTGATAACCGCTGATACCTGGTTCATCACCTACATTTTCCAAATCTTCATTCTTTATTCAAATCTCTCATCTCTTTATTAAAACATTCCTACATCTTATATAAAAGCTATCATAAGACACATTATCAAATACTTCACATTAAAACTTTCAATAATTCTTCTAAGTGCTGGACACCGCTCCCAGCCGGGATCTCTTGCAGTGTCCTTTGATTGGAGTCATGCTCCAGATGAGGTAGACGTTATCTTCAGAAAGTGTCTTTGTAAAACCAAGAGAGGGCACCTAAAGAGGTGCAACTATTTACAAACATAGTTCTGGATCATTCAGCGTCCATGATCTCCACCGTTCCAAACGAAGACACGCTGCTAATCAAACTGGGCAACAAAAGTGCGAACAGAAAAACATGATGAACAAAACTAGAAAAAGGCACAACGGTGCAAATACCTTCCTGGGCAACAAAGTTAGTTATTTGGCAGGTTCTAGCTAGTTGTCCCCTCCTGCGGTACTGGAAGCTGTTGATTTGGGCTGCTGCTTCCTCCAGTTCCATCGGGAACTCCGTGAGGGGTACTGCAGCCTGGGGCCACCGGCGAGGGTCGATCAGACCATTCCGATTCATTGGCTCTACTCCCAGCACCAAGGTCGCGGCCGGGGCGGTAATCATACCTTGTGCTCCCTGCTGAGGCTCCGGTCCCAGCGCGGGTACAGAGTAGTGAGCAGCGGCGGCCGCAATTCCCTGAGTTGGCGGGGCAGGTCGCAGCTGAATCCGGCCAGGGGCAAGGTTGGTTTCTGCCAAGGCCATCAGCAGGGGCCCGTGCGGCCGTGCCTGGTCCAGACGGGCCGCAGTCCCAGTTCTCCGTTCCGTTCCAGAACCCTCATGTACCTCCTCCGGGCAGGCCTTAACCAGTGGCAATATCTACTTTGGGGTGGTGACAGGCACTGCAGAGGGTGTCTCTGCGGGTGTATACTCCGCAGGGGCGGCCGGGGTGCAAGTTGCTCTTCCTCCCCCTGTTCTTCTGGCTTCTTTCCTCCTTCCATCATGGCGTTCCCACGTTCTTCTTCCTGTCTCAGCTCTTTTCCCGCCACTGGCCTTCGCCCCTCCTTCTGAGGGCGTAGTCTTTTTCCTACTCCTCCATACCAAGCCAGTACACGAACCCCTCGGGGGGTGGGCCATGTTGCAGTTGTCACTACTTCTATTCCTCCGGTGTCTGCTGCAGGACCATTAGTATCCGTACAACCTCCGGGACCGGGCCCCAGCCTTGCGCTTAGAACTTCTAGGAAGGGTTCTCTTCTCACCCACGTCCTCTGCTCTCTTTTACTCCTCACGTTCCGTACTAATCCTTTCCTTCTATGGAGAGTCAAGCTTTCAGTCTATTTTGCTCTCTCATTCTCTCTTTCCCGTGCCAGCAGACCCAGATCACTGGGATCTGCTGCAGCACTTCCATCAATCCCTCTCTCTAGGGATCTTATTCTCTCTAGCTCTTCAATCAACTACTGACTAACTAACTCAAACTCTTCCCGCTCCTTGTAATGTAAACTAACTCCACCCACCTCCCAGCATGTTTCGTGTTCCAAGCAGGGAGCCACCAATGGGTGCTTTGCTATACTCCAAGCAGGGAACTGCCGAAGGTGCTTTGCTACACTACTTTGTGGTGTGGGGTGCAGGAGGAGGTGCAGTACCTCTGTGGCAACTGAGCCTCAGGGGAGCCACATACCGCTACCATAACAATCACCCACAGCAGTTCCTTTACCGTAGGAGCCCCATCATCATTTTGCAGCCCCAAATATTCCCATCATCTCATTGCAGCCTTCATCATCCCTTTACAGTCCCCAATACAGCACCCCCATCATTCCATTACAGCCCCCATCATTCTACAATACAGTATTGCAGCCTCCCATCATCCCACATCATCCCACTGCAGCCTCCCATCATCCCGGTATCCCACTGCAGCCTCCCATTATCACAGTATCCCACTGCAGCCTCCCATGTGTGTACCGTACACACACACACACACACACCCATACACAGACACACACCCTTACACAGACACACACACACACTTTCACTTTCTCACTGGTTTCCTCCGCGGTGCAGCTTTCAGTGCTTTGGTGGTGCAGGAGCCCTGGGCCAATCAGAGCATAGCAGCCATGGGCCAATCAGAGCAAAGGAGCCCTGGGCCAATCAGAGAGCAGGAGCCCTGGGCCAATCACAGCCCAGGAACAATCAGAGGCTATGGATGACGTCAGCTGGCCCATGGTTCCTGCGCTGTGATTGGCGCAAGGCTCATGGGCGGAGATTGGCACACAGCTCCGAGGCTTTGATTAACTCCTGCGAACAGCACGGCTGCAGTGGCGGGCACCGGACAGCGGGAGCGAGACACAACTGCATGCCCCATGCACAAAACAAGGCATGCCTTATTTTCGGGGGGGTGCCTTATATTAGCAGGCACAGTGCTCCCCTAGCATGCCTTACTTTCGGGGGGGCACCCTATTTTCGAGGAAACAGGGTAGTAGAGACCTGAGCCTCCTGTATGGTGTGATACATCCAAGCTGCAAAAGATGCAGCATTTTAACGAAGCCTTATTGCAAAATGCTTGTCAGCCAAAAAATACTTGCATTTAAGTAAAAAAATAATTCTCAAAAGTTGTCCATAGCTTGTAAAGGAAATGCAGTTGTGTAGCCCCTTCAGTCTCAGAATTGGTGCTGGCTAGAGTTGAGCGAAACGGGTCGGTCAAATTCATAAGTCGCCGACTTTCGCTAAAGTCAGGTTTCATGAAACGAAACTCGACCATAGCATGAGGTCGGCCATGAGGTCGGCGACCAGAGCGCCAAAGTCGCGTTTCAAATGATGCTTCCAGCGCCCTTTTTCAGCCAATGATGAAGGACGCACACTGTGGGCAACGCTATGACATGGGCAGCGGTCACCACCATCATTGAGAAGGACATGCAAGTGATTGGCTTGCTTTGTGTGGCGTCACAGGGGCTATAAAAGGGCGTGCACGCCGACCGCCATCTTACTTCTGCCGATCTTAGCATAGGGAGAGATGCTGCTGCTCGTTCTGAATAGGGAGAGTGTTTAAGTGAAGGAAAAAAAAAAACTGCTTCTGCTGGTAGCGATTTTCACTGTACAACACAACAGTTTGTGTGCAATGACAGGGGAGGCTATATTTTTGTGCATCAGCTCTGTTGGTTATTAGGCTGCCTTATAAGGCTCCCTGATAGCTGCATTGCTGTTTGCACACTGCTGTGTAAACTGCTTTTTTAAATGCAAAAATACTTTTCTTCCTCTTTTCTGCACAGTTACCAAGCGTTCATTTTTCCACACTTTTGTGTGCAGCAGTCCTGCTTATTAAGCTGCCTGCTGCCATACTTGGACTGAGAGCATCATTGTCAGCCTCCTAAAATCTCTAGGAAGATTCAAATTCTCCCCAATACTATATATACACCTTGTACCTTGTCATACACCAGCCTATTTCAACCTGTTAAATTGAGGTGTATTCTATAGTGGGTCTGAGATAATAGTTCAGCCTCCTAAAATCTCTAGGGAGATTCAAATTCTCCCCAATACTATATACACCTTTTACCTTGTCATACACCAGCCAATTTCAGCCTGTTAAATTGAGGTGTAATCTATAGTGGGCCTGAGATAATAGTTCAGCCTCCTAAAATCTCTAGGGAGATTCAAATTCTCCCCAATACTATATACACCTTGTACCTTGTCATACACCAGCCAATTTCAGCCTGTTAAATTGAGGTGTAATCTATAGTGGGTCTGAGATAATAGTTCAGCCTCCTAAAATCTCTAGGGAGATTCAAATTCTCCCTAATACTATATACACCTTGTACCTTGTCATACACCAGCCAATTTCAGCCTGTTAAATTGAGGTGTAATCTATAGTGGGCCTGAGATAATTGTTCAGTCTCCTAAAATCTCTAGGGAGATTCAAATTCTCCCCAATACTATATACACCTTGTACCTTGTCATACACCAGCCTATTTCAGCCTGTTAAATTGAGGTGTAATCTATAGTGGGCCTGAGATAATTGTTCAGCCTCCTAAAATCTCTAGGGAGATTCAAATTCTCCCCAATACTATATGCACCTTGTACCTTGTCATACACCTGCCAATTTCAGCCTGTTAAATTGAGGTGTAATCTATAGTGGTCCTGAGATAATAGTTCAGCCTCCTAAAATCTCTAGGGAGATTCAAATTCTCCCCAATAGTATATACACCTTGTACCTTGTTTTACAGTACCATATAGCTGGTGGTATTTTGGGTACATTTTCCCAAAAATGAGGAAGTATGGTGGAAGAGACCGTAGACGTGGGCGGGGGTTGCCAGCTGGTACTGATGGTGGTGGTGGTGCATCTGCTGGTAGTGGCAAAAGCACAATAGCACCTAAGGCAGGAGGTGTTGAGCCTGCGTCATCATCTGGCTCCAAAAGGCCTCGAAGGCTCCCTTTTCTGGGAGTAGGTAAACAGCTTTTAAAGCCGGAGCGTCAGGAACAAGTTTTGGCTTACATTGCTGACATCCTCCAGCTCTATCGCCTCCTCTTCTGAAGTTTCAAAAAATAAAAGCACTGAGTAGTCAGTGGAGGCTCCTGGTCAGGAACAACACCTTTCCTTGTGTCCTTCACCCCTACCAAAAGTGAAGGATGCGGCAGGCCACACTAAAGATTACTCCTTGGAGCTCTTTTCACATACCATGCCTGGGTTATCAAGTCAAATCATGAATTCCCCAGTCCAAGATGAATCTGACATGGAGTGCACTGATGCACAGCCACTGCTAGATTTTTCTGCTGGTACATTCACTCAGAGCACTGCATTGTCCTCGCAGTGTACTGAGCCAGAATCTGACCTTGATGAAACTCAGGTGCCCCTTCCCGCATACTATACCACCTTACACGGTGACACAGAGGAAGGTGCACATGAAATTGAAGAGGAGGTGATGGATGACGCAGTTGTTGACCCAGATTGGCATCCATTGAGGGAAGAGGGTGCTGCTGCCAATAGCTCAGAAGAGAAGGAGGATCCGCAGCAGGCATCGACATCGCAACAGCTGTTATCTGGCATGCCCGTAGCAGTCCAAAGACGGGTTACAAAAACCAAAAGAGTTGCAGGACAGCTTGGCCAGACGGTCAAATTAGCACAGCGTGCAAGGCCTTAAAATGTCTTCCATAGTAGGAAGAGTGCAATGTGGCACTTTTTTGAACAAAATCCTAATGATCAGGCAAAGACTATCTGTAAGAAGTGCGTAAAGACCTTTAGCCGAGGGAATAATCTGAGAAATTTGAATACCAGTTGCATGCTTAGACATTTAACCACCATACACTTGCAAGCGTGGATGGACTAACAAACCTCACGTACCACATGTGCACCTGCTCCGAATGAAGGTAGTCAGCAACGCTACATCGCTTCCCCCACTGTAAGCCCACCGGTTAGCACACCAGCAGCAGCAAATGTTGAGGTGTCGTCGCAAGGCCAAAGCAGTCAGGGAATCACAATGTTATTGATACGAAAGTCTGAATCTAGGCCATCAGCAAGACCACCAACACCATCACCAACCCTCTCTCAGTCCGCCATGTCCACCGCTAGTTCCAGCATATGCAGCTCTCAAGTCCAGCTCACCCTCCCAGAGACTCTGAGTAGGACAAGAAAGTACTCATCCTCTCATCCGCGTACACTGTATGTGAACGCCCACATTGCCAAACTAATCTCGTTAGAGATGATGTCCTACCGGTTGGTTGAAAGCGAAGCTTTCCATTAGCTCATGGCCTAGGCAGTACCACGCTATGACCTACCCAGTCGGCATTTCTTTTCTCGAAAAGCCATCCCAGCCCTCCACCTGCATGTGAAAGACCGCATTGTCCATGCACTCAAGCAATCAGTGAATGGAAAGGTGCACCTCACAACAGATGCATGGTCCAGTAGGCATGGCCAGGGCCGTTACGTGTCCATCAATGCGCACAGGGTTAAAGTGATGGATGCAGGGTCCACAGGGGACGGCGGCGGTGGGACAGTGCTGCCTAGCCCATGGTATAGGAAACAGTTGGCTGTAGGAGTTCGACCCTCCTCCTCCTCCAGAAGCGAAAGCTCGTCCACAGAGCGCAGTCGCACGAGCACTCCATCCGCAGCTGCCAGTGTTGCACACGAGGTGTCCCACTATCGAACAGCTAGTGGTAAGCATCAGCAGGCTGTGTTGAAGATGATGTGTTTGGGCGACAACAGACACACCGCGGAGTTACTGGCCGACTACTTGCAGTGACAAACTGAGTCATGGCTGGGCAGTCTACATCTTGAGGCAGGCAAGGTAGTTAGTGATAACGGCCGGAATTTTGTGGCAGCCACAGCACTTTCAAAACTCAGACACATACCTTGCCTGGCTCACACCTTGAACCTGCTGGTGCAGTGCTTCCTCAATAATTATCCGGAGTTAACAGCCCTGCTCCATAAGGTGCGAAGACTGTGCTCGCACACCCTCCGGTCGCCCATACACTCCAGTCGTATGCAGAAGCTGCAGCGATTGCTCCACCTTCCCAAGCACCGCCTAATTATCGACGTTGCAACAAGGTGGAACTCCACCCTGCACATGGATGAGAGGCTGTGTGAACAGAGGCAGGCTGTAATGCATTTGTGGGAGGATACACGGGCAGGCAGTTTGAGGGCAGACATGAAGTTGTCTGGTGTGCAGTGGTCGAAGCTGAAAGACCTCTCTAAAGTCCTTCAGCGTTTTGAGGAATGCACATGGCTGCTAAGCGCAGACGACGCCATCATATGCATGAGCATCCCACTTATGCGTCTGCTCATGCAAACTTTGACGCACATAAAGGAGCAGGCGTCTGCAGCCGAGGAGGAAGAGGAGGAGGGACACCTTGATGACAGTCAGCCATTGTCTGCTCAGGGAACTCTCCTGGACGAGGTGGAAGAGGAAGAGGAGGAGGATGGGGATGATTATTTAGGGGAGGAGGATGCTTTTCAGGGGGCAAGAGAAAACATTGGCGTGGCAAGGTCAGGTACAGGGTTTGTGCGTGACTGGAGGGATGTGGATTTGCCAGAAAGTGCTCCTCCACCCAGCACTCGCAGCGCATCATTGACACCTGGAACATTGGCCCACATGTATGATTATGCCTTGCAGATCCTAAAAAGGGACCCCCACATTGCCAAAATGATAAACGATGACGACTACTGGTTGGCCAGCTTCCTGGATCCACGCTATAAAGGCAAATTCCAAAACATCATGCCACAGGAGAACCTACAGCTAATATTGGCTAACAAACAAGCAACTCTGGTAAACCGTTTGTTTGAGGCATTCCCAGCACACAGCAGCGGTGATGGTTCTCCCACGAGCCGTAGGGGGCAACATGGAAGAGGTGTTCGTGGTGCACACATCCGAAGTGGCGTTGGAGACAGGGGTTTCATGACCATGTTGTGGACTGATTTTTCAAGTACCGCTCACTCGACTGGTAATACTGCATCGATTGAAAGTGACAGGAGACAGCAGTTGTCAACTATGGTTACAAACGACTTCTCCTCCCATATCGATGTTCTCCCACACAGGTCATTCATTTTTGACTATTGGGCCTGTAAACTGGACACCTGGCCTGAATTGGCACAATATGCCTTACAGGAGCTCACTTGCCCTGCTGCTAGTGTGCTATCCGAAAGAGTCTACAGTGCTGCTGAGTCAATCCTGACAGAAAAAAGGACCCGTCTGTCGACCCAAAATGTTGATGATCTAACCTTCATTAAAATGAACCATGCATGGGTTTCAAAGGATTTTGTCCCACCTTCCCCTGCTGACACATAGATTGCCAGAAAAATGGCTAGCTTTTGTCCTCCTCTTCATCGGACTTCTCCAATTCCTCCATTTGCAGCTGCTGAATGTCCAACATCAACATATGCCATTTTTTCAACCTCCCTAACTGGGCTGCCTCCCCCCCAGGGCCAGGGTCACCACCTGGCTCACGCACCCGTGCGAGTGCCGTTGCCCTGGACAGGTGGGTGGGCCCACTCTTGGGCGATGGCACTGGCACAGGGTCCCTCATAGTACAATCAAGTGTCTCTGACGGTGGGGGTGCGCACCCGCCGTCAGACACACCAGCATACTATGAGGGGCCCTGTGCCAGTACCGCCACCCACGAGTGGGCCCCCCCTGCTTGCTCAGGATCACAGCACTTGCAAAGTTGAAATACTTACCTCTCCCTGCTCCACCTCCGTGACGTCTTCCGCGTTTCCTGACAGTGACATTCTGGTCAGAGAGCGCGATGACATCACGTCTGTATGCCCTCTGCCTAAACAGTCCAAGTGCAGAGAGATGGAAGATGGGGACGACGAGGAGTCCAGAGTACAGGGATTCCCTAGCGAGGAGACTTATTTAATTGTTTTAAAGGTTGGGAGAAATTTTTTGGGAGCACTATACTCTGGAGAATGATATATGGGGCCCACCATACACTGGAGCATTCCAAAGGTGGACATCAGACACTGGAGCAGCATTTACAGGGCCCATTATACACTGGAGCATTAGAAATGGGACCCATTATATATGGAGCATTATTTGGGCCCATAAGACACTGGAGCATCATCCATGGGGCCCATCATATACTGGAGCATTGTAAATGGGGCAGATTATATATGGAGCATTATTTGGACCTATCGTACACTAGAGCATCATCCCTGAGGCCCATCATATGCTGGAGCTTTCCAAATGGGGGACATCAGACACTGAAGCAGCATTTACAGAGCCCATTATACACTGGAGCATTAGAAATGGGGCCCATTATATATGGAGCATTATTTTGGCACATAACTCAGTGGAGCTTCATCCATGGGGACCAACATATACTGTAGCATTATGTGGAGCTCATCATATACTGTATCGAACAACATTATATGGGACCAATGATTCTGTATGGAGAAATATATGGGCCTCATTACTCTGTATGGCGCACTATGCAGTGGCCATAATACTGTATGGAGTAATATACTGTCCGTTTTTGGAGCTATTGGAGAATTTAAAATGGATATCAGTCATGTGATGTAAGAAGTGAAGTATTTTTCATTGTACTATACCACCATTTCTCTGCCATACCAGAGGATCATGAATTGTGGCATGTGTTAAAGGAGCCCAGTGTCACTCTTTGGCCCTGGGCCCACGAAAATCTGGAGCCAGCCCTACTCCCCCCCCACAACTTTAGCCAAATAACCCCCAGTTTTCAATGCCTAACTATTATTATAAAGTAAATTAAGGTTGACAAGCTTAAGTAATAAAAATAAGTAATAAGAATTGATGTTTTTGGCTTTAAAATGGGCACTGTAGGTGTGTTTCCTGTCCTCCACTCACTGCCGACTTTTCTTCCCCATTTACTTGCATTGGGTTTTGTGTTTCAGTCGGCCTTCGACTTTTCACGATAATCGGCCGATTGCATTCGACTCGACTTTTGCGAAAGTCGGGTGGTCCGAACCCGACTCGACCAGAAAAAAGGGAAAGTCGCTCATCTCTAGTGCTGGCCACTAATTTTGTGGTAATGAAATATGAAATACAGAACGCGTAGACTTCAGCAGTCATTCACTATATTTCATTGTCGTTCACTAGATTTATAGAATTTTTGGGCTTTTTTTTTTCTTCTTCCTAATGTATGAATCCTCTTTGGCATCGACTGTCTTTTTAATGGCTGTCAGTATATTTACTGACATTCTTCAAACATCTCATTGACTTTGTTCTTTTGCAACTGTCATGGAGTCATTGGCACCTCTTCTGTGCTGGCAGCTCCTCTCCATAAAACCACATGTGATGTCAGTAAAAGCCTGTCATGAATCGCAGACTATTTCCTGGAATCTGTTAATGTCTCGTGTCGTTTGTCTGCAGCACAATGAGTAAACCTCTGCCTGCACATTACAGTAATATTCCTAGTTACACATGTCTGGAAGAAGAGTGATTTTGTCAGCATTTCTGGTTAAAATGAGGCATAATTCACATTACTCTATCTTACAATGTTCTGTTACCCATTAACCCTTCTTAGATATCTACTAGCGCACACAGATATACTCAGTAAATGGCTTTTAAAATTGGCAATTGGTGATGCAATAATATAGTACCCCACATGGAGGTGAGGAGACCCCAGGAAAAGCATTAAATTGCGTCCAACTTCTGGAGCTGGTTAACACTATCATTGCCAAATGTCAAGGGCCACCTTGACAGTTATATGCACAGCCCTAATATTAAGGAAATGATAAGGAACACATGGAAGCTCCTGGAAGCTCCTTTCACATATCTTCCACACCCCTGACTCTTGTTTTAGCGTACTCTTCATTGGGAGGATTGACTTACGATTCGTACAGACAATGCAAATTTGTCCGAGCACGGACCGCTAATTTATGGACTGGGTCTCCTGACCAGCGCATGATAGCTTCATGTATTTCTGTGAGGCTGTCATGCTCAGATCAGGAGCGTCTGTGTACTGCAGTCCACGATTGAACCAATTAGCACAGATGTCTGCTTGAGCCAGGCAGGGTAATATTAGTAATATTTCCCCATCTGGGGTTCGGGGGGAGAGGACAGCATGGACCTCTGTGATTTCAAATGCCAGGGCTGAATTTCAGTCCCAATCCATCCCTGGTGACAGACTCCACACGGAGGGCAGGTAGAGAGTGATATAACCCACACAGGGCCGAAACGAGGGGTAGGCAGGGTAGTCACCTGCCTAGAGTGCTACCTCCTGGGTGAGGGGGGGTGCAGGTACAGAGATAAGCGATGTCAGTCACTAACACAACTCACCCCTCTCTCTGCCCTGTGCATCAGTCATCACTTCCTCCCTGCGTTCAAATGATTTGCGTCTATTAGACGTGAATGCAATTGCTGTGTGTGCCGCCTGGGATAAGAGCAGAGGAACTGTCATCTCCTCGCCTCCACCAGGATCTCCAGCAAGACACAGGCCACTTTCAGACTGCGCCTTTGTGGAGAAGGCGCATGAAGGGGGCGATGGATGGCGCCGTGCAGTGACTTCATCATGCCATCCAATGTTCACTGTTGCACAGAGGAGATGGTAGACAGGGAGTCTGGATTAGGTGAGTATGAGCTTTTTTTAATTCTTATATTACTGTGCAGGGGGGCATAAAATTAAGGGAGGGGCTGTACAGGTGGTGGGTGGTAAAATGAGTGGAGGGGCTGTGCTGATGGGGCAACAAAATGAGGTGAGCAGCTGTGTGTGTGGGGAGGAGGACTCCCGTAGAGTGTCTGTGCCAGAACCAGGGGGGCCGCCATCTGGGTTCTGGAAGGAACGGTACCGGGGGGCAATGAAGGAGAGGGCACGACTGCAGTTGACAGGGCAACAGGGGGCGGGGCGAGGAAACAAGGAGCAGGGGGCGCGCGGAGAGTTCAGTTCGCAGAGAGGCTGACAGGAGACAGGAAGCCATGGAGGAGAGAGAGAGACGGCTTAACCGACGTTGTTCCATGGGGATACAGTCGGGGGTCTGTGGAGGGTAAGCGACGAGCTCAACGACAAGAAGCTTGTGCTTTACTCGAATTTGGGGCCTCTCCCTACCCACGGTCAGCCACAGCCGTTACCGCTGTTCCTCGCTCTGGTGCAGCAGGTCCGCGACCCCGAGCCACTGCTGAAATTTCACATCAGTCCGCTGCGGCGGCTTTCCCACTGCCTCCCTGCTTCAGCCCACAGCCTCTTCATCACCAACGGCAGTGGACACCATTTCGTCACAGTCGGCAGTTGGGGCCTACTCCCAGTCTACAGAGGAACCCTTAGCGTAGGCCTGCAAACGGTCACTTCTGGAAACTGCGACACAACCTCATTTTGACACCGGGGCAGGATAAGACTCTCTGAAAGTCCTACCCAGCTGTGTTTACAGGGGGTCATCTCCACAAAGGATTACTCCAGGGCCCGTTGTGGCCCGAGCTTCAGGATTACCCCAGGGCCTGTTGCGCCCCAACGGCAAAGAGCCTTCAGGGTCTGGTGTGCCCCCAGCTTCAGGAATACTCCAGGGCCTGTTGCGCCCCAACAGCATAGATTCTACAGGGCCTGCTGTGCCCCCAGCTGCAGGATTACTTCAGGGCCTGTTGTGCCCCAACAACAAAGATCCTTTAGGGCCTGTTGTGCCCCAACCCCCTCTTGGGTGCTGAGACCCCCAGGGATCCCGGCCGTTCTTCAGCAGCTGAACTTAGTGGCAGCAGCTTCAAAGCAGCCACATCAGCGACGCCAAAGCAGACGCATCAGCGACACCGAAGGGCGTCCGGAAGGATAAGTTGACTTTAGGAGATAAGGACCCATAGTCAGCCATCGCGAGGCCCATAATAGCCGGCTTTGCCGGGTTAGTCGCATTCTTGATAAGAAAAGTATTGTTATTGTTGTTGAGTCCCTGCGTGGACAATTGTTGTTATCCCTTTTTGGTTGCTCAGCATAGCCCTAGCGGCTTCAGTTCATAAACGTTACTTTCCAAAATCACACTCAGTCTCATGTCTCGTCACTGCATCCTGAGAACCAGCTGGTTCCTACATGTAGATGGGGGAATAATATTAGGTGAAGGTCTGTGCTAGTGGAGGAAATAAAATGATGTAAGGGGCTGTGCTGATGGAATAAAATGAGTGGAGGAGCAGTGCAGATGGAGGATTAAAATGAGTGGAAGGGTTGTACTGATAGGGGGAATAAAATGAGATGAGGGGTTGTGCTGATGGGAATAAAACTGGGTGATGGGCTGTGTTAATGGCTGAAATAAAATGAGGTGAGGGGCTGTGCAGATGGGAGAATAAACTTATGGGCTGTGCAGATGGGGTAATAAACTGACGGGCTGAGCAGATGAGAGGAATAAAATTAGGGGCTGTGAACAGGGGGTTAAAATGAGATGCTGTGCATATGGAGGAATAAAATGAGGGACTGTGCAGATAGGGAATATGCTTAGGGGCTGGACAGAGGGGGATAAAATGAGGGGCTGTGCAGATGCAGTGAGAATAAATTGATGGGCTGTGCAAATGGGGGAATAAGCTTAGAGGCTGTGTAGAGGAGGGAATAAGCTGAGGGGCTGTGCAGAGGGGGGTAAAATGAGGGTCTGTGAAGATGGGGGAATAAAATGAGGGGCTGCGCAGATGAGGGGACTAAATTGAGGAACTGTGCAGATGGGAGAATAAACTGATGGGCTGTGCAGATGGGGGATAAAGTGGCAGGCTGTGCAGATGGGGGAATAAAATTAGGGGCTGTGAAGATGGGGGTATGAGCTGAGGGATTGTGCAGAGGGGGTAAAATGAGGGGCTGTGAAGATGGGGGAATAAAATGAGGGGCTGCGCAGATGAGGGGAATAAATTAAGGAATTGTGCAGATGAGAGAATAAACTGATGGGCTGTGCAGATGGGTGAGAATAAACTGATGAGATGTGCAGATGGAGGAATAAGCTGAGGGGCTGTGCAGAGGGAGGGTAAAATGAGGTGCTGTGAACAGGAGGGAATAAAATGAGGGGCTGTACATGTAAGGGGGTGAAGAGGAAGAAGAGCCAGAAGGGGGTTACCTCTCCTGCTCTGTGTCCGGAACCACATAGCTGGGCAGCAGGGTTGCCGGGGGAAGACTTACTGACTTGGACCGACTGCACCATGTGACTGTAGGGGGCAGTGGGGAAGAGAAGGGGCGGTGGATAGAAAGCTGTGCAGGCAGAGGGAGCGAAAGTAGAGCGCGCCAGAGGCAGAGCAGCACGCATCACGGAAGAAGCAGGCTGGCGCACCGCGCTCCAGGAGAGAGAGAACTCCCCGTCACAGGACTGGGGCTGAAGGACATGATATAGACAGCGCTGTCTTTGAGTACGTGGACCCGATAGCCCCTGTGATCAGAGGAGGCTTTTCCCCTGACGGTGCGTGCAAACCCGATGCCTGTGGTGACAGGCCAGAGCCCCTGAGTGTGGCAGAGAGACTTTTCAGTAGGTGCACAGCATCGTTCCTGCAGAGAGACTGTTAGCTTTACAGACACAGACTTAGAACAGGGGAGACTCAGGTTCACAGCGTCTCCCTCCTTCCTGCTTTAACCCCGGAGTTCCCGGTTTCCAAGAGGAGAGACTACAGAGACTTCAAGTGTCGCTGTTGATGGTGCCAATGTTGAAGAAAAGGACCCTTCAATCAAGACTTGACTGGACTGATAGGTTGCAAGAATACCCGTTTAACCATTTCTACTCTGCTTAACTGTTTCATCGCTTTACTTAGCCTTTTTTTATGTATCGTTTTACCGTTTACCTTATCACTTTTAACCCCCCACTGCTTCTTCCTGCGTGGAGAGTCTATCCCCTGTAAATAAACCCTTTAACTTTTGGTCTGTCTCTGATCCTTGGTGACATCATCAGTACTTGCACATTATCACATACAGATGGGGGAATAAAATTAGGGGCTGTGCAGATGGTAGAAATAAGCTGAGGGACTGTGAAATGGGGGGAAATAAAATGAGGTGCTGTGCAGTTAGATTGTAGATTGTAAGCTCTCACGAGCAGAGTCGTCTTATTTTACTTTAATTACTGTATTGTTAACGTTGTTACTTAGGACTTGTGTTTTGAGACTGTTAAACTGTAAAGCGCTGCGGAATATATTGGCGCTATATAAATAAAGATTATTATTATTATTATTGATAGGGAAAATAAACTGATGGGCTTTGCAGATGGGGAATAAGCTGAGGGACTGCGAAAAGGGGGGTAAAGTGAGGGGCTGTGCAGATGGGGGAATAAAATGAGGGGTTGTGCAGGGGTGCATGAAATGAGAGGCAGTGCGGGTAAGGGGTGACATGAAATGTGGGGCTGTGCAGGGGCCATAAAATGAGGGGATGTCTATTTGGTCCATGAAATGAGGAGCTGTAAATGTGGGACAGCAAAGTATATGAGTAGCTGTGGTGACCATACTGTATATGGGGCTGTGAAGGTCATTATACTGGGGCCTGTGGGGACCATACTGGATAGGGGACTGTGGGGAATATGCTAGGAACGGCAGTATGCACTAAATAAATAAATAAAAAAGTGCGTTCCCCGCTCAGGGTCCACCGTGCAGAAGGTGTTATCACTGTTGCTGAGTAATGGCAGACGCGCTATATGGCGGTATAACGCGCACAGGTTAAACGTCACCCAATGTGCGCTGAGCGGACTCTGTTAGCTCACAGAGGCGCTGTAACATAAACATAACATAAACGCCGAGCCTGTTAGACTCACAGGTCTCAGCTAAATTGCACGCGCCGTATACGGTCATAGGACACGGGCCCAAGGCTGAGGTCGGTGTCCGTCTAGACCTACCGTGCATGCGGCGTCGCTACTGCGGACGCCGGTAAGTGCTGCTGACTGCAGCGCAGCGGCAAACGCAGCCGCTATACGATAGTGTAGACGCTAGTGTAGAGGTGTGTGCACAGTGGCCTAAGGCTTGCCACTGACTGGTGCTGACTCTTTCTTTAGTTCCCTATCCACATGCTTAATATCAGAGGGAGGGGAATCTTAATAAGTCAGTCACCAGAATCATACATCCATCACCATTCACACATCTAGCAAGTAAAGTCTATACTAGCGCATGGCCGAGCGGCCATGCAGGCCTTTTATAGCCGTGCGCTGCCGGGACCTTCCAGATCTCTGAGATGGACCAATCAGATCTGGAGGAGGACATGAGCACGTGACTCCTAACCTCCAATGGGAGATCATCTCGTGAGCATGCTCAGTGGAGCAGCAGAGGGACTTAGTCTCAGGAATGGCTTGCTGCAGAGCAGCATGTGAGGCTCTGGATTCCTGTTGTGTCGCTGCAGGAATCCGACGCCTAACAGAATATCATACTTTTTGGGGTGTTGTTTATAGGACATTATACTGTATGGGGTGCTGTGGGAACAGGGCCGCATCTATAATGAGGCAATTTGAGCCGTCATCTCAGGCAGCATCAAGTCCCTAAAGAGATGGGGCGGCAGCGCGGCGCCACCCCCTGCAGTCAGATAACATCAGGGGTGGGATTCAGCCGGTTCTCCCTGGTTCGGGGGAACCGGTTGTTAAAAAAGCAGCCAGTTCCCCGAACCGGGGAGATCCAGAGCCTCAATCCGGTACTTTGTTGCAGGAGGAGCACTCTTGCTCTGCTTCCTAGCCCCACCCGCCGGATACCTTGCACTGATACGTGCACGCACTGACTGGGGCTGAGAACACCCCGGCGACCCCCGCACACTGATAACTGCGGCAGTGCAGTGCAGCTATTGGGCATCTGGAACTGGAGGAGTCACCGCGTGCCACTACCCAGTGTGAGCTGTGCTGGACTCTGTCTGCGGCCTGCCTGTGCCAGATCATCTTCATCACCCTGGTCCCCGGTGCGGTGGTGACCATGTGTGCATGGTGGAGCAGGACGGACGGTGCGTGCGGTGCGGGGCCTGGGGGCTATCCAGGAGGCCTGGTCAACCGCAGGATTTACTTACCTCAGACGCAGACTGTCACTGTGTACTGGACCACTCCAACACCAGGTCAGTATGTGCTGCCTATTGTGGACCTGTGCTGCCTATTGGGGACCTATGCTGCCTATTGGGGACCTGTGCTACCTATTGGGGACATTTTCCTGCCTATTGGGGACCTATGCTGCCTATTGGGGACCTGTGCTGCCTATAGGGAACAATGCTGCCTATTAGGGACCTGTTCTGCCTATTGGGGACATTTACCTGCCTATTGGGGACCTGTACTGCCTATTGGGGACCAATGCTGCCTATTGGAGACATTTTCCCATCTATTGGGGACCTGTGCTGCCTATTGGGGACCTGTGCTACCTATTGGGGACATTTTGCTGCCTATTGGGGGCCTATGTGTTAGGCGTCGTGTTCCTGCAGCGGCTCAACAGGAATCCAGAGCCTCACATTCTGCGGTCTCCCATTATCTATTGACCGCAGAGGAGATTGCTCAGCAGTCCCGACATCCCAGACGCTCTGCCCAGTCCTGCTCTGTGGGTCTGGCAGTTGCTGCCACCTATGGGTCAGCAATAGCAATGCAGGCTGCTCAGCAGCAAATCGCTCCAGAGGCTAAGTCCTTCCGTCGCTCTACTGGGCATTTTCACGAGACGATCTCCCATTGGAAATCGGGAGTCACATGCCCAGGTCCTCCTCATGATCTGATTGGTCCATCTCAGGGATCTGAAAGCTTCCAGAAGGTCCCGGCTATAAAAGGTTCGCATGGCCGCTCGGTCATGCGCTAGTATAGACTCTAATTGCTACTGTGTGAATGGTGATGGATGTATGGACTGCGAATGACTCATTAAGATTCTCCTCCCTCTGATATTACGAGTGCGTTTAGGGATCTAGTTATAGAGTCAGCGCCAGTCAGTGGCAAGTTACTGGCCACACGGCACATCCTCCACAGTGTTAGCGTCCGACAGTTCGCCACTCTTGGGCACTGTCGCATTGCGGCTGGGTCAGTCGCCGCGCTGCTGTACCAGCACTAGTTGGCGTCCGCGGAAGCGACGCCGCACGCTCGGTAGGTCTAGACGGACATCGTCCTGAGTCTTGGGCTTAGTCCTGTGACCACATACCGTGTGTGCACTTCGCTGAGTCCTGTGAGGTCAACAGGCTCGGCATTTATGTTCATGCCTTAGGCGACTCTGTGAATCAACAGAGTACGCCCAGCGCACATCGGGTGACGTATAACCCGCGTGTGCTATACCGCCATATAGCGTGTCTGCCATTGTCTAGCAGCGGTTTTAACACCTACTGCACGGTGGACCCTGGGCGGCGAATGCACTTTCTTTTATTTAATATTTAGTGCGTTCCGCCGTCCCTAACATTATACTAGCGCCAGGGTCTGGCTAGTAATGACGGACCAGCAGCAGCTACTGCAGTACATTCGGCAGCTGGAGGGCAGGTTGGCTACTCTCAAGAGTGCCACCTCAGCTGCGAAGCTTACTGAGGCTGCTGCTCAGGCAGTCGCAGAGGTTGTCTCATGTGTGTCCACGTCTGCGCCGACAGTTTCCCGCCTCCCGTTGCCCGATAAATTTTCTGGCGACAGCGCCTCCTGCAGGGGTTTCGTGAGCCAGTGCTCTATCCAGCTTGAGTTACTGGCCGCGCGATTCCCTATGGAACGGGCTAAGGTGGGGTTTATCATTTCCCTTCTGTCAGGCAGGGCGTTGGAGTGGGCCACGCCACTGTGGGAACATGGTGACCCAGAGGTTCGGACCGCTGCTCAGTTCTTAACATCCCTAAAGCAGGTCTTCTTGGGGCCACGGGTCACTCATGACACCTCTCTCCAGCTACTAGCGTTAACTCAGGGATCCCTCTCGGTCAGCCAGTACGCCGTCCGTTTCCGGACACTGGCTTCTGAGCTGGAATGGTCTGATAAAAATCTCATCCATGTGTTCTGGAGAGGTTTGGCGGAGCATGTTAAGGATGCTCTATCTACCAGAGAGGTTCCCGTAAGTCTGGAAGAGCTGATTTCCATTTCCACCCGCATCGATCTCCGTTTTTCGGAGTGGGGGCTGGAGCGTGCTCAATCCAGATGGAAGGTTAGCTTGGCTCCCAACCTCTTTGAACCTCTAGAACCACCCGAGTCGGAGAGTTTACCTCCAGAGCCCATGGAGGTGTCCCGTGTCGGTCACAAGACGCGTCCAGCACAAAGCTCCACATGCTGTTACCAGTGTCGACAGTCTGGTCACCTGGCTAACAGGTGTTTGCAGCGACCGAAGAAACAATCGCTTCCACTGGTAATTGGTGGGGGTCTATTCGCTATGGAGACCTTCTCCCCCAAACCAGCGCTCCAAGGGACGTTAGATAGCGGTGATTCCTCTTGGGAGGTACAGGTCATGGTGGATTCCAGGGCAGAAGTTTACTTTATGTCTTCGTCCTTTGCCCAACAGCACGTTATCCCGTTGGTACCACTTCCTCACCCAGTGCCCATCAGGGTGGTCAACGGGGCGACCTTATCTTCCCAGATTACCCACCAAACAACACCCCTTAGGCTCTCAATTTCACTGTCTCACTAGGAGACGCTTTCCCTGCTCATTATGCCAGAGGGCATCGATCAGGTGAGTTCTGTGAGGTCAACAGGCTCGGTATTTATGTTCATGCCTTAGGCGACTCTGTGAATCAACAGAGTACGCCCAGCGCACATCAGGTGACGTATAACCCGCTTGTGCTATACCGCCATATAGCGCGTCTGCCATTGTCTAGTAGTGGTTTTAACACCTACTGCACGGTGGACCCTGGGCGGCGAACGCACTTTCCATTATTTAATATTAGTGCGTTCCACCGTCCCTAACACTATGCTGCCTATTGGGGACCTGTGCTGCCTATTGGGGACATTTATCTTCCTATTGGGGACCAATGCTGCCTATTGGGGACCTGTGCTGCCTATTGGGGACATTTTCCTGCCTATTGGGGACCTGTGCTGCCTATTGGGGAATAATGATGTCTATTGGGGACCTATGCTACCTATTGGGGACCTATGCTGCCTATGAGGGACATTTACCTGCCTATTGGGGACCAATGCTGCCTATTGGGGACCTGTTCTGCCTATTGGGGACATTTACCTGCCTATTGGGGACCTGTGCTGCCTATAGGGAACAATGCTGCTTATTGGGGACCTGTGCTGCCTATTGGGGACCTGTGCTACCTATTGGGGGCATTTACCTGCCTATTGGGGACCTGTGCTACCTATTGGGGACCTGTGCTGCCTATTGGGGACCTGTGCTGTCTATTGGGGACCTGTGCTAAGTATTGGGGACATTTTCCTGGCTATTGGGGACCGTGCTGCCTATACAATGCTGCCTACTGGGGACCTGTGCTGCCTATTGGGGACATTTACCTGCCTATTGGGGACCTATGCTGCCTATTGGGGACCTGTGCTCCCTATAGGGACCTATGCTGCCTATTGGGGACCTGTGCTGCATATTGGGGACATTTACCTGCCATTTGGGGACCTATGCTGCCTATTGGGGATATTTACCTGCCTATTGGGGACCTGTGCTTCCTACTGGGGACTTGTGCTGCCTATAGGGAACAATTCTGCTTATTGGGGACCTGTACTGCCTATTGGGGACCTATGCTGCCTATTGGGGACCTGTGCTGCCTATTGGGGATCTGTGCTGCCTATTGGGGACATTTAACTGCCTATTGGGGACCAATGCTGCCTATTGGGGACCTGTGCTGCCTATTGGGGACCAGTACCTGCCTATTGGGGACCAGTGCTGCCTATTGGGGACCTGTGCTGCTTATTGGGGACCTGTGCTACCTATTGGGGACCTGTACTGCCTATAGGGAACAATGCTGCCTATTAGGGACCTGTGCTGCCTATTGGGACCAAGGTTGCCTACTGGGGACCTGTGCTGCGTATTGGGGACCTGTGCTGCCTATTGGGGACCTATGCTGCCTATTGGAGACCCATGCTGCCTATTGGGGACATTTACCTGCCTACAGTATACAGTATTATAGTATGGGATGTGACATCACCGCACAGTATACAGTATTATAGAATGTAATGTGACATCACCGGACAGTATACGGTATTATAGGATAAGATAAGATATTATATGATAAAGGTGTGTGTAAATGGGTGTGGCCCAATAATGGGTGTGGCTTTCCTACTCACAAACACAGAACCTGTTGTTAAATATTTGAATCCCACTCCTGGATAACATGCCATGCAACAGAGGCTGTATACAGGGAGAATTAGAACTCCCAGCATAGCTGAATCTGGCTGCTCTGCCCTGTGTGACCTCTCACCTATCACTAGACAACTCCCTCATGCAGCACAGCACTCCTCTCCGGCTAATGCTCAGGTTACAGCAAAGTTTGTGCAGCCAAAAAAGAGCCTTGTGCCCGGGTCTCCGGTACGTGCCGCCCCTCCCGTGCTGGGTGCCCCCATCACATGAAGTGCGCCCCCGGCTATGCGGATAGCCCCCTCAGTGTCCGAGATGATGCCCTGCCCCATCAATTCCCGAGGTCACACATCGGTGTGAGCCAGGCACAGCGCAGTGCCATATCTGCAGTGCAGATGTGGAGTCCTAATCCTGGACTCCTGCCTATAAGCAGTGATGGAGCACTGCTGCTGTTCTATCCAAGTCTGTGGGATCTGTACCCAGAGATTCTCCTGCTGATCAGCACTACAACTCCCAGCATGTGGCATGCTGCCCACTGCCTGTTCTATTAGGTATCACCCCCTGTATCTGACTGGGCACCTGTCCAGTATGTGACCCCGCTCTCCGACATCCACAATACAGCTGCCATTTGTCTGCTAATGGCTGCTGTGTGCCTGCTTCTGTGCCATGGACACGGCGAGGGATGAGCCTCGCTTCACGTCCATGCAGTATATTACACGCCCCATAGTGTTCAATAGAGTATAATGCATCCCACAGTCCTTCATATTGCATAATGCAACCCCATAGTCCTCCATATAGTCAGGGGCGCACCTATAATGAGGCCAGTTGAGCATTTGGCCTTAGGCGGCAGGGAGTCAGTAGACAGCAGCCGCCCTGCAGTCAGATAACGTGGATCCGGCTGCCGACAGCTCCGAGCTACAAAATGGGCAACTGGCCCTTTAAATCTTCTGTACAGGCCCTGGTACGCAAGCTCTCTTGGTGCAGGCGCTGACCACGTGAGGGCAGCCCTCGTTCGTTCTTGCGCTCGTCTGCGGCCCTGGTCAGTGCGGGCAAACAGGAGAGCGTACGTACCAGGTCCTGTGCAGAAGTTTGAAAAGGCCGCCGCCGCGGCACGCAAAGTACACCCGCCTGAGCCTCACTCTGTCTGACGCTGGCCAGTACCAGCGTCAGAGAACAGCGCTCTCCTCACCAATCCCCGGCTGGCATCTGCTCCACGTCTTCAGCACCTCCGACGCTGGCTGGACAGTGGACCCACCTCATCCTCCCCCCATCTCAGGTGAGTACCAAGATTAAAGCTTTTTTATGTATATGCATCATTTGCAGTTTGACTTGTATAATGTGTATAGACTGCTGTATGTACAATATATAGGTGATACTGCTGTATATAATCACTGTATCACCTATGTAATGTATGTACAGCAGTCTATACAGTATATGTTATATAGGTGATACTGCTTTGTATATATACTGTGACTATACACTGCAATCACAGTATCACCTATAGTATATACAGCATTTGCAGTTTGACCTGTCTAATGTATATTGACTCTTGTATATACAATATATGTGTTACTGCAGTTATATACAGCAGAATCACCTATATTATATATACAGTAGTCTCAATGTGGTATATATATTCAGCAGTTGCGGTGTCTACTATATGATATATATGTGTGTCTCCTATGTGGTATATGCATCATAATATAGTATAATACTGTCTTAATTATAATGTAGAGTTGTGTGTGTATATAGTGTAGAGATGTTCATATAGTATATTTCTGTGTATATAGTATAGAATCTACACTATATACACTGGCACATCTCTACACTATATAGTATATACACAGCTCCACTCTATATTCCTTACCATGGTATATATTGTGAAGCTGTGTATATTGTGTATACTCCTCCTGTTCTGTATAAATGGTGTAAATATAAGTATCTACTCTAAGTATGTCTATATATATGAAAATAAGAAGCACTCCGACTAATTGTGGAAAGTGGCGTACTCTTTATTAGCTCATGTGGCAACGCTTCAGATCTATAACAGAATATTTCTCTGCTATGGAATTGAAATATTACCACATGAGCTAATAAAGAGTCCTCCACTTTTCTCTTATTTAATCGGTGTGCTGATTATTTTCTTTTTATAAATCCCTTTGATTTAAGGGTGTGTGTCCTAAAAGCATTTCACCCACTGGTTAATATTTGCTGGTGCTCAGTTATGACACGTACCAAGGCTGACATCACCACCCGCTGTCGGGGACATGGCATGCTATGGGGCCCCAGTGCAGGCACCGACACAGTTGAAAACGATGAGAGAGGGAGCCATCTGCAGATGCTCCCTCTCCCATCATTCCCCCTCTGTGTCTGAGCTCTGTGACGTCTTAGCTCAGAGGGCACAATTACATCACTACAGCGCATCCTTTGTGCCGAGCAGAGCAAAGGGTCAGAATACGCTGAGGAGACCAGAGCAGTAGGGTACAGGGAGAAGTGAATATTTGATGATTTTTTATGTATGGAGTATTATATAGGGCCCATTATACTGTATGAAGTAATATTTGGGGCCCATGATAGTGTATGGAGCAATATATGGGGCCCATTATACTGTATGGAGCATTATGTGGGCCCATTATACTGTATGGAGGAATATGTGGTGCCCATAATACTGCATGGATGGTTATATCGTGCCCATAACACTGTATGGAGGACTATGTGGTGCCCATAATACTGTATGGAAGACTATGTGGTGCCCATAATACTGCATGGACGACTATGTGGTGCCTATAATACTGTATGGAGGGTTATATGGTGCTCATAAATACTGTATGGAGGGTTATATGGTGCCCATAACACTGTATGGAGGACTATGTCGTGCCCATAACACTGTATGGAGGACTATGTGGTGCCCATAATACTGTATGGAGCACTGTGTGGTGCCCATAATACTGTATGGAGGACTATGTAGTGCCCATAATACTGTATGGAGCACTATGTGGTGCTAATAATACTATATGGAGGACTACATGGTGCCAATAATACTGTATGGAGGACTACGTGGTGCCAATAATGCAGTATGGAGGACTATGTGGTGCCCATAATACTGTATGGAGGATTATGTGGTGCTCATAATACTGTATAGAGGACTATGTGGTGCCCATAATTCTGCATGGAGGGATGTGTGGTGCCCATAATTCAGCATGGAGCGATATATGGTGCCCATAATTCTGTATGGAAGACTACATGGTGCCCATAATTTTGCATGGAGGGATATGCGGTGCCCATAATTCTGTATGGGGGACTATGCGGTGCCCATAATACTGTATGGAGTATTATGCTGCGCCCATAATACTGTATGGAGGACTATGCAGTGCCCATAATACAGTACTGTATGGAGGACTATGTGGTGCCCATAATTCTGTATGGAGGACTATGCAGTGCCCATAATACTATATGGAGGACTATGCGGTGGCCATATTTCTGTATGGAGGACTACGTGGTGTCCCATAATTCTGTATGGAGGAATATGTGGTGCCCATAATTTTGTATGGAGCAGTAGCGAAGCTAGCAGGGGGGCAGAGGGGGCGGTTGCCCCAGGCCCCTTGCTCTGTGGGGGCCCACCCACACCCAGAGCTTCTGCCACTGTTAATCATGTCAGTGTGCGCAGCTCACTGATGTAGTTAAGCTTCTCTGTACAGTGCAGGGAGCCATACCTTAAGGCTATGTGCACTCTGTGCGGATTCTGCAGTGGAATTTTCAGCGCAGATTTTGCTAAATCTGCAGGCAAAATGACCTGCATTTTACCTGAAATTTTAGTGCAGATTTAGTGCAGTTTTTGTGCGGATTTCCCCTGCAGTTTTCACCTGCAGATTTCTATAATGGAGCAGGTGGAAAACTGCAGCAAAACCGCACAAAAGAAGCGACATGCTGCTTCTTTTATTCCGCACCAAATCTGCGCAGAAAAATCTGCAGCATGTGCACAGCGTTTTTTGTTTTAGATAGCCTTAAATGGTACTGTACATCACATGCAGTTCTGCTGCAGTTCTGCAGGGCCAAATCTGCTGCAGAACTGCACAGAATCTGCACCGTGTGCACAGGGCCTTAAGCTTCCTCCAGCAAAATGCAGACACACCCACACTGCAGCCTGTGTGTCTGCAGGAGAGAGGTCACCACAGAGCAAGACAAGATGGAGCTGTGAGTAAGAACTCGGGGGCCCTGAAGTGTCTGTGCAGTGAGGAGAGGGCAGGATGCTGATCACCTCCTTACAAGTCCTGGACTGTTAATTTCTTCAATTTTCTTGTGTTTGCGGTCTTGTATCTGAGGCACAGTAGGTTTATGGCAGCTACTTGAACTTTTAAACAGCTCAGAAGGTGTCTCTGTCAGTGCAAATCAGATGCCATAAATCTCATTGTGCCTCAGATAGAGGGACTGACAGGAGTAGTCAGTATCATGCTCTGCCATGATAGAAGTCACCCCGGATGCATGACAGCACAGATAGAATATGTGTCTTTCCCTCTTCATATATATTGTGGTGTATTGACCACTGTGGCCACTAGGGGGTGCTGTGTGGATGTCCCAGGAGAGTGGATGAATGGCAGAATACTGAATGACTGTTATGTATCTCAAGGTGGGTGGCCTTGAGATGGAGACTTTTGTGTGTGTTGATCAGCATTGATACTGCTGAGGTGCTGGTTCAATGTGTCAGGAACTAGTTACCTACAAACCCACCCAGGGGGTGTGTTTAAGAACACTAGTATAAAGTGTGTATGAGTGGTTCAAGGACCTGTGATGAGGTCATAGCCATGTGACCCGGTGGGCGTGGCTACGGACCATATAAGGTGGCCAGGGTAGGTCACATAGGTAAATACAGGGACCTGGTTGGTCCGTTTTGGAAGGCCCCATCTGGGAGAGATGGGGGCTGTCCTCCTGACAGCAAGGAACGCTGTGTTGAATGGCTGCACGTGCCTGATGATTCCCTGGAAGGAATGGACGTCTGCAGCATGATGAAGGAACTATGAGGAAACCCTAACGTGGGTGAGATAACTGAGGCTGAAGAGCCTGTGTATGCATAACCTGTGTGACCACAGGGATTACAGAGCTGAACTCTGTCATGGACGCT
Organism: Dendrobates tinctorius; assembly: GCF_039654945.1. NCBI lineage: Eukaryota > Metazoa > Chordata > Amphibia > Anura > Dendrobatidae > Dendrobates > Dendrobates tinctorius. The sequence goes on from NW_027361783.1 coordinate 23,269,788, forward strand.
ATGCTGATGTTATGAAGTTTATGTTGCTGTTGTGGGATTATGATGCTAAATAAACCGCATGGACTATGATTGTTTATGGAAAACACGTGCCGGATCTGGTTTTGTGGCGGCTAAGCGAGTATCCCCTACTTGAATAACAGCGCTACCTTACAATATATATATATATATATATATATATATATATACTGTATAAGTGTAGGGAAGGTGACCTGATGGATGGACTTGTCTGTAGGGAGAAGGGATGGTTGGTGCACTATAGATGGACATTTGTAATAGTAAAAGGGAAACAGCTGGGGAAAATGGAAAAGGAGTGCAGTACCTAAGTTTGACCACAAGATGGCAGGAGGGAGCATGAGAACTGGACTTTACAGCAGCCTAGGGCTCCGAAAACGCATAGTCATGGGGGGCGGGGAGACAGGAATCCAGGAGGGGAATTCCCGAGGAGAGAGATAAATAGGACAGGAGGGTTCCAGAGAGTTCCAGTCCTGGGAGGAGTTCAAGAGGAGAAGAGGCAGCACGTGAGAACGGAAAACGATAGAGAGCTCGACCAAGGGACTGAGGAGAAGAGACAGCCAGGGGGGTGGCCCCGACCCACAGAACCGCAGGACAGACGAGGCCCCAGGGGTACCAAACAGACGACGACCTCGGACTGGTGAAGCGCTGGCGGTAGATAGGCCTAGGGCAGCCCCAATGAAAGAGCCGCGAGGAACGTCACTGTAGTGTCGTGATGTCGGCGATAAAGAATTCAGAGACGTACGCTGATGTGCTGGTGCTTGGCTGCACAGGCCGTGCTTTTCTTTATTCCTTACTTCCTCCTTCCTCTCTACGTCCCTCCCCCCCGACTCCTCCTCTCCCCTACATCACTGTTACTAGGCAAAGAATGCAAACAAGGGCAACAGCCCACAAACAACAGGAGATGTGACAACATCACACCTCTTCTTTTCTCACAACAAAAAAAAACTGAAACATTTGAAGAATATTGGCGTTCAAACATTAAGTCTCACTGCAGAACATAGTCTGTAAGGTGGGCAGGTGGTCTTCGATAGGTCCTAGTCGGATAGCGGTGAGACAGCCCATCACCAGATGAGCCCTGAGTATCCCCGGAGACATCCCCTGTTAGGCTTACGGCATCTCCAGTCTCTGGCAGGAAGTCGTCGCTCTCCGCTTCCTCAATAGGCGTGGTTTTTGGGACGTGGCCCCGGAGTTTTTTAAAGTGGGACACATTTCGTGTGACCTGACGATTTTGATTCCGGGCAGTAACCATGGTGCCCTTAACGTCTATAACTTGAAAGGGTTCCGGATATTACGGTGACGCAAACTTGCTAGTCGCTTTTAACCTTTGTGCCAGGACCCAATCGCCCACCTGTATTGCCGGCTGTCTGCCTCGATGGTTGCGCTTATCTGCGTACCGTTTCATCTTTTCCTTTGATATGGAGTCATCAATAGAAATCGGGGTCTGGACGGAGATTGCTGGAATGCTTGGAAGTTTGACCCGTAAGGGCCTGTTGAATAGTGCCGTTGCAGGTGGTATTCCCGTTGTAGAGTGGGGTGTAGCCCTGTACTGTCTGAGGAATGCGTTCAACTCTTGCTGTAAGTCCTTGTGCTCCATGGTAGCAATCCTTAGGGTCTTGTTGAGCGATTGCATGAATCGTTCGACTTCTCCGTTGGCCTGAGGCCAGCAAGGAGTTATTTTCCGGTGTGTGAAACCCAGGCAGGTTGCGAAGGACTGAAAGTCTGTGCTATTAAAAGGCAGTCCATTGTCAGATTTCACGATCTCAGGTATGCCATATGCCGAGAAGATCTTGTCTAATTTTGGTAAAACAGCCTTGGCCGAGGTTGTAGAAACATGTTCGGTGACTGGAAACCTTGAAAAGTCATCCATGATCACCAGCAGATAGGAGCTATCTGGTAGACTGCAGAAATCGATGCTAACATCTATCCATGGGCCGGCTGGCAGGGGTGTCATTTGTAATGGTGCACGTCTATGGGCAACTGTAGTGGCTTGGCACGGTATGCATGTTTCAACGAGTGCCTCTACCTTTTTGTCAAGTCCGGGAAACCACACTTTCTCCCGAAGTAGCTGCTTCGTTTTTACGACCCCTTGATGAGCTTCATGCGCCAGATCCAGTACCCTGCTCTGAAGTTTCTGAGGTATCACCAGGCGATTATCTCTTAAGAGCATATTTGAGTCTGATACTGATAGTGAATGTCTCGCGTTAAAGAAAACCTCCAGGTACCCAGCCTGATCAGGAGGGTGAAGGCGTGCCTCAGCGAGAAAACTGCTCCAGTTCTTGGACCGAACCGTCTCTATCACAAATTGAAGTTGGTGATCGGCATCCAGCGCTTGCTTAATTTCCTGTATGGTCATAGCTTTCGGTACCGAATGGGCGACGACAAAGTTGACATGCTCCTCCGCCAGAATCGTCGCGGGGATGTCGCCTGTGGTGGGCTGTGGTGCTGGGTGTCTCGAGAAATAGTCTGCGGGATTTCCAGCTCCCGCCTCGTATCTCAACTGGAGATGATAGTTCTGTAAGCGGAGCAACCAGCGTTCAAGACGCGGGGGAGGCTTTGACGAGGGCTTATTGAAAATTGGAACGAGTGGCTTGTGGTCAGTTATCACTGTGAATTGATGTCCAAAAAGGTATAAATGGAAATGAAGGCACCCCCACACAACTGCCAGGGCTTCTCTCTCAGTTTGTGAATATCGCTACTCTGTATCCGTTAGTGTCTTGCTGGCATATGAGATTGTGGATATGTCGCCTGCGCTAGACACTTGTGTGAGAATTGCCCCTAGGCCTACTGGACTAGCATCCACCAGTAGCTGTGTGGGTTTTGACGGGTCAAAATAGGCCATGAAAGTGTCGCTGGTTAGGTTGGTTTTCAATGCGTCAAAAGCTGCTTGCTGCTCAGTACCCCATGTCCACGGAGAGTCTTTCTTTGTGAGCTTTCGCAGAGGTTCAGAAACAGTGGCTAGGTCAGGTATAAATCGCCCACAGTATGTGACCAGTCCTAGGAAGCTGCGAACATCTGACACATTTTGCGGTGGGCTAGCCGATTTTATGGCAGCCACTTTCTGTGGGTCAGCTGAAACTCCTTGTTCAGAAAAGATGTATCAAAAAAAAGTTAATGATTTTTGGTTAAATTCACATTTTGACGGATTGACAGTGAGATTGCAGGCTTGGAGTCTTTGAAACACTTGTTCTAGGCGATTGTCATGTTCCTCTTGGGTTGTGCCATAAATGAGAATATCATCACTGACGTTGAGGACTCCTGCAATGCCAGACAGAACCTGGCTGACGATATTCTGAAAAATTTCTGCGGCCGATGAGATGCCAAAGTTCAATCTCTTAAATCTGCGCAGGCCCACATGCGTGCTAAAAGTTGTAATGTACCTGGAGTCTGGATGCAATTCAAGTTGATGATAGCCCGAGTTTAGGTCAATTTTTGAAAATACCTTTGCACCATTCAGGTCTGCGAGAATGTCATCAATAGTGGGCGTGATGTGCCTTTCTCTTTGGATCGCCCGATTGGCGTGGCGCATATCCACACATAGTCGGATTTTACCTGGCTGCTTCGGTTTAGGTGCAACAACGATTGGTGAAACCCAGGGGGTCGGGCCTTCAACGAGTTCGACGACATCGGACGCCTCCAGGTCTTGCAGTTCTTGCTCCACAAGCTTGCGGACATGGAATGGAATGCGCCTGTGGGGCTGAATAGAGGGCTGTACTGACGGATCTATATGCAATTTTATTTGAACATCCTTTAGCTTACCTAGGCCTTTAAAGAGATTTGGGTACTTCTGCATAATGTGGTGAGCCGAAGGACCTGTAATGCTGTTGACAAGGTTCACAAGGCCCAGAGATATTGCACTGGTACAGCTGAGAAGTGTGTCCGCAGAGCATTCTACCACATAAAAGGTGTCAGTGATGGACTTTCCTTCAGCTGCAACTTCTGACTGAAATTTTCCGCACAGGGGCAGTGCAGCTGCTGAGCCATAAGGAAAAATCTTTATATTAGTATTTTGTAGAGTAGGTTTGTTTAGGAGCTGGTTGTAGACAGTATGACTGATGATGTTGACTGATGCCCCCGTGTCTACCAGGGCTTCTATTGGATTGCCATTCACTAGGATTACTCGTTTTGGATTAGTAACTGCGTGCACAGTATTAGATCCCTCTTCCGTCACGGAGAATAAATAGGTGCTGTGGGACTCGTCATTAATCTGCAGTGTTTGGATCTTTGGTGGCCTAGGTTGTGCGGTGGTATGAGGAGATTGTGGCTTGGATCTACACACCTTTGCAAAATGATTTTGCTTTCCGCAATTATGACAAGTTCCTCCCTTTGCTGGGCAGACATTCTGGTGAGGATACGATCCACCGCAGTTGTAACATGTGGCTGCCTGCGTGCGAGGCACATTTGGTTTCTGTGTAAGCTTTGCTATAGAAGATGTCGCGTCTGGCTCATGCTCGATGTTCTCTATCAGTTTAGCTTGTTTGTCTGCAGCATCATTTATACGCGCTGTATCTAGCAACTTCGCTAACGTCATGGTGGGGTCTCCGAGTGCTTGTCTCCTTAACTTGGAGGAAATACATCCTTGTACGATCTGCATTTGGATTTCTTTGTCTACTTCCGCAAATTCACAGTGCGCTGCAAGGTGTCGTAGCCGGACATGATACTCAGCCATGCTTTCTGTTGGCGACTGCTTTGACTGCCTGAACTTAAAAATTTCAAATGCCGGATTTCTGTGAGGGGAGAAGTGCTTGCTTAACGCAGCTTTGCTGAGCTCATAGTCCTTGTCCTCCCCTGTATTCGGCAGAGTAATGAATATATCGTAAACCTGCTCCCCTGCGTAGTGTAACAGCATGGCTTTTTTCCGGGTATCATCAGAGACATTCATGGCTTGCAGAAATATCTCGAATCGCTTTAGCCATTTATCCCAAGATACTGCCAGGTTTGCTTGGGACTGATGCACATCAAAAGCAGGAAATGCGGGTAGACAAGCCATAGTGAGTGCTGATAGCCTTGTAGACTGTTCGTGGGACTGAAATACCTGTGGCTGATGAATGAACGCTTCCTCGTCGCCAGTTGTAGTGTCGTGATGTCGGCGATAAAGAATTCAGAGACGTACGCTGATGTGCTGGTGCTTGGCTGCACAGGCCGTGCTTTTCTTTATTCCTTACTTCCTCCTTCCTCTCTACGTCCCTCCCCCCGACTCCTCCTCTCCCCTACATCACTGTTACTAGGCAAAGAATGCAAACAAGGGCAACAGCCCACAAACAACAGGAGATGTGACAACATCACAGTCACTACGACAGAAGGAAGGTGCAGGTACCCGGGCCTGAATATGGAAAGCTGTGAAGGTGCTGCGGTGTATTGCTACGGTCGTCAGGAGGACGGCCAATAAACTCGGACCTGTTGTACCCGAAATCTGCCTCCGTCTCGTGTCTGTGTCGTCTGTTCGCGGTAAGCAGTGGACCACCCCCCAATCTGGGACCTACTACATTTGGCGTAGTCGGCAGGATCACCGCTGACAATACTACAACTTCAGCGGTAAGCCTGCAACAGAAGAAATCAAAAGGACTTGAATTGCTTTACTTGTGGATTACAAATTTGAGACTTTGTTCCGGATCATTGGCTGTCATCAGAGGATCCGGGGCGGTACAAAAACTGGACTGTGGATTGCTGGTTTTCCTCAGGCAGATCCGGAATGGAAGAAGAAGAAAAAAAAAACTTTGCAAGATGGTGGCCGAGTGGAATACGAATTGGGACTGTGTTTGGAGCCAGCAAAAAAAAACCCGAAAGAGACTCTGTGCCCCTGCAACGCTGGTGACCTGCAAGCAGGAGGGGGTTGGTGCTGAAATGGATTATCCGGGGCGGCCGCTGGAGGAACTGTTGTCGGCCGTCCCTGCGGAACGATTTGGCCTGGAGGCTGGTCCTGCCGAAGGGCGGGATGAAGCGCAGTGGCGGACGCCAGACGACGGGAGCTGTGGAGGAGTAGTGGAGGCCGGCGACACCCCAGACCAACCTCTGGGAGAGTGGAGGAACAGCCTGCAGAAAGCCGCGGTGCCGGGAAAGGTGAGAGTACCTCGGCACAGCCGGTGGCGCCACAGGCAGGTCCCGCCCCTACGTCTCGAGCACGAGACCGGTCCCAGGGCCCCGACACCGGCCCTCGGCCTCCCCGCTCGGCCTCCCGCTCTCCAGTGTCCCCGACTCCGGATGACTCCGTGGCCCTCGCCGGGCCAGCCGACGCTTCGGCCAACGATCCCAAGCCACCCCGCTCGGCGGCGCCACATCCCGCGTCGCTGGCGCGGAACCCACCTATGGCCACTCCTGCCGCACTCCATCCTCCAGTGGCGGTCTATCCATCGAGACCTGCCACCACTTCGACCCCATCCCGTAACGCCATGGCGGCCGAGCTGCCAGGCTCTGTGGCCTACCGTTCGACCTCCGCGGCCGCCGCTACTTCATCCCCGGCTGCGGCCGCCTCTGGTCCGCTCGCGGCGTCGGCCGCGGCCTACCCAGCAGCACCCGCAGCCACCACTGCCTCGCTCACGGTTCCAGCGGTGGCCTACTCACCGATACCCGTGGCTGCCTCTGCCGCACTCCATACCACGGCTGCGGCCTGCCCATCAAGGTCCGCGGCCGCGCCGGCCCCACGCCAGATCGCGGCTTCGGTCGGGTCGCCGGGCTCCGCCTCTTCTGCGGAGCCGTCTGCCATCTCCACTAGCAGGCCCCAGCTTCTCCGCTCCGCTTCTCCCCGGTCAACAATCCTGGTCCCCTGCCTACAGTTGGAACTGCAGGAGCTTGGGGCCAGATGGAGCGAAGCTATCGCATCACCGGAGCTGAGAGCGCCTACGCCACCACCGTTGGTGGACCGCTGGGCCCCTGCACTGTCCCCCAGCGGGGACATGGGACCTAAGGCTCTTGTCACTGAACATCCATGCTGGGCACCCCCAGGGGCCACTGGGCCCTGTGGAGAGGGTGCCAATCCCTGCGCAGGGGCGACTGAGGCCAGCTCTGCCCCTGAGACTTTTCTGCCAGTTAACGATGCTGTGGCGGTGGAGTTCCCTTCGGCCCATGCCAGGGCCTGGTCCCCAAGCAGAGAAATGGCGCGGAATGCGCGGCGTGGAACCACCTTCTGCCCCTTCTACCCCTTTTGTCGCATCTCTCAGGAGGGAGATGACCCCTGAGCCCTGGGCAAAAAGAGGACTCGAGGCCCAGGAACAGTCGAGACATCCCGGGAGCTCTACGGCTGTGGAGTTCCTTGCTATTGGCGGAACATCGGCCATCAGGAGACAGCCGGGAGCACCGCTGAACACGGACTACCGGGACTGCTGTGCGCTGTTGCGCAGCATAAAGGACTGTTCCGCGTCCCTTTGGGGTAAGAGACCCCACCTCTTGTTGTAGCAGGGATGTATGGGAGTACTTCCCACAAAGGAAGGGGGCGCACCGTTGTAAGCAAAAAGGAAAATGTTTCAATAATGTTTGGAGTGTTGCATAATACTGATAGATGTAGATATGACGTAGAAAATAATTTACATGGAAAATATATAGTAAGTTTATAAGTAGCATGTCAGGATGATAATTAAGGTAAAATGTTGTAAGCAAATGGGTAATTGTTGCACCTATTGAAAATAGTGTAGGTTAAAAGCTATGTCTAGTATATACAGTTGGTTTAAAATGTTATCTGTAAAAAAAATGTTGTCTGTGAAAAATGAAAATGTTCAACAGGTCCCGGGTATGAGGTGTGACAAAAACGCTGACCATGACTTTTTAAATTGACGTGACAAAGAGACGGAATGGATTGAACCAGACAGTGGTCCCTAGGTCAGGTCCCCGGTACCATGTAGACCCCAGAAGGATAGGCGGCAGCTGATGATGACCTGGTAGGCCTAGGGCCTCAGTCATGGCGTTCCGAATAGTCGAGGGTGACAGAAGGGGAGAGCAGGGGGAGGTACGCACCTGTAGAGTAGTCCGGGTGGACCTAGCCCAATGTGAAAGAAGTCATGTGGCGTGCACACCGGCGAGTAGCTGTAGGCTGCTCGGAGCATAGTGCTCCCGGTTTGGTTCGGCCCCCCGCGGATGGCGGGTTTGGCTCAACAACCGGTCCGACAACAGACGGCAGAAAAGTTTCAGAACGACAAAGGTAGGGAATACGATTGTCGAGGACGACAATAGACAAAGGAAGGGGGAGTGTAGGGAAGGTGACCTGATGGACGGACATGTCTGTAGGGAGAAGGGATGGTTGGTGCACTATAGATGGACGTTTGTAATAGTAGAAGGGAAACAGCTGGGGAAAAGGAGTGCAGTACCTAAGTTTGACCACAAGATGGCAGGAGGGAGCGTGAGAACAGGACTTTACAGCAGCCTAGGGCTCCGAAAATGCATAGTCATGGGGGGGCGGGGAGCCAGGAACCCAGGAGGGAAATTCCTGAGGAGAGAGATAAATAGGACAGGAGGGTTCCAGAGAGTTCCAGTCCTGGGAGGAGCTCAAGAGGAGAAGAGGCAGTACGGGAGAACGGACAACAATAGAGAGCTCGACCAAGGGACTGAGAAGACAGTCAGGGGGGTGGCCCCGACACACAGAACCGCAGGATAGACGAGGCTCCGGGGCTACCAAACGGACGACGACCTCGGACTGGTGAAGCGCTGGCGGTAGATAGGCCTAGGGCAGCCCCAGTGAAAGAGCCGCGAGGAACGTCACTACAACAGAAGGAAGGTGCAGGTACCCGGGCCTGAATACGGAGAGTTGCGAAGGTGCTGCGGTGTATTGCTACGGTCCTCAGGAGGACGGCCAATAAATTCGGACCTGTTGTACCCGAAATCTGCCTCCGTCTCGTGTCTGTGTCGTCTGTTCACGGTAAGCAGTGGAGAACCCCCCAATCTGGGCCCTACTACATATACGGTATATAAATGTACAAATAGTAGCAAAAAATGAAGGCAGAGCACCATTGACAAAAACTCCCAGGAGAACCAAAACAAAGTTTTTTTCATTTTATTTAAATGGTGTGCTGTCTTCATTTTTTTTGCTGTTATATTGAAGATCGGTAAATGCCTGGAATGTTTGGCAGCCGTATATTTCAAATATCTCTCTACATATATATGTATATATACACACACATATACTGTATATACACACATATGTATACACACACACACACACACACACCCTGTGTCTTGGTCCTGTAGCCGGGGTGAGGGTCCTATCATCTCATATTGTAAATCCAGGGTGGCAAGCATGAAAACCCAATTATGGTATATAACTTTTTATTAAAAAAAAAATAATCTTCACAAAGTTGAGGATGAATATATCTGATAAAAAGCCAAATTGTATTTTCTTCTAACAGCTAGCAGGTGCGTATAGCTGATCATATATAGACCCCTGAACGTATACTCAGTCTGGACAAGACCCCCCCAAAGGCAGAAAAGGGAATAAAAGAGAAGACGTACCAGGGGGCACAGTTTCTTCTTTACATGAGTAATATTTTACCTCCTCCTCTTCTATTTCCCTATTTCTTTCCGGTTCCCTCTTTGAGGTCTTGTCCAGAGAAGAGTATTTCTTTTAGGGTCACCTGGACACATTCAGGGAGCTATACCCATACATCGGCCCCTATACACACCCTCTATCTGTTTCTATTTTCTTCTATTTAGTCTTTGTCTTATATATCAGAGCTGTGCAAGTTGTAGCCACAGACAGGGACTGACAGAGACCTGAATCAAAGGCATGGGAGCTACAGCGGAGGCCATTATACAGTGTAGAGCTAATACAGTGGCCATTATACAGACTAGGAACTAATGCAGGGACCAGTACACAGCGTGAGAGCTAATGCGGGGCCAGTATACAGCATGAGAGCTAATGCAGGGGGTCGTTATATACAGTATGGGAGCTAATGCAGGGGTCGTTATACAGTACTAGCTATGAACTTGTTCTACGCCCGGGTAGCGAGCATTTTTATTGGTATATGGTCTCCCATCCTGGTATGTGCTGCCACCCTCCTATCCTGGTACGCATGGCACCCCTCATTCCTATCGTGGTATGCATGGTACCCTCACCCCCCAATCCTGGTATGCATGGCACCCCATTCTTCATCCTGGTATGCAGGGTCCCCTCACCCCCCAATCCTGGTATGCATGGTACTCCCTCATCCCTATCCTGGTATGCATGGTCCCCTCACCCCCTATCCTGGTATGCATGGTCCCCTCACCCCCAATCCTGTTATGTATGGCCCCCTCACCCCTTATCCTGGTATGCATGGTACCCCTCATCCCCCAATCCTGGTATGCATGGTATTCCTTCATCCCTATCCTGGAATGCATGGTCCCCTCACCCCCTATCCTGGTATGCATGGTACCCCTCATCCCCCAATCCTGGTATGCATGGTACCCCTCACCCCCCAATCCTGGTATGCATGGTACCCCTCATCCCCCTGTGCCTGCTGTGATGACAGGAGAGGGAGGGTAGTTGCTCTGGAATCGGCGCCTGCGCATTCCTCTCTTTCCGGCGCCATTGTCTTGAAGACACACTGCAGTGTGTCTTCCCCAAAATGGCGCCGGAAAGCGCGGACTGCGCATGCGCCGCTTCCGGAGCAACAACCCGCCCTCTCCTGTCATCACAGCAAGACGCAAGACCCCAGACCCCGCGGCCACACCAAATCGGTAAGGTGCCGTGCCGGCGGGGGGGTGCGTCTTCCGCGATCTCCTGGGGGGTGCGTCACTCTGTCTGGAGCCAGACTGCATAGGCGCGTCGCGCTTGCGCAGTCTATAAAGGCTTCGGACAGAGTGACGCTTAGCCCGTTATATTAGATGGGAGCTAATGCAGTGGTCATTATACAGTGTGGGAGCTAATGCAGGCGTCATTATACTGTATGGGAGCTAATGCAGGGGCCAGTATACAGCGTGAGAGCTAATGCAGGGGCCAGTATACAGCGTGAGAGCTAATGCAGGGGCCAGTAAACCTCATGAGCGCTAATGCAGGAGTCATTATACAATATGGGAGCTATTGCAGGGGTCATTATACAGTGTGGGGGCTAATCCAGGGGTCATTATACAGTGTGGGGGCTAATGCAGGGCCAGTATACAGCGTGATAGCTAATGCAGGGGTCATTATACAGTATGGGAGCTAATGCAGGGGCCAGTATACAGCGTGATAGCTATTTTGGGGGCCATTATACAGTGTTAGAGCTAATTCTGGGGCCATTACACAGCAGATGAGCTAATGCGGGGGTCATTATGCAGCATGGGAGCAAAGGTAGGGGTCAATATACAGTATAGGAGCTAATGTGGGGGCCATTATACAGTATGGGGCCTATATACAGTGTGGGAGCTACTGTGGAGTCTGCCATAAACTGGGGGTTATATACAGTATGAGAGCTATTGTGAGGACAAAAGAGATATTCTGCTATATAAAGGGCACAATGGTGGCATTATTATGTGAGGCAGTTAGAGGATCCCTGCGCTTGTACCACACAGCAGGTGCAGTAATAGGGACACATACGGCAGCAGCGGCTCAGTATTGGGGTATCAGGTGCAGTAATAGGGACACGTACGGCAGCAACGGCTCAGCATTGGGGTATCAGGTGCAGTAATAGGGACACGTACGGCAGCAGCGGCTCAGCATTGGGGTATCAGGTGCAGTAATAGGGACACGTACGGCAGCAGCGGCTCAGTATCGGGGTTTGTAGTTTGTGCAGGTTGGAGATATATGTGTACTAAGCTTGAAATGTGAGAAGTCAGAGGTGTCTTTGTTGCAATCTCTGCAGATGAGTCTTGGCTGGAGAAGTCGTCATGTCAGTCTGAGTAAAGCCCCTGTCACACATAACGATGTCCCAGCGATCCCACCAACGATCCGACATGATGGGATCGCTGGGACATCGTTAGGCTGATCGCTGGTGAGCTGTCACATAGACAGCCCCAGCGATCAGGACCAGCGACGCTGGACGCTGGTTTCTAATGTAAACGTCGGGTATCCAGGAACCGCGGCTCCTGGATACCCGACGTTTACATTAGAAACCAGCATCGCTGATCGCTGGTCTCTCGCTGCCACACGCAGTGATGCGTGTTGGGCAGCGGGAGACCAGTGATCGAAAAACGGCCCAGGCCGCTCGAGCACGATCAGCGATACCTGGCAAGCTGGCCGGTCGCTGATCCCCGTCACACACAGCGATCTTGCTGGCGAGATCGCTGATGTGTCACAAAATCAGCGATCTCGCTAGCGAGATCGCTGTGTGTGATGGGACCTTAAGATGTAAAAGTGAACGATTATCAGAAAGAAGTCTCCTGTAAGTTATCATCTGTAACTGTATAGTAAACTCTTGTATATTCTGCAGGACTGGTATCTACCACTATGAGGTCACCATATGGCGGTAATATCAGTATTGCTTTTTGTATAGAGATTTGTTTCAGCTACAGCGCGGTCATCTGCTGAAGTTCTCCTATACCCACGACTAGAGTGCGCCACCTGAGTTGTCATCAGGGTTACTGGTTAGGGGGCCACTCAGATTTTTCACCCCCCCTGTAAGCTGAACCCCTAGCTACGCCTCTGGTATGGAGAGATACGTGGTGCCCATAATTCTGTATGGAGGACTATGCAGTGCCCATAATTCTGTATGGAGGACTATGCAGTGCCCATAATTCTGTATGGAGGACTATGTGGTTCCCATAATACTGTATGTAGGGATATGTGGTGTACTGTATGCTGTGCCAGGCCTGCCATTGCCATTAATGATCCCTCTTCTGGATTCTTCTGTGTGGTTCTTGTATGTGCGGTGATGGCGCTGACATTCTTGTGTTCAGACATCTTTTTTCTATTTCTCTAAATTAAAATGTCCACTATTGTGCAAATTTTTACAGGATAGACATAAATCTGTATGAACCAGATTAATTTCTACCGATTTTAAGAATTTACTAGGGGGGGTTGCCGTTGTGCAGTTCGCCTCAGGCGGCAGAGAGGCTAGGTTCACCCCTGTGTGGGAATCATCTTCATATACATCGAGGCTGTTTAGAACATCATACTATTTATGGGGGTCTGTGATGGAGATCATACTGGTGGGCAGTATGAGGGCATAGTGTGAAAATGGGCACAGAAGAGATATGGAAAAGGGACAGCGTGAAATGGAGTCACAATATGGAAAGGGGTGAGCATGATGGGGGACAGTGTGGAGATATAGAAAGTATAACTGAAAACAGGGGCATAACTAGAACTGATTGGGCCCCATAGCAAACTTTTAAACAGGGCCCCCTCAAAGACACACCCCCTCAAAGACACACCCCTCCAGGAACTACATTTCCCAGAGGTCCATGCGGCAGGCAGCTCTGCAGAGAGCTAATAGACAGCGAGGGCTCAGGGAAGGGGCGGGACTGAACTAGTCTGAAGCAATACACTCTGTGACTGGCTGCAGGCAGGGAGGCGGGCCCAATATGTGCTTCGCTCCGCACAGCAGGTACAGAAATGCAGCATAGGCTGCAAAATCATAGTGTACATTTTTTTACGCCGGGGCCCCGGATCCCCTACACCAGTGGTCCCCAACCTTTTTTGCACCAGGGACCGGCTTCAAGCAAGACCATTCTTCCATGGCCTGGCAGGGCGGGGATGGAGGTGTGGCAGGGGCGGGGCTTTGGTCATAAGGGGGCGGGGGTATGGCAGTTGTAGTTTAGCAGTGCATACTTATCATTTAATTATAACATTTATAATGTGACTCAACTCACCATAGGTTTTGAATAAGTGGGAGCACCTGGCTTGTTTGTTTCTCTGTTTCAGTGGGAGCACTTGGCTACTTCTACTGATGACCATCACTGCTAATGATGATTGGAACCTACAAGGAAATGGAGCATTGAGCACTTAAGAAAAATTGTACTGGAGTACTGTACATGCTGATTATTTTCTAATCATCAGAAAATGTATGTGTGGTTCCCCCCATCCTGTCCAGCTCTGTGTGGCTTCCCCTGTTGTATGCATGGCTCCCCTGTCCCATCCTTGTATACATGGCTCTGCTCCCAATCTCCTATCCTGTATACATGGCTCTGCTCCCATCCTGTATACATGGCTCCGCTCCCACCCTCCCATCCAGAGGCGTATCTAGGCTTTCTGGCACCTGGGGCAAGAATTTGGTTCGGCGCCCCCCCCCCCCCCAAGTACATATGCAACTTGCACACTTAGCCATGTACCCACGAGCTGCTCTCCCTAATCCTCTCAATGTTCTGTAAAAAACTGAAAGCAGGATGAGCTGCTCGTTGTCACAAGACCATAACTCTGAAAATCGCATATAAGTGAAGTGTCCATGTGATGAATACTGGAACCTGCAGAGCTGAATCCTGACGTTGCAGCTTCTGATTTCTCACAATGAATGCACTGCACACTTTTAGGATTCTCCCTTGCCGATGTACAGTCATGTCAGCACAAGTATGTGATTTATATACTTCTGGCCACATTCCGACTAGACGTGCCCGGCCTTGCTCCGTTCATTTTTATTGAGTGAGGCCACACATGTCTAGTCAGCATGTGATCGCATGTATGTAAATTACCGGCACGAATCCTAACAGCGTTCAGTGAGCACTGTGAGAATTCAGAAGTCTGCAGTCACATAGAATGACTGCAGACTCCATACAAACCTGGACAACCCCTTTAATGTTCCTAACAAATAAAAACATGAGAATTAGTCAGTATCACAAATATTTACATCCAGGTACCTTATAGATGACGTCGTCTCTGGAGTCGTTCTCCTTTTCTTCTTCTTGTCCAGACCCCATGATGAGTTTTCTCATCCACAGTCGTCTCTGCAGACTTCCATCTTCTCCAGTCTCCTGCAGCAAATCTCCACACAATGCCCTTAAAGATAGAAGTGTCATTATAATGCTCCTAAATAAAAATATCTGCAATATACTGTTGCCTCACACTATTCCCCTCCTTTCTCATACTGTCTCCTCTATCATCCCTGTGTTCACCATACTGTCTCCTCATATATTTACCCCCTCACTTTCTATACTGTCTGCTCACACATTCCCCTGACTCCCCATACTGTGTCTGCACACATCGCATCACCCTCACTCCCCATACTGTGTCCACATACATTCACCCGTTCGCACCCCTTACTGTCTGCACCCATCCCCCATACTGTTTCCTCATACATGCCCGCATACATACTCTTCATTTTGTGTCCTCAAATCTCCCCACACACATTAAATACCATCCCCACTCCAAATCCCCCATCCCCAATCCCACACACACATTAAGTACCCCCATCCCCACTCCAAATTCCCCCACACACATTAAATCCCCCATCCTCACTCCAAATCCCTCACACACATTAAATAACCCCCATCCCCACTCCAAATCCCCCTACACATTAAGTATCCCCATCCCCACTCAATAACCCCTCGTCCCTACTCCCAAGTCCCACCACACATTATGTACCCCCAATCCAAATCCCCCCACACATTATGTACCCCCACTCCAAATCCCCCCATACATTAACCCCCATCCCCACACATTAACCCCCATCCCCACTCATTAACCCCTCCACTCATTAACCCCCATCCCCACTCATTAACCCCCCACACAGTAACCCCCATTCCCACTCATTAACCCCCCACACATAAACGCCCATCCCCACTCACTAACCCCCCAGACATTAACCCCCATCTTCACTTATTAACCCCCCACTCATTAACCCCATCTCCATTCATTAACCCCCATACATTAACCCCCCTACACATTAACCCCCATTTCCACTCATTAACCCCCACACATTAACCCCCATCTCCACTCATTAACCCCCCACACTCATTAACACACATCTCCACTCATTAACCCCCCACTTATTAACCCCCATCCCCACATTAACCCCCACACATTAACCCCCATCTCCACTCATTAACCCCCACACTCATTAACCCCCATCTCCATTCATTAACCCCCCACTCATTAACCCCCATCCCCATACATTAACCCCCTTCCCCACACATTAACCCCTACACATTAACCCCCATCCCCACTCATTAACCCCCATCCCCACACATTAACCCCCATCCCCACACATTAACCCCCACATATTAACCCCCATCCCCACTAATTAACCCCCCACTCATTAACCCCCATCCCCACACAACCCCCATCCCCACATTAACCCCCATCTCCACTCATTAACCCCCCACTCATTAACCCCCATCCCCACATTAACCCCCATCTCCACTCATTAACCCCCACACATTAACCCCCCCACTCATTAACCCCCATCCCCACATTAACCCCCATCTCCACTCATTAACCCCCATCCCCACATTAACCCCCATCTCCACTCATTAACCCCCCACTCACTAACACCCCCCCCATCTTCGGTGGTTCTTCAGCTCCACAGAGGAGCACAGTTACCACCAGCGTTTGCTCTGGGCGTCGGGGAGTGATGTCAGCAGCGTGATCACATGACATGATCACGCATCTGACGTCGCTCTGACCCAGTGGTCAGAGCTTCTATTGTACTGGCGTCTGTATAGACGCCAGTACAATTGCTGCCTGGGAGCTGGCGCGGCCTCCTTCTCTGCGCCGGCTGTCAGCTTGACAGCTGACACAGGGAACCGCCGACTCTCAGGCCGGGGGGGTGGCAGAACGCAGCCGCCGGGGGGAGACACTGCGGACCGCTGCATTAGGCGGCCCGACTGCGCCCCCCTGCTGCCTGCGCCCGGGGCAACTGCCCCGGCTGCCCCCCCTGGATACACCTCTGCTCCCATCCTGTATACATAGCTCTGCTCACACTCGCCAATCCTGTACACATGGCTCTGCTCCCATACTCCCATCCTTGTATACATGGCTCCGCTCCCACCCTCCCATCCTGTATACATGGCTCTGCTCCCACTCTCCCATCCTGTATACATGGCTCTGCTCCCACTCTCCCATCCTGTATACATGACTCTGCTCCTACTCTCCGATCTTGTATACATGGCTCTACTCCCACTCTCCCATCCTGTATACATGGCTCTGCTCCCACTTTCCCATCCTGTATACATGGCTCTGCTCCTACTCTCCCATCCTGTATACATGGCTCTGCTCCCACCCTCCCATCCTGTATATGGCTGTGCTCCCACCCTCCCATCCCGTATACATGGCTGTGCTCCCACCCTCTCATCCTGTATACATGGCTCCCCTGTCCCATCCTGTATGCATGGCTCCCCTGTCCCATCCTGTATGCATGGCTCCGCTCCCACCCTCCCTCCCTTGTATATATGGCTCTGCTTCCACTCTCCCTCCCTTGTATATATGGCTCTGCTCCCACTCACCCTCCCTTGTATATATGGCTCTGCTTCTACTCTCCCTCCCTTGTATATATGGCTCCGCTCTCACTCTCCCTCCCTTGTATATATGGCTCTGCTTCCACTCTCCCTCCCTTGTATATATGGCTCCGCTCCCACTTTCCCTCCCTTGTATATATGGCTCTGCTTCCACTCTCCCGGCCTCCCTTGTATATATGGCTCTGCTTCCACTCTCCCTCCCTTGTATATATGGCTCCGCTCCCACTCTCCCTCCCTTGTATATATGGCTCTGCTTCCACTCTCCCTCCCTTGTATATATGGCTCTGCTCCCACTCTCCCTCCCTTGTATATATGGCTCTGCTTCCACTCTCCCGGCCTCCGTTGTATATATGGCTCCGCTCCCACTCTCCCTCCCTTGTATATACGGCTCCGCTCGGCTCCCCCATCCTCCCCCATCATACTTACCCTCACGTCGCTGAACTTCCCTCCCGTCGCTGAACTCCCCTCCCTGCATCTCACGGTGCTTGAGCTTCTTCCTGTGCGGAGCGGTCACGTGCTACCGCTCATTAAGGTGCATGAATATGGATGCCACGCCTATGGGAGAGGAGTGGCGTCCATATTCATGACCTTAAATGAGCGGTACACTTGACAGCTCAGCGCTGGAATCTGGATGAAGCCGCCGCGCCGACAGGGACCGCTATGCAAGGTGAGTATCAGCTGCTACACAGCCGCCGGCTCCCCTTGTGTCCGCGGACCGGCAAAAGCACTGCAACAGCCCAATGCTGGGCCATGGACCGGTGGTTGGGGTAATTAAATTGCACTACCGGGTAGCGCCGATCGGAGCCGGGGACCCGGGCCCCTATATGGGCCGGGCCCCAAAGCAACCGTTTTGGCTGCTACCCCGGTAGTTATGCCCCTGACTGAAAATTAGAGATGGGACAGCCATGTTTCATAAGGGTGGATGGTGTGGCTTTTAGAGCTGATAATGTGCAAGCTGTATTTGTTGCATGACGGGGGCAAAAACCATGAGATGTATCCCATAATCTATAATGAAGGTCTGTTTATTTTCCATTATTGTATTAGCCAAATGCTGGATACCTTAATTGAAACCAAACAGCCCCAATTATAGTTACACATTACTAGTTTCCATAACTATCCTTGGGTTCTACATTTAAACTATAGGATGTCACTGATGAAAATGGCTATTTTTCCCCCTGTATTGTGTAAATGGTTTGCAATGATTCTGCATCTGACTTTGAAATTGCACTCCCTGTTAAGTCACATCCCTAAAGTACACCACTTTTTTACTTTTGATAACATTTTTTGGGGAAAAAATTAACAATTCTAGTGGAAATAGTCAACAGATTTGGCTACCTAACCCATTGGAGGGGAAGTGAGGATGTGCATTAAGGATCCTGTTACTTTAATTTCTGAGCAATTCCTTTGCTTTGAGATGGGGGGCACCATTGGCTTCATCTGTCTAGGGCACCAAAATACTTTGTACCAGCTCTGAACCCACTCATGGTAGGCAGAGGGTTCTAGGTCCACTCGATCATCGCTGGCAGCTTGGTGTAAGCTAGGCCGGCGTTAGGGGCAGGCAGCTGCCTAGGGCCCCCGCTCCCCCAGGGGCCCCTAGCTAGCCGCTATGGGGACTGTGTGGCAGGGGGGAGCCTGCCTACCACCAGCGCTAACTCCCCCACCGCCGCATTGAACTATACCTGCGTCATAGACGCCGGTACAGTTCAAAGCAATGATGGAGGAGAGAGCGTCAGCAGTCTCTCCCTCTCCCATCATTCCCCGTTCTGCCTCTGACACTCAGGGACCGCGATGATGTCATCACGCACTCACTGTGTGCCAGGCAGAGCAGCCACTGAGACAGGAGACAGTCAGAAGCAGCGTGGGCATGAGGAGAGGTGAGCAGTGTGGTTTTTTTTAATGTAACAGTGAGGAATGGACTGTGGGGCCACTCTATGGGGGGAGAGATGTGGGGCTGTGCTGTATGCCATGGTGCTGTGCTGTGCTATATACCATGTGGGGCTATGCTATATACCATGTGGGGCTGTGCTATATACCATGTGGTGCTGTGCTATATACCATGGTGCTGTGCTGTATACCATGTGGTTCTGTATTATATACCATGTGGGGCTGTGCTGTGTACCATGGTGCTGTGCTATATACCATGGTGCTGTGCTGTATAGCATGGTGCTGTGCTGTATACCATGCGGTGCTGTGCTGTATACCATGTGGTGCTGTGCTAAATACCATGTGGTGCTGTGCAATATACCATGGTTCTGTGTTGTATACTGTGGTGCTGTGCTGTATACCATGTGGTGCTGTGCTGTATACCATGTGGTGCTGTATACCGTGTGGTGCTGTGCTATATACCATGTGGGGCTGTGCTATATACCATGTGGTGCTGTGCTATATATCATGTGGTGCTGTGCTATATATCATGTGGTGCTGTGCTATATACCATGGTGCTGTGCTGTATACCATGTGGGGCTTTGCTGTATACCATGGTGTCACGCTGCCGCCGCCTCCGCCACCTGTCCCTGTCATACCATGGCTCCCTGTCATGCCGCCCCCTGAACCCAGGCATACTTACCTGTTCTCGGCGTCCCAGCACGCTCCCTTTCAGGCTCCTGCTCTGACTCCTGTCTCCCGTCGGGTGCGCTCGCGCACTAGGTTCGGCGGCGCACGCACACACCGCCCTCTGTAATGTATGCCCCTCCTTCCAGCCTGCTCTATGGCCTGGAGGACCCTGACCTGGAAGTCCCTCTGCGCACGCTGCTTATCAGGCCGACTCTTCCTCCTGGCTGTGCCTGACTGTCATTTGTGCCCCACAAGTGATTCTGGCCCCATGTCTCCCTGCGCTCTCTGCCTTCCCTGCCACAAGCCCTTGCTGCCTAACCTCTGACCTTACTTCCTCCATTTGTGCTCTCTTCTAGAGCCTGCCCACCTGTGCCTCCATCCTGCCCGACATGTCCCTGCCATGTCTTCCAGCCAGTGTCTCACACCTGCCCATGTTCCTGGGTCTCAGCCATCCTAGTCTGCCAGTGTCTCCATTCCATCAGTGTTCCTGTATCACAGCTGTGCCAGTCTGTATCTCAGTTCTCCCCATGTTCTTGTGTCTCAGCCATGTCAGTCCTCCCGCCAGTCCCCCTTGTCTCCCGCTGTGACTCCCGTTGTTCCCCCCTGGGTACCAGCTGCTATGGTGATAGTCTCCCTTGGGCCTGCCCCTAACGCTCCCTGTATAGGGGGTGGTCCACCTGGTCAGCTCGTTCGAGGGAGGTACGTTGCCGCGGTCCAGCGGGTCCACCCTTGGAGGTCCTCTAGTTCTCACACATGGTGCTGTGCTGTATAACATGTGGGGCTGTGCTATATACCATGGTGCTGTGCTGTATACCATGTGGGGCTGTGCTGTATACCATGGTGCTGTGCTGTATATAGGGCCGACGTTAGGGGCAGGCAGACCAGACAGCTGCCTAAGGCCCCTGCTCAACCAGGGGCCCCGAGCCAGTATCGTGCTGCTAAATATACCACCTCCCGCATTGCACATTCAACTTTTCGGCATCATAGATGCCAATACAGTTAAAATCAGTGATGGAGGAGTGAGCGTCAGATGACGCTCCCTCTCCCATCACTCACCCTCTGCTTGTGACTCAGTGGGCATACGATTATGTCACTTCATCATGTACCACTCTGTGCCAGCTTGGAGCTGATGAGATCGGAGCAGAACCTGGAGCAGCGCAGGGAACGAGGAAAGGTAAGTATTGTGTGTGTACTGTGTGTGCTGCACTGTACTATGTGTGTGTGGGGCTGAACTATACTGTGTGTGGGGGCCGCATTATACTGTGTGGGTGGGCTGCACTATACTGTGTGTGTGGGGGCTGCGTTGTACTGTGTGTGTGGGGGGGCTGCATTATACTGTGTTTGGGGGGCTGCACTGTACTGTGTGTATCGGGGCTGTGCAATTCTGTGTGTGAGGGCTGCACTATACTGTGTGTGTGAGAGCTGTGTTATACTCTATGAGGGGGCTGCATAATACTCTATGAGGGAGCTGCATTATACTTTGAGGGGGGCTGCAATATACTCTGAGGGGGAGCTGCAGTATACTCTGAGGGGGCTGCAGTATACTTTATGAGGAGGGAGGCAGTATACTCTATGAGGGGGTTGCAGGGTTGCAGTATACTCTGAGGGGACCTGCAATATACTCTATCAAGGACCATGGGGAGTGCATTATACTATATGCACTATATGGGACCTGCATTATACTGTATCAAGGACTATCTGCCCCCATCATTCTTCCTCAGCCAGTGTAAAGAAACTCGGGAACAAGCGTCAAACGACTTCAATTTTGTCAATCACGCTCGTTTAGCGGCCTTAACTCAGCTCATGTAAATACGCAGAAATGTTTCTGTATGATGGTGCAATATGTGAGCATTTGGGGCCCTACTTTAAACTTTTGCCGGGGCCCCACTGTCATGATCCATGCGGGATCAGGACAGATAAAAGCACAGGTAACCTTTTTTTTTCCTTAAGCTGTGCCTAAGTGTGGTTTTTGCACCCGGTGGCCATTTGGATTATTGCACTGTGGTGTCGCTTATTCTAAGTTTTGCCCCCGGTGGTGGTGAGCGTTATTGCACTCTGTTTCTTTAGTTAAGTGCACATGTTTATAAGGCAGGTGTGATTGCTGGCTCTGCTATAAAAGAGCCACAGGTGTTGCAATCAGCGTTGGTGATAGTATTCATTTCAACCATCTTTGGTGGAGGAAGGAGCTGGAGAACTTTCCTTGCAGCACTGTCTTAGCCCTGGTGTGGAAAGAGTCATAGGGGATTTCCTTGTAGCTCTGACAGAGCTTGGTGGCAGCGTTTCAGGAGGAGAGCTGCATTCTGGTGGTGGACTCTGTTGCCAGGAGCAAGTGCAACAGAGTAAAGCTAAGTGGTGTTTCCTTGTTTGTGTTTTTCCTTAGTGTGTATTAGTGCAGCGGTGGGGCCAGTGCCTGCGCCACCCAGCTCCCTAGCAAGGGATAGGTGTAGGGTGTGCTAGGGCAACAGGTATCCTGAGCGGCGCCCGGTGCGGAACCGGACTAGGGAACGTTAGGAGCGTTAGGGACACTGACTCAGGGGAGTGCAGGAGGTCTCCACGTCTCCTTTCCCTATCTCAGGACCCCCCATTGTAACTGTTTTCCCTTCCCCTTGTCTTGTTGTTTTAGTTGCGGGCCGTGTCACACAGGACTGTATCACGTGCCGCGTCTTGTTGTTAATAGTTACCGGCCTGCGGGTCGCGTCACACAGGATGGGTTCACGTGACACCCACTTTGTCTAAAACAGGCCCTGGTCATCAGATGCACATCCGGATGACTTGAAAAAAAGTTGTGAAACAGAGAGCCACTGGATTCTTGCTACGCAGTACCTACACATGCCACCAGCCTATTAGGAGCTGACAACAGTCACTTCATTGCGCAGCCTGCAATGTGCAATGGAGCAGGAAGAGGGAGTCGCTCATCATGGGAACAGGAATAGGTGAGTAGAATCTTTGAGGTTTTTTTTTTTTTTTTTAAATTTCCATGTAGCGAGTGACACAAGTGGGCACATTATACTATATGAGGCCCATGAGGGAGACATTATAACAAATGGGGGCCCAAGAGGGGAACATTATAGTAAATGATGGCAAAAGAGAGGGACAGTATACTATATGGGGGTCAAATAGGAGGGCATTAAATGGAGATCTAAGAGGGGGACATTATATTAAATGAGGGTTAAAGAGTAGGATATTAAATCTAAATGTGGGCCAAAAAGGGAATTGTTCTACTATATGGGGTAAAAGAGGGAGACATTATACTATCACTACGTGTGGTAATGTCAGTAAAATCCACTGATATCAACAGATTCGCCCAACAGTCTAATGTGTATGGGGATGCAAGGCGACTGATTGTTGGAGATGTCCATTGGGCATGTCCAATTTCAGACTTCCAATCATATTGTTCTATGGAGATAAGCCACCAGCCAACATGTCAGCTGGCGGCGTTCTAGTAGAGAACATAGGAGCACCCGGCCGAGAGAGCGTTACTATGTATGGGTGAGTCTTTTGACAGTCATCTAATGTGTATGGGAGCCTTTAGTGCTTGTCCTATTCCTATGTCATCCAGTGGGTAGGGTTTTGGATATAAAAGGCGTCCTTTTCTTTCTGTGCTTACAAGCCAAAAACACAGGGTTTTAACATAAGAGGATCAGGCAACATGTATGTGCTGTCAGGTTTCCTTAGAATGGTTGTCGTTAGCTTAGGAGGCAAAAAACTACTTTAGCTTGACTTGAGAACTTAGGTAAAGTACAAGGGCAGCAAACGAAATCTTTGCTTTGGTACTGTAAGGAGGTGGACCGGACCGTGGGTACCTGCATGCCTGGTCTGGAACTGGAACTGAAGGGGCTGTATCCTCTGTTTCCGGGGGGAAGCCTGAGGGAGGCGGACCTTCCCCTGCTGCAGGAGGGAAGGAGAGGAGAGACGGAGTTTCCTGCTGACAGAAGGGGGCGGGGAGAGCCCAGGGAGAGCACGCTGACACAGGGGCATAAGGAAAAGCGCATGCTGCAGCAGGAGTTGGCGCCAAGTAAGTGCAGCACGCAGAGGAGAGCATGCTGTTTCTCCCTCCAGAGAGTGCTGGCCCTTTGACCGGCGGTGCTGCTGCTGGCCGGAATAGGAGTTGTGGTGCTGGGGGATTTAGCCATGCCAGCAGAGCGGAGTGTGTGGAGCCGTTCCAGCAGAGCGGAGTGTGCGGATCTGTGCCAGCAGAGAAGAGTTTGCGGATCTGTGCCAGCAGAGAAGAGTGTGCAGAGCTGTACCAGAATAGCGGAGCGTGCGGAGCTAAGCCAGGTGCCGTACACTAGGAGACAGTGAGTACCACACCCGCTCTGCCCAAGAATGACCGTATACTCAAAAGAGACCTCCTGCTTAGGACTGAGACAGACCGACAGTATGCTGTGAGCACCCTCTGTGGAAACATGGACCCGCTAGCCTCCGTGACTGAAGGAGACTCCCTTGACAAGCCTGAGACAGTCGCTAGTGCATGAAGGCCGGCGTGCGCAGTGACAGATCTGAGTACCTGAGAGTAGTAGCTGGACTGACTAAGGAGAACGGCACTGTCCCTGCGGTGACATGTTCTGAGTGTGGACCTGTGACTAAGCGTGGTGAGAGCAGGACCCCCGCTCACCGCTCAGCATCCTGTTGTTTTCCCCGGAGGCTGTTTCTTTATTGTGGGCAGAGAGACTGCATGTGCCGCTGTTGTCGGTGCCACCGTTGGATTTCCGCCTGTTAGAGACTATGATGAGATGACCCGCGCAGCTGTTGCCGGAGCCACCGTTGGAACCCTGTACTCTCTCACAACAGAAGACTACAGTCCGATAAGTTTAAGTTTAGCTTCTTTATTATTGAACTCTCGTTCGTCCTTCACCTACCCTGCCAAGTTTCCAGTTCTGCCCCATTCCTCGCCATCACCCTACAATCCCTCACTCCCTGCTTGGAGCACATCCCTGTTGTGAACACTTGTGACCTGACTTTTGAGTTTGGGCTCCCTCTGGTGGTTGCTGCGGGTAATGGAGTTGGTCGGGTTGACAGAAGTTGCTGCTGGTGATTTGGTTTTCTTCTTGTGCATTTTGAAGTCCGCATGCCCCCTGCTTGGTCCTGCACCATTCAGATAAGTGATTTGTTTGCTGGAATCTTTTTGCATTTGATCCAGTTTTTACCTTTCTCTGCTTTCTGCTTTGCTGTGTGGGTTCAGCATTGTTCCCGGCTGGGACCAGTGCTGGACCCCGTTCCATATGTCACAGCTTATGTCAGTCTGTTGAGTATTGCTAGTCCCCTGTTATAGCAGTGTCTTTTGTTTTGCTTCCAGTTCACACTAGAATGCTGATCTAGTGGGGGAGAGAGAGATCGTGTGTCCTCAGTATTTTTGCATATCAGAAGTGTTGAATTTTTCTTAGGGTTTTTTGCATGATTGCAGACAGTATCTTTCCTGTCCTGTTCTATCTAGACAGTTTGGGCCCCATCATTTGCTTACTCTATTTTCTGCCTGTGTTTGTGCCTCATCTTGTCTCACCGGCAATATATGTTTGGGGGCTATCTATTCCTTTTGGGGTTCTACTCCGGGTCAGTTTAGCTTTCCCCTTTCTTGCTTTAGGCTTAGTTAACTCTTTGGCTGTGCCGAGGCGTCTAGGGCATCGTAGGTACGCAGGGTCGGACTGGGGTGCCTAGGGCCCACCAGGGGAATTGACTCTAGGGGCACACCCTATGGCTACCATAAACGGTTTTATTACGTGTTCATTTTCTGGCCTCTCCCACTAAAATGTGTGTCTTTTAGCAAGCTGTACAGTGTGCAAAAGAGAACACTCTCAGCCTCCTATATATCATACAGACCGCTCTCTCAGCCTTCTATATATCGTACAGACCGCGCTCTCAGCCTCCTATATATCATACAGACCGCACTCTCAGCCTCCTATATATCGTACAGACAGCACTCTCAGCCTCCTATATATCATACAGACTGCACTCTCAGCCTCCTATATATTGTACAGACCGCACTCTCAGCCTCCTATATGTCGTACAGACCGCACTCTCAGCCTCCTATATATCGTACAGACTGCACTCTCAGCCTCCTATATATCGTACAGACTGCACTCTCAGCCTCCTATATATCATACAGACCACACTCTCAGCCTCCTATATATCGTACAGACCTCACTCTCGGCCTCCTATATATCATACAGACCGCACTCTCGGCCTCCTATATATCGTACAGACTACACTCTCAGCCTCCTATATATCGTACAGACCGCACTCTCAGCCTCCTATATATCATACAGACCGCACTCTCAGCCTCCTATATATCGTACAGACCGCACTCTCAGCCTCCTATATATCGCACAGACCGCACTCTCAGCCTCCTATATATCGTACAGACCGCACTCTCAGCCTCCTATATATCGTACGGACCGCACTCTCAGCCTCCTATATATCGTACAGACCGCACTCTCAGCCTCCTATATATCTTACAGACCGCACTCTCAGCCTCCTATATATCATACAGACGCCTCCTATATATTGTACCGACTGCACTCTTGGCATCCTATATCACATACAGACCGCACTCTTGGTCTCCTATAACAGATACTTTCTATAAGAGGCTGAGAATGTGGTATGTACAGTATATAGGATGCCGATATTGTGGTGTATAAGGCATATTGGCCTTGTATATGACATACAGGCTGTCGGCCTTCTATTAGGTTTCTTATGAGACATACAGACTGTCGGCCTCCTATTAGGCCTCCTATAAGACATGCAGACTGTCGGCCTCCTATTAGGCCCCCTATAAGATATACTGAGTGTCGGCCTCCTATTAGGCCCCCTATAAGACATATAGAGTATTGGCTTCTTAGATACTGTACAGACCGCACTCTCTGCCTAGGTACGGCATACAGGAGGATGATGGTGCGGTCTGTACAGTCGGTATACAGGCCTCATATGACATATTAGGCCATATAAGAGTGTGGTGTGTGTGTATCTTACATAGGAGGCACTGGTAGAGATTGTGATCTGTGATGCTGCATCATGTCATGTGTATGAGCAGGGCCGGTTTTAGGTAAAGTGGGGTCCTAGACCAAGTTTAAAATGGGGCCCCAAATGCTAACTGTCATGTGGACCCGACCTGTGTGACACGACCCGCAGGCCGGTAACTAAGACAAGACACGGCACGTGTAACTGTCCTGTGTGACACGACCCGCAGGCCGGTAACTAAAACAACAAGACACGGGGAAGGGGAAACAGTTACAACGGTGGGCCCTGCGATAGGGAACGGGGACGTGGAGACCTCCTGCACTCCCCTGAGTCAGTGTCCATAACACTCCTAACGTTCGCTATACAGGCTCCTCACCTGTCTCCGAGCTGGAACCTGTCACCCTAGCACACCCTACACCTATCCCTTGCTAGGGAGCTGGGTGGTGCAGGCACTGGCCCCACCGCTGTACTAATACACACCAGGGAAAAATACAAACAGGGATAACAGCACTTAGCTCTGCTCTGTTGCTCTTGCTCCCAGCAACAGAGTCCAGCACCAGAATGCAGCTTTCCTCCTGAATAGCTGCTACATCACCAAGCGTTGTCAGAGCTGCAAGGAACTCCTCACTGTGTGTCCTTCCACACCAGGACTCTGACCGTGCTGCAAGAAACTCTCTCTAGCTCCTTCCTCCACCAAGGATGGTTGAAATGACCAATATCACCAACACCTGATCATAGACCATGTGACCCTATATAGGAAAAGGGAATGGTCAAATGATCAGGGGCTAAAAGCTGCTATAATCCCAGTGACCACCGGGGGCAAAAGGTAAAGCAAAGAAAACATCAAGTGCAATGACCCTAACGGCCACCGGGGGCAAAATTAGAACTGAAACCACCAGCTTAAGGAAAAAAAAAAGGTTACTAGTGCTTTTATCTGTCATAATCCAGCATGGATCATGACAGTACCCTCCCTTAATGAGGGGCCTCCGGACCCTCAAGACCGCTCCTCATCAGGGAACCACCTACAGCGGGGACGCCCGGGTCCAGAGTTCACCCCAGCAACTACCTGCACTTCAGGTTTATGACAAACGAGCACCGCTGGTTGGCAAAGTATGTTCTGGAGGCACCACCCATCTCCAAAGCGCCGATCTGGGGAACGAGAGGTGTATGGGCAAGTATGTGGGTAACTCCAGCTGGTAATCCGGGCCCTGGATAGCTGACACCAGATACAGCCCGATCACCTGAGAATTCCAGACCCCCGCTACACACTTCCACTGGATGCTTTTGGTGGCCACCCATACATACTTGTTCACACACAGGTCCGGACCTGAACATTTATTGCCACACATTCGTTTGTCACAGCACGGTGAACTCTCTCTGGAACTGACAACAGAGGCGTCCCCCTGTGTCACCACACTCACACCCCCGCAATTCACCAAGGAAAACACCACCCTCCAACCCCTCCTACTACGAGGTCTGTGCCTCTCAGGGTTGGCTAATGGCGAGGGTTGAGCCTTGCCCCTACTCTCCTGCAGCACCTCAGCTGCTACCACTGGAGAGGAAAGGGACGTTTGTAGAGAGACAGCAGAGACAGTAGCCCCTAGGCAGCAGCCCTCACACGACTGCTCCCAGCTGACTACTTCCCTAGTCCGCCAATCTAAGACCAGGTTGTATTTTTCAGACCAAGGGGGGCCCACAACGATAGGTGCTGGATTTCCCTCCAAGACGTAGTATGGCTGGGACACATCCTGATGTCCGCTATGCAGCTCAATGTCTTCTTCGACTTGGTTTAACCCCCCCTGGCTCAGTGGGACAGAGTTAATGGCCTGGACGCTTATGGGTTTGTCCAGCGTATTACACCTCAGACTATGAGTCTGGACAACCTGAGCATCCACCAGACTGACTTCTGCTCCACTGTCCACAAGCATCGGTATGCCCTCAGGTACCTCGTCAACCATCACCTCTGTTGTCGTAGTACCTTCTGAGGGCGAGGAGGAAATATACACTCCCAGGTCGTCTTCCTCCACATGACCAGGGGAACACGGCTTCTCTGACAGTACAGAAGTTTCGGCGTCAGTGCCCTGGACTAAATCATTAGTCTGCTCACTACAGGGATGTACCCCTTCACCTTGGGGAACACCAGGCAGCACCATGGGGACACCGACTCCACCGACCTGCCTGCGTACGTCCGCCTGTATAAGCAAGTCCTGCTCCCCAGCAGGGACTCCACAGCACATCCTCGCCAAAGCCGTATATGGACCCTCTAGTTGAGGCAGAGGATAGGCCTCAGACCCATAATTCCGCTGCAGGACCTGCTGAAACACATCATTCAGCTACTCACTAACCTCAGTGAGGGCCAGCAGCAACTGCTCACCGGTCTGCACTTGGCCCATGGCTGAACAGAGAAAAATGTTATGGTTGGTGACTGGACCCGACCTGTGTGACACGACCCGCAGGCCGGTAACTAAAACAACAAGACACGGGGGAAGGGGAAACAGTTACAACGGTGGGCCCTGCAATAGGGGATGGGGACGTGGAGACCTCCTGCACTCCCCTGAGCCAGTGTCCCTAACACTCCTAACGTTCCCTATACAGGCTCCTCACCTGTCACCGAGCTGGAACCTGTCACCCTAGCACTCCATACACCTATCCCTCGCTAGGGAGCTGGGTGGTGCAGGCACTGGCCCCACCGCTGTACTAATACACACCAGGGAAAAATACAAACAGGGATAACAGCACTTAGCTCTGCTCTGTTGCTCTTGCTCCCAGCAACAGAATCCAGCACCAGAATGCAGCTTTCCTCCTGAATAGCTGCTACGTCACCAAGCGTTGTCAGAGCTGCAAGGAACTCTTCACTGTGTGTCCTTCCACACCAGGACTCTGACCGTGCTGCCAGGAACTCTCTCTAGCTCCTTCCTCCACCAAGGATGGTTGAAATGACCAATATCACCAACACCTGGTCATAGACCAAGTCACCCTATATAGGAAAAGGGAATGGTCAAATGATCAGGGGCCAAAAGCTGCTATAATCCCAGTGACCACCGGGGACAAAAGGCAAAGCAAATAAAACATCAAGTGCAATGACCCTAACGGCCACCGGGGGCAAAATTAGAACTGAAACCACTAGCTTAAGGAAAAAAAGGTTACTAGTGCTTTTATCTGTCATAATCCAGCATGGATCATGACACTAACATATTGCACATCACACAGAAGCATTTCGATTGTATTCACATGCGCTGAGTTCAGGACGCTAAATGAGTGTGATCGACAATATTGAAGTCATTCAACACTTGTTTACCGGCCTCTTTCCACCGTCTGAGAAAGAATGATGGAGACAGAACAATCACTAATGGATCAATCTGTCCCCATACATGTTATCAGCAGCACATCTACAGTTTACACCCCATAGTCCTCAATATAATATAATGTGCCCCATAGTCTTCCATATAGTATAATACACTCCTCAGTCCTCCATATAGTATAATATACTATATGGAGGACTATGGGGAGTGTATTATACTATATGGAGGACTGAGGAGTGTATTATACTATATGGAGGACTGAGGAGTGTATTATACTATATGGAGGACTAAGGGGAGTGTAATACATTCCCCATAGTCCTCCATATAGTATAATACACTCCTCAAAGCACTCCATATATTAAAATATACTCAGTCCTCCATAGAATATAATACACTCCTCCATATATTAAAATACACTGCTCAGTCCTCCATATAGTATAATGCACTCCTCATAGTGCTCCATATAGTATAATACACCACCAGTCATCCATGTAGTACAATTCACTTCCCATAGTATAATGCACCACATAGTTCTTCATATAGTATAATGTTTTCCCCATAGTCCCACCCCACAGAGTATAATGCAGCCCCGTACAATATAATGTAACCACCATAGAATATAATGCAGCCCCCCTCTTATAGTATAATGCAGTCACCGCTTAGAGCATAATGTAGCCACCCCGCAGAATATAATGTAATCCCCCATAGAATATAATGCAGCCCCCTCATAGAATATATGGCAGCCCCTTGTATAGTATAATGTAGCCCCTCAATAGAATACAATGTAGCCCTCCTCATAGTATAATGCAGCCCAAATAGAATATAATGTAGCCCCCTTAAAAAGTATAATAAAGTCCCCATACAATATAATTCAGCCCCCCATAGAATACAATGTAGCCTCCTCATATAGTATAATGTAGCCCCTTCATAGAGTATGATGCGATCACCCCCCATAGAATATAATAAAGATAATACAGCCCCCCATAGAATATAATGTAACCCCGAATATAATATAATACAGCCCATCTCCCCATAGAATATAATGTAGCCCCCCATATTATATAACACAGCCTCCCCCATAGAATATAATGTATAATGTCCCCCCATGGCATATAACACAGCCACATAGTATATACCACAGCCCACATAGTATATAACACAGCACCACACGGTATATAACACAGCACCACACGGTATATAGCACAGCACAACATGGTATACAGCACAGGACCACATGGTATATAACACAGCCCCACATGGTATATTGCACAGCCTCACATGGTATACAGCACAGCACCATGGTATACAGCACAGCCCCACATGGTATACACTGTGTAACTAGATCCTTATACAGGGGTATAATGAGGCCTCACTGTAAAGGAGAGACCGGAGCTAGGAGCCGGGGCCTGATCACAAGAGCTGACAATCTGAGGAAACGGCAATGCTGATAGCAGTCTGAACTGCGACACTAGATCCTTATACAGGGCCCAGGGGTATAATGAGGCCTCACTGCACAGGAGAGACCAGAGCGAGGAGCCGGGGTCTGATCACAAGAGCTGACAATCTGAGGAAACGGCAATGCTGATAACAGTCTACACTGCATCACTAGATCCTTATACAGGTGTATAATGAGTCCTCACTGTACAGGAGAGACCGGAGCGAGAAGCCGGGGCCTGATCACAAGAGCTGACAATCTGAGGAAACAGCAATGCTGAATAACAGTCTACACTGCGTCACTAGATCCTTATACAGGGGTATAATGAGGCCTCACTGTACAGGAGAGACCGGAGCGAGGAGCAGGGGCCTGATCACAAGAGCTGACAATCTGAGGACACAGCAATGCTGATAACAGTCTACACTGCGTCACTAGATCCTTATACAGGGCCCAGGGGTATAATGAGGCCTCACTGTACAGGAGAGACCGGAGCGAGGAGCCTGATCACAGGAGCTGACAATCTGAGAAAACGGCAATGCTGATAACAGTCTACACTGCGTCACTAGATCCTTATACAGGGCCCAAGGGTATAATCAGGCCTCTACTACTCACCGGACCCGGAGGGCTGTGTTTACACACACACTGAGGCGCAGAGGGAGCGGGAGCAGCAGAGTGAGCACAGTGCACTGCAGAGTGCAGCGGCCTCCTCCTCTTGTCTGTGTGCTGGCGCTGCTATTAGCCAGGCAGCAGCAGCCAGCTACAGAACGGGAACTCAGTCGCGCGGGGCGGTTGTCACCGCCCATCAAGAGCAGGCTGCTGAAGGTCACGCAGCGGCGCTGGTGAGCGGATGAGTCATCACAGCCAGGAGCCGCCGCCGGCCAGAGCCAGCCAGGGGTTCGCTGCCCGACCGCGCCGCGCGCTAAGGTATGTGCACGTGCGCGGCACGATGCTGAAGCTCTTAAAGGGCCATCATCATTAAAGAAGCAGCAATTTTAAAGGGCCCCGGGCATTTACCCGGTACACCGCCAGGCCAGACCAAGCCTGTAGGTACGTCCCATGGCTAATTCTAGTTGTGTTGTTAGTTTAGGGGTCTGCAGTCCGCTTAGTTACCAACCTTTCTGGTTTTCTGGTTGCCTAGCTTATTCCCCGGCTATCCTCCTTGGTGACCTAATCATAACACATCCCTCTGTAAATAAACCTGTTTTACCCTTGCTCTGCCTCCACATGCGTGACTGCATCCCGCGTTCCTGCAGGTTAATACAATACAGCTCTGCATACACGGCATATGGAAAGGATTTGTCTATGACACAACAGCTTGATATATATATACTGTATATATTGAATAAAGATGATGAAATGTGAATTTGTATGCTATTCTTTGCATTCTATCTGTTCATATTTTAACCAACATGTTGAATTATCATCCTTGATAAAAATAAACCATTATGTGTATTATTGTCACTGAAATCTAATTATCTGCAATCTGTCTGTTTTGTACATCGAATAGTATTACTGCTGGTGTAATAGTCATTATGACTTGCAGCTTCCCTTTATTTCTTCAAGATCAGTTCACGCTTGTTTTTAGTTCTTCCCCTGCAAGTTTCTGTTGCTCTTTGGTTCTGTTCACACAAATCTGAATAATGGTAGATAACATGAATTTTTCGTGATGCATTTCTTACAGATTCTGATAAATTCTGACAGATCCCAATAGCTTTTATGGCTCTGTCTGGCTTCTGTTTCCTTTACTAGACACAATAGGGCAGTATAGTACAAGAGTAATGATAAAGGAACCCAGTGGAAATCATTGAATTCATAGATGGACAAAGACTTTGACAGCTGGAATATTGTTGCAGGCTTCACCATTCAATACAGTAAAAAATGGGAACCTTAAAGGGGTATTATCATCTCCAAGGTAGTAGGTGTAATAATAATAATGTTAGCAAATACCTCCAATTAGAAATATAGTATAGTTTTTCTGATTCGCTATGTCTCTTTCTTCATGTAGAGGCATTGTAGGACCTTAGGTGTCCATGGTTATTTCTACTGATAAAGTGACAGCTAGCTGTTAGTGGTTGTAATCATGGATACTAAGGTCCTGCAATGCCTACACCTGAGGAAATAGACATAGCGAATCAGAAAAACTATACTACATTTCTAATTTGAAGTATTTGCTAATATCATTAATATTATTATTATTATTATTATTATTATTATTATCATTATTACACCTACTACATATGGGGATAGAATCTTGGAGATGGGAATATCCCATTAAAGGTTGGTAATAGCTCAATGGAATCCACTGCTGGTAAGGAATTCACAGGATTCAGATGAATAGAAATAGATTGTAGTTTATTCCCAACCCATTTCTAGCTCAAGCGGATCCCTCCCACAAGGGAAAAATCTTTATTGTGGTTCCCCTGAGGAGCGGTCTCGTCAACCTAGAAACCCATTAGGAATAAACTACAATCTATTTACAATCTATTTTCGGAGTAATCCTTGACGCTGATCTCTCCTTCAAACCACATATCCAAACCCTTTCCACTTCATGCCGACTTCAACTCAAAAATATTTCACGCATCCGTTCATTCCTCACCCAAGAATCTGCAAAAACCCTAGTCCATGCCCTCATCATCTCTCGCCTTGACTACTGCAACCTCATGCTCTGTGGCCTCCCCTCAAACACTCTTGCACCCCTCCAATCTATTCTAAACTCTGCTGCCCGACTAATCCACCTGTCCCCCCGCTATTCCCCAGCTTCTCCCCTCTGTCAATCCCTTCACTGGCTCCCAATTGCCCAGAGACTCCATTACAAAACCCTAACCATGACATACAAAGCCATCCACAACTTGTCTCCTCCATACATCTGTGACCTCGTCTCCCGGTACTTTCCTGCACGCAACCTCCGATCCTCACAAGATCTCCTTCTCTACTCCCCTCTTATCTCCTCTTCCCACAATCGCATACAAGATTTCTCTCGCGCATCACCCCTACTCTGGAACTCTCTACCACAACATATCAGACTCTCACCTACCATCGAAACCTTCAAAAAGAGCCTGAAGACCCACCTCTTCCGACAAGCCTATAACCTGCAGTAACCACCGATCGACCAAACCGCTGCACGACCAGCTCTACCCTCGCCTACTGTATTACCACCCATCCCTTGAAGATTGTGAGCCCTCGCGGGCAGGGTCCTCTCTCCTTCTGTACCAGTTATGACTTGTATTGTTTAAGATTATTGTACTTGTTTTTATGTATACCCCTCCTCACATGTAAAGCGCCATGGAATAAATGGCGCTATAACAATAAATAATAATAATAATAATAATAATAATAATAATTCACCTTTATCGTGTGAATTTTGTACCGTCAGCGCAGCACACCTGCATTGCTCCCTTTGGTACATATCAGTGTTGGCTTATCTAACCAGCAGAGCAACAGCAGTTGCGGTATTTCTATCTAAGGCTATTCAATTGCTGTGGTTTCACAGCATTACTAGATGAATAAACAAAAAAGTCCAAAAGTCCAAGGAGAAAGTCACACTAGGCGAAACGTGCATTGGAGCTGGAGATCCTAGGAAGCCATTGATAACTGGTATTTGTAATCCTTGTACTTTCTATGCACTTTATTTCAGACTTTGGTCTGTTTATATAGATTATTTTAGGATTATGTATGATCATTTTATCTAATCATGGCCCCTATATATGTTATGTTATTATTATCTCCTCATACTATGGTATTTAACTATGTTTAGTCTTTGCTGGTTCTCCTTTTAAATATTGTTATGAATAAAATTATTTTAAAGTCTCAATACTTTTGGACTTTTTTGTATATTTACTTCTTTGAGTAGGTATTATATTATTCTCAGTGAATATTCTTAAATGTTTTGTGAATATTGAGTGAGTTTATCTCACTACGTGGTGGTTAGCATTACAAGATGAGCGCAAAGAACACAATCAAATCGCATGCTTTTTTTTCACACCCTGTGTGTTCTTTTTGCCAATCCCTAGTCTATTATATTATTTTAGGTTCCATTAGCAATCTTGCATGTCAAAGAGAGCAAGCAAATTAGAACCTTCCGCTTATATTGACAAATTTATATAAATCGTATTTATAAAGCATTTTGGAAACTTATTTTTCCATGTGAACATGCAATGTCTTACATGATTACTATGCACGAAGAAAACGTTAAGTAATTTTATAGATAATGTGCTAAATACACAACCTGCTGCAAATCACTGTTTTTAAAAATTATGGTGACTTAACATGAAAAATCAGTGTCAAACACTAGGTGTCGCCTTTCAGTATGACTTGCTATCCGCTGTACAGTGTTTATTTTAGGACATGATCACATATCAAAGTCATACATCAGAAATACTCTGTCTGATACGTGACTCTGATACTTGGGTGTGATACTTGACTTTGATACCTGACTTTGATACTGGACTTTGATACCTGACTCTGATACTTGACTCTGATACCTGAGTCTGATACCTGACTTTGATTCCTAACTCTAATACCTGACTTTGATACATGATTCTGAAACCTGATTTTAATACGTGAAACATTCAAACATCAGAATCAGAAGGTTTTTCAGATACCTTCAATGCAGTATTTTAATGGTTCATCTTATAAGTGAAGAAAAGAGGACTATTCACTGCCAGTTGAGCTAATGGCTGAGTGATTAAATTACGGAAACTGAAATAGAAAACATGAGTTCAAGCCACAGAGCAAGTAAACTTTGTTTTTTTTAACTCATGCTTCCTGGCACACAAACTCCAGAGATGTTTCACTTTGATGAGTGAAGAAAGTCACATATCATATGTCAAAAGCTGACATTTTTATTGTTACCAATTTCGGGCGCATAACATTTTTTGATCGCTTTCTATTCTGATTTTTCGAAGATAGAATGAACAAAAACCAAAAATTCAGGAATTGCGTTTTGTTTTGTTTTTTTTTTAACCCCTTTCTGCCATATGACGTACTATCCCATCCATGTGACCTGGGACTTAATACCCAAGGACGGGATAGTACGTCATGGCATTTAATGCGGCATCGCGACTTAAGTCGCGGTGATCACATTAAATTCCGACGCCAATGTGGCGCCCCCAGAAGTACGGTCGCCACACTGGCTTTGCCTTCCTCCAGGGGAGGGTAATGCCAGGCTTGGACGCAATGATGGGTCTCTCTCACAGTCAATCCATGCATACAGCACAGTTCCACTCCTGACCAGCAGGGGGAGCTCTGACCCAGGATTGTGGGGAGGAGTGACCCCTGAGGGCCAGGAGGAAGTAGGATCAGATAGTCTGCGGAGGGTGGTGTGCAGACGCGGAGAGCGAAGCTGGAGGTGGAAGCTGCAGAAGGCGAGCTCCCTCATCTTGAGAGCGCACAGAACTGGAGTCGGGTCTCCACGGTGGTACGGATACTAACGGTCCTGCCACAGATACCCGAGGAGTAGGAGGCTGTAAATGCCCTGCTCCCAGCTAAGACTTGAGGCACAACAGCGAAACAGATAGAGAGTCGGGGATTCAGAGAGTGAGAAGAGTCCCAGAGAGAGAGGCTACAGCTGTCTGACGTGCAAGAAGAGTTCTAGGAACATTTGACAGGAGGAACTTCAGAGTAACTAAGGACTGGAGTGCTTCACAACACATAGTCGCTAGGAAGGAGACTGCACAGCCCGTCTGTGAGAGAGAAATCCTGAGTTGCTTCCAGGCTAGCCTGCTCCAATACCATCTGTAAACAGGACCCTGGACTGCAGTTACCAAGTAAAGGTACAGAAATGGCACCCCGCTGTGTTGTGTCTGCTTCCTACCCTGTCGGCACTGCAACATCTCCATGCCAACCACCTCTACACTGCCCTGGGGTTACAGCTTCACCTGTGGGGATCTACACCATCTAAGCTGCGATACACCATCAGCCCCAGAGGATCTGCACGCAGCGTTGGCTAACACCTCACTTGCCAAACACCACAGGTGGCGTCACGAACTTTACTATCCATATAAAGTATACTATTAGCATCACCGCCATTGATATTGGGGCCCAGGGCCACGGGCCGGGTCACCGCTGCTGTGACACACCATGCCCCTGACACCGACCCGGTACCGAGTACCCGCTGCCCTGGGAGTGAGGGCAACCCACCATCTTACCTTATGGTAGATGGCCTCGACATCCCGGGGTCTGTCGCCGCCCTCCCTTCCACCCGAGCGCTGTGATTGGCTGTTGAAATCGAAACAGCCAATCACAGCACTTCTCATTGCTTCAGCCAATCAGAGCGGCTGAAACAATGAGGTCCTAGGCTAGGATCGAGTACCAATATACTCGTTCCTAGGACCAGTGCCTGGCAACGCCAGGCACCGGCAAAACCCCCCCGGATTGGCGCTATCGCTGCGATCGTGCCAATCGCAGGGCACAGCAGCTGTATAGCGCCGCTGTGCCCTGCCAGTACCGGTCCGGATCGGTGCTGTATTAGTACCGATCCTAGGCCGGAGCCTGGTACAGGCCCAACAGGGCCTGCAGGAACTGGTTGGCGTGATCGATTAGATCGGCGATCGCGCCAACCACAGGGCACAGCTGCAGTCACGCTGTGACCGCTCTGTGCCCTGCTGGTGACCTGGCCATGACCTGCCTTGGAATCGGAGCTGTGAGCTCCGATCCTAGGTGGTTGCCATGGTCACCAGGCAGAGCAGGGATTGGTGGATCGATGTTATCATTCTATCCCACCATTGACAGGTCACAGCAGCGAAGTGACCGCTCTGTGACCTGTCCCTGACCTGCCTGTGACCTGTATGACAGCTCTGCAGGGGGTCCTCACGCTAGCTGAGGATTCTCTAGATAGCGGTCATACCTCTGTATCTCCTGTTGTGCTGGGTATTGTGGTGCCACAGCAGCTTGTAGCATCAAAATACCTGCTAAAGAGCGGAGAAAGAAAAACCCTACAACTGTGTTGCCTGATCCCCGATCCCTGCCCAATCTAGCTTCACCTCCTCAATCTAGCTTCATCCCCCAATCCCCCATCCCCCCTTCCCCCTACGCCCTCCACCCCCTTTTGCGCCACCTCCGTGCGCACATTTAGCAGCTGCCGAGCGTTGATTGGTGACGCAGTTCACCAATCAACACTCGCGCTTGCTTTTTCTTCTCAGCCCCTTTTGCGCCAACTCCATATTCGCATCCCAAGGCCGCCAAACTTTGATAAGAGACATAGTTCACTTATCAGAGCTTGTGCCTGCTGATTTCCTTTTTTTTCACCCCCCCTTTGCGCCACCTGACTACAAGCGTAAGTTGTTATGAATGAGTCACCGTAGGAGGCAAAAACAGAAATACTAGCTAAGTCCAGAAAACCAGAGAAGTTGGCAGCTATCGGATTGCAGACCCCTGAACCTATCAACAACAACTAGCAGTAGCCGTGGGGGGTTCCTACGGTGCCCTAGATCCCTCGATCACAGCCGGAGAACTACATAGCCTAAAGACAGAAAGGGAAATCTAAACTGCCCCAGAGCAGACCCCAAAGCAATAGGCAGCCCCCAACATATAATGACGGTGAAGCAAGATGAAAAAACACTCACACAGATAGAAAGATAGGCTGAGCAAATGATGGGGCCCAAGCTAACTAGATAGGACAGGATAGAAAAGCTGCTGTCTGTAATCCGCCAAAACCTTATCAAAACAAGAGCCAACAGCTGATAGGGAAAAAAGCCCTGAAGACGCTAGGCTTCAAAAAGACTATATCAGTACTCAGGTATTTTCTTAAGACAGAGCAAAAAGGAATTTAGCTCACCCCAGCAGGGAATGGCAGAAATCAAGGAAAACAATGCAAAACAAAACCAAAACACAAATGCAAAAAGTAGAGCAGAGAACTTAGCTTTTGAGGAGCAGGAATCAGACTGGTCTCCTAGAATCCCTCAGAGAGATCACCAGCAAGGCAGAAGGGCGTCGGCTGCCTTATATCCAGTCAGTAATTCCCGTCACCCAGTCATCATCATCCTGCCCAGGTGCTTGGTAATCAGCCTCACTACCTTCCTTCACCAGAAGAGGGAGTTCATCAGACCTCAATGGTGAAGGGGAAAATGAACTCACAACAGTACCTCCCCCTTGAGGAGGGGTCACCGAACCCTCATCCACGCCACCAGGGCGATCAGGGTGAGCCCGATGAAAGGCACGCACCAATCTTTTGGCATGAATATCAGAGGCAGAGACCCAGGAATTATCCTCCTGACCATAACCCTTCCACTTAACCAAATACTGGAGTCTCCGTCTAGCCAGACGGGAATCCAGTATCTTCTGTACCTCATATTCCATGTTACCTTCAACCAATACAGGGTCCGGAGGTGCCACCCCAGGAACTACTGGTTCAACAAACCTCTTCAACAAGGACTTATGAAACACATTATGGATTTTAAATGTAACAGGAAGAGCCATACGAAAAGAGACCGGATTAATAATCTCCAAAATCTTGTAAGGTCCAATAAATCTAGGCTTAAACTTAGGAGAAGCCACCTTCATAGCGATATTTTTTGATGATAACCAAACCATATCACCAACCTTAAACTGGGGACCAATGGTCCTATGTCGGTTGGAAAACCTCTGGGCCTTTTCCTGGGAGAGAGATAACTTATCCACCACTTGGTCCCAGATCTGGTGCATTCTCTCCACCACAGTGTCAACACCTGGGCAGGCAGAAGGCTCCACCTGCCCTGAAGAAAATCGAGGATGAAACCCAAAGTTACAAAAAAAAGGTGACATCAAAGTGGCAGAACTAGCTCTATTATTTAAAGCAAATTCGGCCAAGGGCAAAAATGAAACCCAATCATCCTGATCAGAGGAAATAAAACATCTCAAATACGACTCCAAGGTCTGGTTTGTTCTCTCCGTCTGCCCATTGGTCTGAGGGTGAAAAGCAGAGGAGAAGGACAACTGAATTCCCAGCTTGGAACAGAAAGTCCTCCAAAATCTAGACACAAACTGAACTCCTATGTCAGATACAATGTTCTCAGGAATCCCGTGCAAGCGAACCACCTGTTGCAAAAACAGGGGCACCAACTCAGAGGAAGATGGCAACTTAGGGAGTGGTACAAGATGAACCATCTTAGAGAACCTATCACAAATCACCCAAATAACAGTCATTCTCTGAGAGACAGGCATATCAGAGATGAAATCCATTGAAATATGGGTCCATGGCCTCCTGGGAACTGGCAAAGGCATCAACAACCCACTAGAGCGAGAACAAGGTTTAGACCGGGAGCACGTCCCACAGGACTGCACAAAATTCCTGACATCATGAGACAAGGCGGGCCACCAAAAAGACCAACTCACCAGATCTCTAGTACCAAAAATACCTGGATGACCAGCCAATGCAGAGCAATGAACTTCAGACATCACTCTCTTCTTCCACTGGTCAGGAAAATACAATTTTCCACTGGGACAACGCTCAGGTTTGTCCTCCTGGAACTCTTCCAGAGCACGTCTCAAATCGGGCGAGATGGCAGAAAGAACTACCCCTTCGCCTAAGATGGTAGCAGGCTTGGTCACCACAGGAGAATCAGCAAAGAAGCTCCTAGAGAGAGCATCAGCCTTGACATTCTTAGTGCCAGGAAGAAAAGAGACCACAAAATCAAAACGTGTAAAAAACAAGGCCCACCTAGCCTGTCTAGGGTTCAAGCGTTTGGCCGACTCCAGGTATATCAAATTCTTGTGGTCAGTGAGGACCACGACTTGATGTTTAGCTCCCTCCAACAAATGTCTCCACTCCTCAAATGCCCATTTCATGGCTAACAGTTCCCGATTCCCCACATCATAGTTACGTTCAGATGGAGAGAACTTTCGGGAAAAGAAAGCACAGGGATTCATTTTAGATGTTACAGGATCCTTTTGGGACAAAACAGCTCCTGCACCAATCTCAGAAGCGTCCACCTCTACCTGGAACGGGAGTGAGACATCAAGTTGCCGCAAAACCGGGGCAGAAGTGAATCTTCGCTTCAGCTCCTGAAAGGAAGAAACAGCCTCCGGAGACCAATTCAACACATCAGCACCCTTCTTAGTCAGATCAGTCAATGGCTTGGCAATACTAGAAAATTTTGCTATAAATTTCCGATAAAAATTAGCAAAACCCAAAAACTTCTGGAGGGCCTTCAAAGAAGTGGGCTGAACCCAATCATAAATGGCCTGTACCTTGGCTGGGTCCATTTCAATAGTTGACGGAGACAAAATAAATCCTAAAAAGAAATCCTCTGTACCCCAAAAAGGCATTTCGATCCTTTGACATACAGGGAATTCTCCCTCAAGATTCGGAACACAGTCCGAACATGTTCCACATGAGAATCCCAATCCTTGGAGAAGATCAAAATATCATCCAGATAGATAATCAAAAATTTATCCACAAAGTCTCGGAAAATATCGTTCATGAAGCACTGGAAGACAGAAGGGGCATTAGTGAGCCCAAAAGGCATCACCAGGTACTCAAAATGTCCCTCCGGAGTATTAAGCGCCGTCAGTGGCGGATTAAGTGGACTATGGGCCCGGGGCTGTTCATAAAACCTGGGCCCCTGTACCCCCCCTTCCCACCTGAGCGCTGCGGTCCCCGTGCGGGAATTGACAGTCGTACGGACCGCAGCACTTGGTTTGCTGCGGGTCCATACGGAAAACCCGCCACCATTCCACCACGTGTGGACATGGCCTAAAAAGACGTTGCACATAAGCTGTAGGCCTACGGCCAATACGCACAAAATCGCCCAACGTGATCCTGGCCATAGGGGATCCACTTTAATGTCCCCACTTTAATTTGAAGTCCCCTTACTTCATCCATTGCAGTCCCCTATCACCCACTCACTTCATCTGCAGTGCCGCTTCATCATTTGCAGCCCCTTATCCCCCCGTCCATTTCATCATGTGCAGTCCCCTTCCCCCCAACTTCATGTGCAGCCCCACTCCCCCATCATCATGTGCAGTTAATTTTACCCCCACATCATGTGCAGTCCTCCTTACCCCCACTTCATGTGCAGTGCCCCTTACCCCCACTTCAT
Organism: Dendrobates tinctorius; assembly: GCF_039654945.1. Classification (NCBI taxonomy): domain Eukaryota; kingdom Metazoa; phylum Chordata; class Amphibia; order Anura; family Dendrobatidae; genus Dendrobates; species Dendrobates tinctorius. The sequence continues at coordinate 23,312,324 of NW_027361783.1, forward strand.
CATGTGCAGTCCCCTTTACCCCCAATTCATCATGTGCAGTCCCCCTTACCCCCAATTCATCATGTGCAGTCCCCCTTACCCCCAATTCATCATGTGCAGTCCCCCTTACCCCCAATTCATCATGTGCAGTCCCACTTACCCCTTAATTCATCATGTGCAGTCCCACTTACCCCTTAATTCATCATGTGCAGTCCCCCTTATCCCCCACTTCATCATGTTCAGCCCCACTCACCCCCCCTTCATCATATGCAGCCCCACTCACCCCCCTTCATCATGTGCAGCCCCACTCACCGCCCTTCATCATGTGAAGCCCCCACTCATCCCCCCCTTCATCCTGTGAAGCCCCCACTCATCCCCCCTTCATCCTGTGAAGCCCCCACTCATCCCCCCTTCATCCTGTACAACCCCAGTCACCCCCTTCATCCTGTACAACCCCAGTCACCCCCCTTCATCCTGTACAACCCCACTCAACCCCCTTCATCCTGTGTAGCCCCACTCACCCCCCTTCATCATGTGAAGCCCCCACTCATCCCCCCTTCATCCTGTACAACCCCAGTCACCCCCCTTCATCCTGTACAACCCCAGTCACCCCCCTTCATCCTGTGTAGCCCCACTCACCCCCCTTCATCCTGTGTAGCCCCACTCACCCCCCTTCATCCTGTGTAGCCCCACTCACCCCCCTTCATCATATACAGGCCCCAGTCACCCCCCCTTCATTGTGTACAGCCCCCACTCACCCCCTCCCCCATTTAATTCATTTTATAAATAAAAAAAAATAAATAAAGTTCCGCATACTTACCTCACAGCCGGCTCGCTCCCCAGCAGCGCCTCTGCTTTCAGCATCCTCCGGGACATGTCGGCGCGTGCACGATGACGTCATCGCGCACGCCCGACATCTGACCCGAAAGTACAGCCGGAGGGAGCCGGAGCTGAGCAGCCGTCAAGGTGACGGCCGTGCACAGCTCCCGTCCCCTCATAGAATGTGACGCGGGCGGCTGTCTGCTGCCGGCGGCGTCACAGCACAGGGCACGGCCGGCACTGTACATGTGCTGGGGGGAGCAGCCCGGGGGGCATTTGCCTCTCTGACACCCGGCCCAGCCCGCCCCTGCCCCTGCCCCTGGGCCCCCAAAAAACCTTGGGCCCGGGGCGACCGCCCCATCCGCCCCTATTAAGATCTGCCACTGAGCGCCGTCTTCCATTTATCCCCATGCTTAATGCAGATAAGATTATACGCCCCCCTGAGGTCAAGCTTGGTAAACCAGCAAGCACCTTTAACTCTGGAGAATAGTTCCGAAATCAGGGGTAACGGATACTGATATTTAATAGTAATTTTGTTGAGGGCACGATAATCAATACAAGGCCTTAATGAACCATCCTTTTTGGCCACGAAAAAAAACCCAGCACCTAAGGGTGAAGAGTATGGTCTAATATGACCCTTCTCCAACGCCTCCTTAATATAGGATCGCATAGCCTCGTGCTCGGGTACAGATAAATTGAAGAGCCGACCCTTGGGAAATTTACACCCCGGGCTCAGTTCAATTGCACAGTCATAACTCCTATGAGGAGGCAAAGATGCAGACTCATTCTCACTAAATATATCATAAAAATCCGCCAAATAGTTAGGAACATCATGCGACTGAGGAGAGGTGTAAAAAAACGGAGCCTCACTAAGGGCACACCGACAACCCCAACTCACCACAGACACAGATTTCCAATCCAAAACTGGATTATGAAATTGCAACCAGGGAAACCCCAGAACAATGGTATCATGCAAATTATGCAACACCAAAAATCTGCAATTTTCTTGATGGTCTGGGGCGACCCGCATTACCACCTGGGTCCAAAACTGAGGTTTATTTTTCGCCAAAGGAGTAGCATCAATCCCCCTCAAAGGGATAGGCGTCCGCAGAGGTTTCATAGGAAATCCACAACGTTTAGCAAAATCCAAGTCCATTAGGTTCAGGGCTGCTCCCGAATCCACAAAAGCCTTGGCGGATAATGTGGACAGGGAGCAGATCAGAGTAATTGCCAGAAGAAACTTAGGTTGAACACCACCCACAGAAAACGTGTGTGCAAAACGTTTCTCTCGTTTAGGACAGACAGAAATAATATGCGAGGCATCTCCTCAAAAAAAACACAGCTTATTACGCCTTCTGAACTCCTGACGTTGCTCCGTGGACAAAACTCTATCACATTGCATAGGTTCAGACATTTGTTCAACAGGTGGCAACACCTCTCGTGCAGTCCTGCGTTCACGTAAACGCTGATCAACCTGAATGGCTAATGACATAGAATCGTCAAGACCAGAGGGAACAGGAAATCCCACCATAGTATCTTTTACGGCTTCTGACAAACCCTTCCGAAAGAGAGCTGCCAAGGCATTATCATTCCAGGTAGTAAGGACCGCCCACTTTCGGAATTTTTGACAGTACAATTCTGCAGAATCTCGACCCTGGCTCAATGCCAACAGGGTCTTTTCAGCCTGATCAATAGCATTAGGTTCGTCATACAACAACCCCAAGGCTTGAAAAAATGCGTTCACATTAGTCAGAATAGGATCATCTGGTTTCAAAGAAAACGCCCAATCCTTGGGATCACCATGCAGCAAAGAGATGACAATTTTAACCTGCTGCGTGGAGCTCCCTGACGAGTTAGGCTTCAAGGCAAAAAATAATTTGCAATTATTTTTAAAATTCAAAAATTTAGACCGATCCCCAAAAAACACATCAGGAGTAGGAATCTTTGGTTCAGCAGCATGTGAATGAGCAAGGTAGGCGGAAATTCCCCGCACTTCCGCAGCGAGCTGCTCCACACGATCAGACAATTGCTTTATCTCCATTGAGAGAAAAAAAATTCCCCCTACGGCCTCAGAGATATAGAGGAAAAAATATACACACCTTTTTTTTTTTTTTTTGCTTTTACAATTCCTTCCTGCTATTGAGTACCCTAGGATCTGCGGTATGGCTGGTGATTCTGTTATGAATGAGTCACCGTAGGAGGCAAAAACAGAAATACTAGCTAAGTCCAGAAAACCAGAGAAGTTGGCAGCTATCGGATTGCAGACCCCTGAACCTATCAACAACAACTAGCAGTAGCCGTGGGGGGTTCCTATGGTGCCCTAGACCCCTCGATCACAGCCGGAGAACTACATAGCCTAAAGACAGAAAGGGAAATCTAAACTGCCCCAGAGCAGACCCCAAAGCAATAGGCAGTCCCCAACATATAATGACGGTGAAGCAAGATGAAAAAACACTCACACAGATAGAAAGATAGGCTGAGCAAATGATGGGACCCAAGCTAACTAGGTAGGACAGGATAGAAAAGCTGCTGTCTGTAATCCGCCAAAACCCTATCAAAACAAGAGTCAACAGCTGATAGGGAAAAAAGCCCTGAAGACGCTAGGCTTCAAAAAGACTATATCAGTACTCAGGTATTTTCTTAAGACAGAGCAAAAAGGAATTTAGCTCACCCCAGCAGGGAATGGCAGAAATCAAGGAAAACAATGCAAAACAAAACCAAAACACAAATGCAAAAAGTAGAGCAGAGAACTTAGCTTTTGAGGAGCAGGAATCAGACTGGTCTCCTAGAATCCCTCAGAGAGATCACCAGCAAGGCAGAAGGGCGTCGGCTGCCTTATATCCAGTCAGTAATTCCCGTCACCCAGTCATCATCATCCTGCCCAGGTGCTTGGTAATCAGCCTCACTACCTTCCTTCACCAGAAGAGGGAGTTCATCAGACCTCAATGGTGAAGGGGAAAATGAACTCACAACAGTAAGTGCTAATCCCTGTCCGATCTCTCTTCATCCCCCTTCCCCCTCTTTTTACCCCCCTCCGTCCCCCTTTGCGCCGCCTCCGTGCGCATTTAGCAGCCCCCTTTGCGCCAACTCTGTATTCGCATCCCACAGCCACCAAACTGTGATAAGTGACATAGTTCACTTATCAGAGCTTGTGCCTGCTGATTTCCTTTTTTTTTTTCACCCCCCTTTTGCGCCACCTAACTACAAGCATAAGTGCTAATCCCTGATCCCTGTCCAATCTCTCTTCACCCCCCCTTTTTACCCCCCCATCCCCCTTTGCGCCACCTCTGTGCGCACATTTAGCAGCCCCCTTTGCGCCAACTCCGTATTCGCATCCCGCCAAACTGCGATAGGTGACATAGTTCATTTATCAGAGCTTGTGCCTGCTGATTTCCTTTTTTTCACCCCCCATTTGCGCCACCTAACTACAAGCGTAAGTGCTAATCCCTGATCCCTGTCCGATGTCTCTTGATCCCCCGCTTCCCCCTCTTTTTACGCCCTCCATCCCCCTTTGCGCCGCCTCTGTGCACACAATTAGCAGCCCCCTTTGCGCCAACTCCGTATTCGCATCCCACAGCCGCCAAGCTTTGATAAGTGACATAATAATAATAATAATAATAATAATAATACTACATTTTATTTTTATAGCGCCGACATATTCCACAGCACTTTACATTTCAGAGGGGATTTGTACAGACAATAGACATTACAGCATAACAATAATCACATACAGTAGATTATAACAAATACCAAGAGGAAAGAGGGCCCTGCTCGCAAGCTTACAGTCTATGAGGAAAGAGGTAGACACGAAAGGTGGGTGGTAACAGTTGCCCTGATTGTATGGACCAGCCATAATGTTAAGTGTGTAACAGTACAAACATAGTTCACTTATCAGAGCTCGTGCCTGCTGATTTCCTTTTTTCACTGCCCCTTGCACTACACCTGGACGCACACCCAGCAGCCGCCACTGAACTTTGATAAGTGATGACGTTCACTTATCAGAGCTAGGGCCTACTGTTTTAGACTTTTCTTCTCACAGGTATTTTTCTCCCCATTTCTTTTTTTCTTTTAGCTTTTTCTTTACAGAATAGTGTGCACCAATCACTAGCCCCCCTCCACACATACACAGTTATAAATAAAGTACACCCAAGCACCACATTCACAAAAAATGTCCCGCCCATCACGTTTGTCCCAACAGCGCTATTCAATGGAGGAGGAATATTCTTACCTTGCCTCCGACACCGATAGCGAGGATGAAGATCCCACTTTTCTTTATTTTTCGGATTCTTCATCCTCTTCCTCTTCCCCCTCCTCATCTTCCTCCTCGGGTCCTGCGGAACCGCCACGCAGACGTTCCAGGACAGAAGATGAGGCAACACCCACCATGCCCGAAGCTGATTCAGCAGACCCTGTATGGACCTCGCCCCCCGAAAATTACGAGCCACTGATTCCTGATTTTGTGGCAGCATCAGGAATCAAGTTTGACACCACCGACCTCACAGAAATAGACTTTTTCAAAGTCTTTTTCTCTGAGGATTTTGTTAACCTCATGGTGGAGCAAACTAATTTGTACGCTCGTCAATTTTTGGCGCAAAATCCGTGTTCATCATATTCTAACTGGTCTCCTGTGGACGCAGTTGAAATGATGCAGTTTTGGGGCCTGGTCCTCCACATGGAGGAAGAAGAAGAAGAAGCTGGAAATTTGGCAATATTGGAGTGTTGATATTTTATGCAGCACTCCAGTGTTCCGAATGGTCATGGTCCGGACGCGTTTTGAGGCCATCCACAAATTTCTGCATTATACCGATAATTCATTGAAAAAGGAAAGTCCAGATCAAGGAGTAAAATCCAGAATTTTCTTTATTTATTTCATTAAAATACAAGCATGGCTGCTATAGTCATCATTGCGGTTTTTACCCTGGCATGCAATAGCCGCACAGAGAGTGCCCAGGAGGTTCTGTACGCATTTTGAGCGATATACGCTCTTAGACTCAGAGCGTATACTGCTCGAAACACGTACAGGCCTCCTGGGCACTCTCTGTGCGGCTATCCCATGTCAGGGTAAAAACCGCAATGATGACTATAGCAGCCATACTGGTATTTTAATGAAATAAAGAAAGAAAATTCTGGATTTTACTCCATGAGCTGGACTTTCCTTTTTCCATTAAGTATTCCAAGACGTCCAAGTGCAGACGTGTCCTTGCTCGGACCTTGCTGCAGCATCAATGAGGGGTGAGCTGAAATAAATCCTTTTTTCTCCATTATACCGATAATGCACAGTGTCCCGCACGAGATGACCCCAACTTTGACCGTCTGTTCAAAGTTCGGCCAGTCATCGAACACTTCAACAAAAAGTTTGCTGAAGTGTACGTGCCCCAAAGGGAGATCAGCGTGGATGAGTCCTTGGTCCATTTCAAGGGAAGGCTCGGATTCCGTCAATACCTGCCCAGTAAGAGGGCCAGGTACAGAATCAAACTCTACAAACTTTGTGAGAGTACCTCAGGGTGCACTCACAGGTTTAGAGTGTACGAAGGAAAGGACACCAGGATTGAACCCCCTGAGTGTCCTCCTGTCCTGGGAGTGAGTGGGAAAATTGTGTGGGATTTGGTTCACCCACTGCTGGATAAAGGTTATCACCTCTACACTGATAACTTTTATACCAGCATCCCACTCTACAAATCCCTCTCTGCGCAAGGTACCGCAGCCTGCGGTATTGTCCGCAAAAGTCAGAGAGGCCTCCCGAAGACCCTACTTGGGCAGATGCTCAGAAAAGGTGAGAGCAGAGCCCAATGTAGCGACCACCTGCTGGTGGTCAAGTACAAGGACAAGAGGGTTGTCCATCTCTTGACCACCATACACGGTGATGGCAGCACCCTCTGCACTGTATGGGGTACCTCCACACAGGTCAGAAAACTGACCTGTGTCATGGGGTACAACAAAAACATGGGGGCATTGATCTCTCTGATCAATACCTCCAACCGTACAGTGCTCTCAGAAAGGCCAGGGCGTGGTACAAAAAGCTGGCCGTGCACATCGTACAAATGGCAATGCTCAACGCATTCCTACTGTCACAATGTGCATGCCACACCGATATGTCGTACCTTCATTTCCAGGAGGTAGTGGTTAAGGCCCTGATGTTTGGCAATGCAGAAGGAACAGGCCCCAGTACTTCCGGAACTGAAGGTGCTCGTATGGTATCAGGTCAACATTTTCCGGGGGTGGTCCCACCAACTGGTAAAAAAGGTAAGCCGCAAAAAGGGTGCCGTGTGTTACAAAAGGGGAATACGCAAGGACACCTTTTACCAGTGCGACACCTGCCCCGAAAAACCTGGCCTGTGTATGAAGGATTGCTTCAAATTGTACCACACCTCCATGCACTACTAATTTACATTAGATTAGTTGGGGGCACATGTAGATTTGTTCTTTGGGGGTCTAGTATCCAAAATGATGTCACATGTGGGTTTTTTCCTGTTTAGGCATAGCAGGGGCTCTGCAAACGGAACATGACACCAGCAGACCATCAAAGTCTGCATTCCAAAACGTCACTACCTCCCTTTCAAGCCCCGACGTGTGCCTAAACAGTTTTTTCCCACATGTGTGGTACCAGCGTACTCAGGACAAATTGGACAACAACTTTTGGGGTCCAATTTCTCCTGTTACCCTTGGGAAAATTAAAAATTGGGGACTAAAAGATCATTTATGTGGGAGCAAAATAGGATTTTATATTTTCACGCCCGGGCATTACAATCTTTAGTGAAACACTTGGGGGTTCAAAGTGCTCTCCACACATCTAGGTAAGTTCCTTAGGGGGTCTAGTTTCCAAAATGGAGTCACTTGTGGGGGGTTTCCACTGTTTAGGTACATTAGGGGCTCTGCAAATGGAACATGACGCCCGCATATCATTCCATCAAAGTCTGCATTCTAAAACGTCATTACTTCCCTTTCGAGCCCTGACGTGTGCCCAAACAGTAGTTTTCTCCCACATGTGGGGTATCAGCGTACTCAGGACAAAATGGACAACAACTTTTGGGGTCCAATTTCTCTTGTTACCCTTGGGAAAATTAAAAATTGGGGACTAAAAGATAATTTATGTGGGAACAAAATAGGATTTTATATTTTCACGTCCAGGCATTATAATCTTTAGTGAAACACTTGGGGGTTCAAAGTGCTCTCCACACATCTAGATAAGTTCCTTAGGGGGTCTAGTTTCCAAAATGGGGTCACTTGTGGGGGGTTTCAACTGTTTAGGTACATCAGGTGCTCTGCAAACGGAACATGGCATCTGATTTCAATTTCAGCCAATTTTAGGTTGAAAAAGTCAAATGATGCTCTTTCCCTTCCGAACCCTGCCGTGTGCCCAAACAGTGGTTCTCCCCCACATATGGGGTATCAGCGTACTCAGGATAAATTGTAGAACAACATTTGGGGTCCAATTTCTCCTGTTACCCTTGAGAAAATAAAAAACTGTTGCTAAAAGATCATTTTTGGGACTAAAAAGTTAAATGTTCATTTTTTCCTTCCACATTGCTTCTGCTCCTGTGAAACATCTGAAGGGTTAATAATCTTCTTGAATGTAGTTTTGAGTAGCTTGAGGGGTACAGTTTTTAGAATGGTGTCCCTTTTGGGTATTTTCTGCCATATAGACCCCTCAAAGTGACTTTGAATGTGAGGTTGTCCCTAAAAAAAAAAAAAGGTTTTGTAAATTTTGTTGTAAAAATGAGAAATCGCTGGACAACTTTTAACCCTTATAGCTTCCTAACAAAAAGAATTTTGTTTCCAAAATTGTGCTGATGTAAAGTAGACATGTGGGAAATGTTATCTAGAAACTATTTTGCGTCACATATTTCTCTGTTTTAAGGACATGAAAATTGCAAAATTTTCAAAATTTTCGCCATATTTCCGTTTTTTTCATAAATAAACACAAGTTACAGCGAAGAAATTTTACCACTAACGTATGCAGATGCTTCACCCTTAGGCTAGAGATAATTTTATTAGAAATCAGGAGGATAATAAGAATGTTAGATATTGAAATTGGAACAGGATTAGAGTTTTTTTTGTAACCTGCATAACGTTAAAAAAAAAGTACAAATATGGGACTTGAACCCAGAAAAAGCTTCACTTTAGAGACAGCAGGTAGCAACCTTACCATTGTGCTACAAGGTCAAGTGATGCCAAGTACTAATTTTCTTTGGTAATGAAATCTGCTTTTTAAACTCTCAGTGATATATGATATGTGACTTTCTTCACTCATCAAAGTGAAACATCTCTGGAGTTTGCCTGCCAGGAAGCATGGGTTAAAAAACAAAGTTTACTTCCTCTGTGGCTTGAACTCATGTTTTCTATTCCATAACCCAGGCATTTAACCACCAGCCATTAGCTCAACTGGCAGTGAATGGATCTCTTTTCTTTGCTTATAAGATGAACCATTCAAATATTGCATTGAAGGTATCTGAAAGACCTTCTTATTCTGATGTTTGAATGTTTCATGTATTAAAATCAGGTATCAGAATCATGTATGAAAGTCAGGTATCAGAGTCAGGTATCAAACTCAGGTATCAGAGTCAGGTATCAGACAGAGTATTTCTGATGTTTGACTTTGATATATGATCATGTACTAAAAAGGACACTGTACCGCTGCCTATTGTCAAGTGTAATCTGTCTCCATCAGTAAAGACACTGAGCTGGATTACAGGAAGTGGTGTATGGTTTTTCTCTCTGCTCTTGCTCTCTTGTCTGCCAAACTGCACATAGACATAACAGAGGTTGTCTTTCAGTTTAATGAAAACAACCAATTGGAAAATGTCATACTGGGAAGTGAGTAAAAGGCAGGATGACCATGAAAAATCAGAGTCAACCACTAGGTGTCGCCCTTCAGTATCACTTGCTCACCACTGTCTATTGTCAAGTGTAATCTGTCTCTAGTAGTAAAGACACTGACATAGATAACTAAGTAGTGGATGGTTCTTCCCGTCTCTGATCCTGCTTTCCTGTCTACCAAATCACTTACATTTAACAGAGAAGCGGGATTTCAGTTCAGGGGAGACAATCAATAGAAAAATTGCATGCTGGGAAGTGAGTAAAAGCGGAATGCTGATGAAAACTCCCACACAAAGTGCATGACAATATATAGCTCATGAATTGAGACAGTTCCTGGACATTTTATGTTCTGCCCATTCTGTGCAGCTAGATATTTTTAAGTGCTGTACAGCTATGGCCATTAGGTGTCATAAGTTGCCCTTCTCTTTTTTTCATGTGTTTGGAATTTTCTATTCCCCAAATGGTTAATTGTTCAGAACCGCCCCTTCTTTCTGCCCTGGTCAACAACATGTAACCATTCTCCAGTCGTCTCATGAGTAGCTCACACCTGCTCAGCTCTTTGCAAAACCATTGCTATAACAAGCGGATTCGGGTAAGGATAATGCAATTATTAGTTATGCATCTCTGTTAGCTGGCCATAATGCAGCCCCCCATAATGTTTGCAATGCATGCTCAGCTCCTGTGATGTTATTTCTCTGCATTCCTGTTATAAGCATTCTCTAGTTAAGCATCTTCTGTTCAGTCAGTGCAAACTTGCAACCATTAGGTGTTTTAGACATCTTTCTCTTTGCTGCTGGGTACATTATATTGCTCAGCTCTTATATAATGCATGATAACAGCATCCTGTATCATTGCTACTGTTGTGATAATACCCTGCATTGCTATTACTTGCCAGTACTTGTGTATTGTATACTGTCTACCAGTACTGACATGTTGTGTTATCTGTCTCTTGTAGTTTTTACATGAATCATCCACATTTTGTACAACAATCTTCTGAATCATCCATATCTGTGTTCAACAACCTCTGATATCAGCTACTACTGTTCTACTATACCATCTGTTATCATCTCCCATTGTTGTCCATATCATCTCAATAAATAATAGACTTAAGAACCTATACAGTCTTGTTTCTGGGAGTGGATGAAAGGTTAAGCCGTATGCTGGAATCCACACAGCGTCATACGTGGAAGAAGGCAGAACATTTTATGATGCGTAGATTTCTGGTATGTTCAACAAAAGCAGTTTTATTTTGTTGTGGGGAATAAGGGCAACAACATTATCATGGTTTTCTATTGACTTTGAGTTAAAGGAAAGGTACACATTTAGAAGTTAAAGAAATCTTTCATCAAAACGTGTGTTTTTTATTTATTAATAAGACCTTACAATGGGGCTATGGTACTGTGATAAAATGGACGCAGATATTAGAAAATGCTCTGGGTTTAAATCAGTTTTTTGTGTTAAATATATTTTTAACATTTTTGGCATTGTTTTTTTTCCATATCACAATCTGCATTAAAAATAAAAAATGGTAATTTTGCAATTTTCACACTGACCAATGGGGCTTATTATAGAGTCTAACGCAATTTTGTTTTAGGAAACCCACCCACCTACCCACGAAAAAACAGACCATGACTCTATCTATTGTATTGAAGCATGTAATGAGTGTGAAGGCAAAAGGAGCAGGGTCAGTTGTGAGATCGCCTGTTGTGTTCGGTGGATCATCAGCTTTTCATAGAGGAGTTACTTGTCATTGTAATTCTGCCTCTGCTAATCAGGAGCCTGCTGATAACAGTTCCTGAAAAGAAATATGAGTCTAAAAAATCTCCAATGGCCACAGTGAAAATTGCAAGAATCCCAATTTAGTTTTTTAATAAAAATTGTGTTAAGAAAAAAAAACTAAAAAAGAAAACTAACTGAATAAATAATTATGTTCAATGAGAAAAATAAGTATTTGATACACTGCCGACTTTGCATGTTTTCCCACCTACAAAGAATGGAGAGGTCTGTAATTTTTATCGTAGGTACACTTCAACTGTGAGAGAGAGAATCTTTAAAAAAAAATCCAGAAAATCACATTGTATGATTTTTACATAATTAGGATTTTATTGCATGAAATTATTATTTGATACAATAAGCAAATGAACTTAATATTTGGTACAGAAACCATTTTTTTGCAATTACCGAGGTCAGACGTTTCCTGTAGTTCTTGACCAAGTTTACACACACTGCAGCAGGGATTTTGGCCCACTCCTCCATACAATCTTCTCCAGATCTTCTAGGTTTCGGGGCTGTCACTGGGCAACATTGTGTTTCAGCTCCCTCCAAAGATTTTCTATTGAGTTCAGGTCTGGAGACTGGCTAGTCCACTTCAGGACTTTGAAATGCTTCTTACAAAGCCACTCCTTAGTTGCCCTGGCTGTGTGTTTTGGGTTATTGTAATGCTGAAGACTCAGCCATGATCCATCTTCAGTGCTCTTACTGAGGGAAGGAGGTTGTTGGTCAAAATATTGTGATACATGATCCTATCCATCCTCCCTTCAGCCGCCCTGTCCCCTTTGCAGAAAAGCATTCCCAAAGTATGATGTTTCCCCCACCATGCTTCACGGTTGAGACGGTATTCTTGGGTTTTTACTCATCCTTCTTCCTCCAAACATGGTGAGTGGAGTTGATACCAAAACATTCTATTTTGGTCTCATCTGACCACATGACCTTCTTTCATGGGTCCTCTGGATCATCCAGGTGGTCATTGATGAGCTTCAAATGGGCGTGGACATTTGCTGGCGTGAGCAGGTGAACCTTGTGTGGCCTGCAGGATTTTGTCGTTCAATCTTTGTTTATTAAACATAACAGAGAAAAAAAAGGGAACATTCATACAGTCATAAACCGTAGAGAACATTACAAGTTATAGGCATACCAACAGTGCAACTTATTGATTTCCTTAGCTCCGTCAACTTACAGGGAGTGAACAACTATAGAATTATAGTATGAGTCCTGAAAGAGTATTTTCACGATTTCTCTCAATAGTCTACAACTTTTTGTAGTAAAACCATCAGTAGCTGGATACAGGACTCTGTTATTGTTCCAATTGCACTTAAGGTATTTAGGAAGTCGTCCGTATCTGTTAAACTTATTAAAAAAGGGAACAAACTAGTAGTCTTAGCGGAGCTGTAAATAAGCCTCTCAGCCAAGTCACTCAACCCTTATCCAGGGAAGAGGGTGCAAACCTTAATGTATATCAGGAAAACAACTAAAACATCTTAACAACCATATTTACCAATGGAGAACCAGAGATTATGTACAGCATACCAGGAAACATGATAAAGAAGAGTAGAGAGAATAAAACAAGAAAAACAAAGAGAGTGAGAAAGCAGGAAAAAACAAAACAAAGCAAAAAGAAATAAAAAGGGGGGGAACCTAGGGACTAAGATAGGAGTGGATAGAGGTTTTAATAGGATAAAAAGGGGGAGGTCCTCTCTATAGCATACTGGGCAGGCTAAGTTTTGTGAAGTAGATCTATGTGCAAAATCAAAAGGGAGTGGATTTAAGTCCAGCACGGGCGAACTTTTCAGATACAGTTTGATCTAGGGGTGCCCCAAATGCTTCGTTAAATCTCAGAGAATCAAGAAACAGGACCCATTGACTCCATGTACGAAGGAATTCATCCCTGGCACCAATCATCTCCGAAGTAAGGTCTTCCATATTGTAAATCCGACCCATTTCTTCAAACCATTCCATCAGTAAATGACAATGGGGTGTCTTCCAATGTCTTGGAATGACCGCTGTAGCCGCCTTGAGGCAGAATCGTAGTATGTCCTGTTTTTGGGACTTAATGGATCCTGATAGTATTGATAAAAGTGCTATCGTGGGTGTCTTGTCTATCGTCTTTCCACTAATTAACTGATAGATGTGGAACACTCCCACCCAAAAGCCTGCAGGATTTTAATCCATGACGGCGTAGTGTATTACTAACGATAATGTTTGAGACTGTGGTCCCAGCTCTCTTCAGGTCATTGACCAGGTCCTTCCATGGAGTTCTGGACTGATTCCTGACCTTTCTCAGAATCATCCTTACCTCACGAGGCAAAATCTTGCATGAAGCCTGAGATTGAGGAAGATTGACATCAAATAAATGATAGTTCATAGCACCTCGTAGCATCACAGGGTTAACTTTACCCACAATGGAAGAGCACATCAAATCCAAGGAGTCCTTCTTGGAAAAATGTCCAAACATCACATAAAGAATAAGGACAGTGCCTCACAGGTTGGTGAATTTTACATCTCCTTTATTCTGCCTTCTGTAGCGACGTTTCGATCCAACGTGATCTTTATCAAGCAAGATAAAGGAGGAAGATTGACAGTCATCTTGTGTTTTTTTTCCATTTTCTAATAATTGAGCCAGCAGTTGTTACCTTCTGGCCAAGCTGCTTGCCTATGTCCTGTAGCCTATCCCATCCTTGTGCAGATCTACAATTTTGTCCCTTTTGTCCTTAGCCAGCTCTTTTGTCTTGGCCATGGTGGAGAGGTTGGAGTGTGATTGATTGAGTGTGTGGACAGGTGTCTTTTATACAGGTAATGAGTTCAAACAGGTGCAATTAATACAGGTAATGAGTGCAGCGTAGAAGAGCTTCTGAAAAATAAATTAACGGGTCTGTGAGAGCCAGAATTCTTGTTGGTTTGGTTAGGTGATCAAATTCTTATTTCATGCAACAAAATACAATTTAATTATTAAAAAATAATACAATGTAATTTTCTGTTTTTTTTTATTTTTAGGTTCTGTCTCTCACAGTTGAAGTCTACCTATGATAAAAACTACAGATCTCTCAATTCTTTGTAGGTGGGAAAACGTGCAAAATTGGCAGTGTATCAAATACTTATTTTCTCCACTGTATACACTTGTGTAAGCGAGCCCTTACACACAACCCTACTGCCTATATACACACTCACACAGCACTGCTGCACACACATAGCTTGCTCTGCAATACATAGAAACACTCACACAACACTGCTGTATACCTCCTAACTTTCATAGAAGAAAAAGCGGGACAAACTATGAAGCATAGTGCACTTGTAAGGGGGTGACAGGGAATTCTCTCCTGAAAGACAACATTTACAAAATCGTTCTGACATGTGATTTTATTGTATTTTTATGTCTGTTGTAATATGTAAAAATGCATAGAACTGTATAGTAACTAATTGATTTGGATATTGTAATGTAATTAATGTATAGTGTACAATGAATAGGGAAAGCAGAGCGTTAGGTTTCAGACATCCAAATGCTTCTCACTAAATTAGAATATCATCAAAAAGTTAATTTATTTCAGTTCTTCAATGCAAAAAGTGAAACTCATATATTATATAGAGTCATTACAGAGTTATCTATTTCAAGTGTTTATTTCTGTTACCCCCTGTCATCAGAGAAGGCAGTCATTGACACACTCCACAAGGAGGGGAAGCCACAAAAGCTCATTGCTAAAGAAGCTGGCTGTTCACAGAGTGCTGTATCCAAGCATATTAATGGAAAGTTGAGTGGAAAGAAAAAGTGTGGTAGAAAAAGGTGCACAAGCAACCGGGATAACCACAGCCTTGAAAGGATTGTTAAGAAAAGGCCATTCAAAAATTGGGGGGAGATTCACAAGGAGT
Organism: Dendrobates tinctorius; assembly: GCF_039654945.1. Lineage (NCBI taxonomy): Eukaryota > Metazoa > Chordata > Amphibia > Anura > Dendrobatidae > Dendrobates > Dendrobates tinctorius. Next base: position 23,327,579 of record NW_027361783.1, read on the forward strand.
TGACTGCTGCTGGAGTCATTGCTTCAAGAGCCACCACACACAGATACATCCAGGACTTGGGCTACAAGTGTCACATTCCCTGTGTGTAGCCACTGATGACCAATAGACAATACTAAAAGCATCTTACCTGGGCCAAGGAGAAAAAGAACTGGACTTGTTGCTCAGTGGTCCAAGGTGTTGTTTTCAGATGAAAGTAAATTTTGTATTTCATTTGGAAACCAAGGTCCCAGAGTCTGGAGGAAGAGTGGTGAGGAACACAATCCAAGCTGCTTGAGGTCTAGGGTGAAGTTTCCACAATCAGTGATGGTTTGGGGAGCCATGTCATCTGCTGGTGTAGGTCCACGGTGTTTTAGAGCACTTCATGCTTTCCTCTGCCAACAAGCTTTTTGGAGATGGAAATTTCATTCTCCAGCAGGACTTGGAACCTGTCCACACTGCCAAAAGTACCAATTCCTGGTTTAAAAACAACAGTATCACTGTGCTTGATTGGCCAGCAAACTCGCCTGACCTTAACCCTATGGGGTATTGTCAAGAGGAAGATGAGAGACATCAGACCCAACAATGCAGACAAGCTGAAGGCTGCTATCGAAGAAACCTGGGCTTGCATAATACCTCAGCAGTGCCACAGGCTGATTGCCTCCATGCCACAGTGCATTGATGCAGTAAATGATGCAAAAGGAGCCCCGACCAAATATTGAGTGCATTTACTGAACGCACATTTCAGTAGGCCAACATTTCAGATTTTAAAATCAGTTTTCAACCTGGTGTTATAAAGTATTCTAATTTACTGAGATAATGACTTTTGGCTTTTCAGAACAGAAATAAACAATTGAAATAGATCACTCTGTTTGTAATTATGTTATAATATATGATTTTCACTTTTTGTATTGAAGAACTGAAATAAATTAACTTTTTGATGATATTCTAATCTAGTTAGAAGCACTTCTAAGGTATAGTGTAGAACTTAGAGGTTAGATTAAGAAAGGGAAATATGCATTGGTTAGCATATTTGGAGAAAAAGGTCTGGGAGCTGTCAACGCAATCCACAGTAGTGACCAAGTGAGGCCGAGTCCAATCAGCAAAACAGGTGGGTGCTCATTCCGCTGGTGAGCACAGCCATAGCAGAGAGGAGGAGGAAGAATCCAGCACTCCAACCCGTGGAATAATAATTAAAAGTTTATTCAGGCATCTCAAGCCATAGTTAAAAACATGTGAAAGACTTGACGCGTTTCTGATGTGTTACCTGCATCCTTACTCATAGGATATAACAACATATACAAACCAAACTTAAATAAGAAAAGAAAACCTATCAAAATTGCACAAACAATTGCATTAATTGTGCACAAGGTGTGACAAAGTGAAAAACACTGGCAGCACTGGAACATAAAAAACATAAAAAATGTCAAATGAAACTCAATAAATATAAAATAAATCATTACATGAATTCATGCCTTTGGGATACTTAACACCTAACATAAGAAAAAAAAAAAACAAAAAAAAAAACTTACATATGAAAGGTAAACTCACCAAACCCTGCCTGATGCACTAGCAGGATGCAGAAGACCTCCATTGATAAAGGCTTAGGGCAGCACAGGTGTAACCCACTGATGAAGACAGCCAGTAACCCAACAAAAGAGGGGCTGGTTGCCTAGTGGGAAAAATGCACACAGATAAGGCTTGCATAGGACATCAGTCACACAGTGCGGTGCAAAGTGTTTGAACAGCCTATTGATCATGCCCATAGTATTATCTTTATCAATGGAGGTCTGCTGCATCCTGCCAGTGCATCAGTCAGGCTTTGGGATACTTAGTATCAAGTTTTAATATCCAATAGGCCTCACATGTCGTTAATAATTTTTGTTTATTACCACCTCAAATCGGATTATAAACCTTTTCAAAAGCATAAAATGTAAAACTAGAGATGTCTCCCTCATGAACATTGACAAAATGTTTTGCGGCACCTGAATAAGATGCATATTTATTTTGTATATTGCATAGGGGCTCTGCTATCCTTTTTTAAATTTACGTATAGTACAACCAATGTATTGAACGCTACATGATAAGCAACAAATGTAATATCATGCTTGAAACGAGAACACGAAAAAATAGATTTAGTTTTATCCAAGGCATAAGTACAAACATTGCACCTACTACCGGCACATTTGTAAAAACCAGTAATTGATAGCCGCGATCTAGAAGTGGAGTGTTCTTTATGAAGACTGGGAGTTAGAGAATTGGACCAGCTGAAACCTTTCCTAGCAACATTCCAACAACCCATACTTGTGATCTGTCATAATTTATCATGCTGATTGATCACTGGCAAATATTTTTTGATAATAGTTTTAATTTGATTAAATTGTGGACTGTAAAGTAACTGTCACACTTAGCGATGTACCAGCGATCCCGACCAGCGAAGTGACGCGGTCAGGATCGCTGGTACATCGCTAAGAGGTCGCTAGTGAGCTGCCACACAGGCAGATCTCACTAGCGACATCGCTGGGGACGGGGGTCGCTACTTACCTGTCACACCAGGCGATCCTGCGTCCTCCCGCCCGGCTCCACGCGTCGCTCGTCCTCACAGCAGGAAGCGCCGCAGGAAGCTGACGACGAGAAACAGTCCAGCCTGTTCTCACGCGATCAGCGATAACCAGCGGGGGAGCGGGTTGTAGGTAAGTATCACAGACAGCGATATCGCTAGCAATATCGCTATAACGTCACAAGTTATAACGATATTGCTAGCGATATCGCTTAGTGTGACAGTACCTCTAGAGGCTGAAAACGTGACTAGTTTGCTAGAAACATTATTAAAGGCATTTTTAATAATGAAATTATCATATCCTCTGTCTCGCAAACGTTTAGTTACAATACAACTTTATGAGGTAATAACTCTGGAGCGCTTCAACGGATCCCGGTGATTCTGAGAATGTTTTTTTGTGACATATTGGGCTTCATGATAGTGGTAAAATTTATTTGATATGACTTGGGATTATTTGCGTAAAAAACAAAACAGAAATTTGGCTAAAATGTCGCAATTTTCCAAATTTGAATTTTCATGCCTTTAAATCACAGAGATATGTCACACAAAATACTTAATAAGTAACATTTCCCACATGTCTACTTTACATCAGCACAATTTTAGAGCCAATTTTTTTTTTGCTAGGAAGTTACAAGGGTTAAAAGTTGACCAGCGATTTCTCATTTTTACAACACCATTTTTTTTTTTTAGGAACCACATCACATTCAAAGACATTTTGTGGGATCTATATGATAGAAGATACACAAACGTGACACCATTCTAAAAACTGCACCTCTCAAGGTGCTCAAAACAGCATTCAAAAAGTTTATAAACCCTTCAGGTGCTTCACAGGAAATATTGGAATTTTTGTTTTTTAAATGAACATTTAACTTTTTTTCCCCAAAAAATTACTTCAGATACAATTTTTTTTATTTTACCAAGGGTAACAGGAGAAATTGAACCCCAACAGTTGTTGTAAAATTTGCCCTGAGTAAGCTGATACCCCATATGTGGGGGCAATCCACTGTTTAGGGGCATGGCAGAGCTTGGAAGGGCAGGAGCGCTATTTGACTTTTGCAGCGCAAAATTGGCTGGAATGGAGATCGGACACCATGTCGCGTTTGGAGAGTCACTGATGTGCCTAAACAGTGGAAACCCCCCACAAGTGACACCATTTTGGAAACTAGCCCCCCAAAGAACTTATCTAGATGTGTGGTGAGCACTTTAAACCCCCAAGTGCTTCACAGAAGTTTATAACGTAAAGCCGTAAAAATAAAAAATCATATTTTTTCTATAAAATGACCTTTTCGCCCCCAATTTTTATTTTATCAAGTGTAACAGGAGAAATTGTACCCCAAAAGTTGTTGTGCAATTTCTCTTAAGTACGCCGATACTACTTTTGAGGCACAGTGCAAAGCTCAGAAGGGAAGAGGCACCATACTGGAGCTCAGATTTTGCTGGAATGGTTTGAGGGTGTCTTGTCACATTGGCAGAGCCCCTGAGGGGCTAGAACAACAGAAACCCCCTATATGTGAACTTGTTTTACAAACTACACTCCCCAATGAATTCATCTAGGGGTGCAGTGATCATATTAACACCACATGTGCCTCACAGAATTTTATACCACTGAGCGGTGAAGAAAGAATAATTTACATTTTTACCACTAAAATGTTGTTTTAGCCTCAAGTTTTTAATTTTTCTAAGGCTAATAGGAATTTTTTTTTACATCTGAGATCCATTTTTTAACTGAGTGTGCCAATATTCTTCTTGTAATCGGGAAATATTTTTCAGACACAGTGCAAAGCTCAGAAAGGAAAGAGCGCCAGATTTTACTGTTATGATTTGCAGGTGCCATGACCCACTGGGAGAGCCCATGAGGTGCCAAAACAGCAGAACCCCCCCCCCATAAGTGACCCCCATTTTCGAACTACACCTCTCAATTAATTCATCTAGAGGTGCAGTGATCATATTGACACCATGGGTGTGTCACAGAATTTTATACCATTGGTCAGTGAAGACAAAATAACAACATTTTTATCACCAAAATGTTGTTTTTGCCATAGATTTAACATTTTCACACAAGAAGTGGGTAAAAATGGCACCACAATTAGTTCCATAATTTCTACTGAACGTGGCAATACCCCATATGTGGCTGTACAGTACTACTTAGCCATACGGAGAGACTTGGAAGGAACAGAGTGCTATTTGCCTATTCAAGTAAATGGGTCTGTGCACATTTCAGTGTATTTCCACAGACCGTGTATCCGTGGGCAAAACATGCTGACATGTCCGTTTTTATTGCCAGCATGGGCCACAAAATGTCTCGCACATGTGCATACACATAACACACATGGATATTATCCAAGTGACACACATCGGCGTGTGGGGAAGAAGCCTTACAGTAAGCGCTGTTCCCCGGCTCTTATCATTCTCCCCTGCTCTGTCGGTGATTGGCGCGAGCAGAAGAGAATGATGAGAGTTACATTTTAAGTGATAAAAGAGACAGCACGCCACAGAGCAAAAGGAAGAGGGGCTGTCAGCCCTCTGCCGGCTTCCAGAATGAGGCGATCATGCTCAATTGCAGCATTTCGGGGGTTAAAGTGCCAGGAGCGGTCTGTGACCGCTCCTGGCACCTAATGCCGGGTGTCAGCTGTCCAAATCAGCTGACACCCGGTGGCAATCGCTCGTGCAACCCCTGTGTGCGCTGCAGATCGTGATTACATAATATTCCGTCCAGGGCACATGGATGGAATATTATGTCCAATGTCAGAAAGTGGTTAAAATAAAAACACTTGTAGAATCATAGAATCATATAGTTGGAAAGTACCTCCTGGGTCATCTGGTCCAACCCCCTGCTCAATGCAGTATTCACAAACCATCCCAGACAGTTGTCTGACCAGCCTGTTTGAAGACTTCCATTGAAGGAGGACTCACCAACTCTTTTGGCAGCCTGTTCCACTCATTGATGATCCTCACTGTCAAAAAGTCTCTTTTAATATTTAATCTGTGTCTCCTCCCATTCAGTTTCATACCATTGCTTCTAGTCTTTCATTGGGCAAATCAGAATAAAGCTGATCCCTTTACAGTGTGATAGTGTCAGGAACACCGCACTGCACTTGCTCACTGAGCCAGTGCGCGTGTCCTGAGTACAAAAATTATGCTCAAAGATACCTGTGGAGCGGGGCAGCAGCGGTGAAGATGTGTGCTTCAGACTAACAGGGCCTGAAGCACGTGACTGCTGGGGGCGTGGCCTAAGCTCCACAGAGCTAGGAGCTGAAGGTAAACGCCTAGAAAGGTAACTGTGGGACAAGTTACCAAGGGGCATAGGCAGAGACGTAAACCAGATTGAGCCGGGGTCAAAGCATGACATAGCACAACAATACCAAAGGGTTAGACAGAATGGATAGTCAGGGTGTAGCAATAGATCAGAAAACCAGAACAGCCAATGGACGGTACAATAGGGACAAACTGTAACGGAGTAACGATAGCCAAGCCAGGAGGTCAGAACCGGAGAAGACGATAGTACCAAAACGTGAGACGGAGAACAGAGTGAGGGGACAGACCGGGTCATACACGGGAATCAAACAAGCAATGCCGTATACAAGCACACCAGGGGTCAGACACACAGCCAGAATAACAGTATAGCTGACAGGGAATCCTAGTCTGGAGTGAGTATAAATACCCCTCCCAGATCCAAAGAGAGGCCGGCAAAAGTTAACCCTGTGAGAACAGGACATTAACCATGTCCTAACCATGAAAGATAGTCTTTGAGATATTTGTAGACAGCTATTTAGTCTCCTCATTCCCAAATTCTGTAACTGTTCCTCATAGGACATTGTTTGCAGACCGTTCACCATTCTGGTCGCTCTTCTCTGAGCTTGCACCGCATTGTTCATGTCTTTTTTAAAATTTGGTGCCCAGAACTGGACACGGTATTCCAGATGAGGTCAGACCAAGGAGGAGTGGAGGGGGATAATTACTTCAGTAGATGGGAATAATTACTTCATCTCCCGTGCTGGTGCTGTTACAGTGGTATCGGAAGTCGCTTTACCGGGGCTCACATGATCTTATGTCACGCAAAAATTGTGCCCAATCAACGCCGGCTTCACTGTTCCCAACCTCGGACAAATAGGTAATCAAGAGGAAGTCTGGCCGCTCACTTCCTACTGGTTACTTATACAGGGTGGGCCATTTATATGGATACACCTGGGTGGGCCATTTGTATGGATACACCTACATAAAATGGGAATGGTTGGTGATATCAACTTCCTGTTTGTGGCACATTAGTATATGGGATGGGAAAAACTTTTCAAGATGGGTGGTGACCATGGTGGCCATTTTGAAGTTGACCATTTTGGATTCCAACTTTATAAATGGCCCACCCTGTACATCCAAATGCAGGTAAAGTGTTGCTGTTGCAGATTGGGCACAGGGCTCCAGTGAAATGACAACCACATGTGGAGATTGAGTGCCAGCAGCTGCATCGGAGCTTAGTATAGGTGTTTATATTTTAACTGCGGGAAACATGAAGAATGAGAAAGGGTAGTAGTAGTTGGCGGCCTCCCGACTCTCTCTCGACAGATGATAATGGGGAAGACAGGGGTCCGACATGTCTAATTTCAAACTGCTGGTACTATTGTTCTAGGAGAGATGAGTTGCCGCCATAAGAGTCTGGCAGAGGCTTTGTTGGCAGGCCGAGTGCTCCTGTGTATGGATGGGTCGAGAAAGTGAGCTACCTCACGAACCATTGCTTGGCTGGCAACTATATATTGTGTATGAGGCTCCTTAGGGTACCCTAGCAACAGCCTTGGGAAGGTGTTTGTTAGCCAGGGCTGTCAGTATTCAATTTTTAGCCCCAATCATCAATATGCTGGGCCTGCCCAATAAAGGACAACGGGAGGCCCCAAACATTGTTTATAGCAAGCTCAGACCCAATTATAGAGATGATTAGTTTTCTCTGATCACAGCTGGTAGTGTGAGAGTGTAGCTGTCAATAGTGGCTACATTCTTACCATTATGTACAAGACAGTTGTCTGATGGCATGTACTGTATATATGCATCATTTTGAGTTAACTGAATAAAGACAATAAAGCCAACCACTTATTCTCTAAAAAGCAAAACTTCTTACAGTTGTATCATAAAAATATAAAGTTATGCAATGCCAAAAAGGATAAAAAAAACCCATTCTTTATCATTCTTCTTCAAACTATGTCCCTGGCATGTAGTTTTAGGCTGTGTAGATAACAAAACGTTGGTAGTGTGATAATATATGTTCATGTTATAGAAGATAGCGATTGGTTTCCTTTTGTACATTGCTGATTTGGTCTCCTCGGAATTTCAGGATTTTCTTGGGGCCACTGAACGGGGGAAGGGAGGCTTGTCAATCAAGCATTCGCTCAATCTCTAGCACACCACGTTCTTGTTAGATGGCCAATGCAGAGAGGAAAGGGAATAAAGGAGGATTAGACTGTGCAAAATCCTGTTCAGCACATAGGGATATTGCACAAAGGGCAGACGCTAGGGAGAATTTGATTCTTCACAATTCTTAGTGCACATGTCATCTACCCTACTAATAAATCTAAATATTATTGTGTTTGTACTTCTTCATCTAGATGATTGTAGTGGGCTTGTATAGTAGATGCTGGGGTATAAACACATGTATTTGTGTTACAACAAAGACAGAATCAGCAGTTTAATGAGTCTGGAGCAGAAGACTTCAATGATGAAAAGTTTGTTTTGCTGGGAGTCCCATATGTGCTGAGCTGTGTACGTCAATGTGAGATACTGCGCAATATAATTCTGATTCACAACACTTGTGGGGATCCTTGCCTTTGATTTACTGATGCGATTTTTCTCCACCAATAGCTATCAATCCATACTTCTCAGTGATGCAAGACCAGCAGTTTGTCACAAGTCTCCAATCTGCTCTGAATTTTACAGTGTGCCGTGGTCTTACTTCCGCAATATTGTTCATTATATTGAATAGATCATTTGGATAAATAATGCAAGGTTCCTTTATATAAATATTCAGTGACATTCTGCAATGACAATAAAATTACAGTTGAGAAAGTTAATGATGTATTTCATAAGGTAAAGTGGCAACAACATTACAAGCCTCAAAACCTAAAAGACTGCAAGAAAAATCACAGGAATCCTGTTGAGTTCTTTTTATCTTGTCACTATAATCAGAAAATGTCCTATTGGTATAGATTTTTCTGTAAATTTATTTTTAAAACATTTTGCTAAGGTTTTTTCTTCATATTACAATCGGTATTAAACATAAAAAATAGAAATCATGCATTTTTCAAGCATACATCTGGAATCACTATCTGATATTTTAGGATATCCACACATACAGTTGTGGCCAAAAGTTTTGAAACTGACACAAAGTTTTGTTTTCAAAAAGTTTGCTTCTTCAGTATTTCTAGACCTTTTTGCAATCATCCTTCCAGATGTCCTAAATCAGCAACTAGGAAACTCTTGTCACGGGTGTGTCAGGTGTGACAGACAGTCATACTGAATCTGGCTGTAGAAGGTCTGGTGTAATGACTACTGTGTCCGCTAGGGGGCGCTGTGTGGCTGTCCCAAGAGAGAGGATAAGTGGCAGAACACTGAGTGGCCGTTGTGTATCTCAAAGTGGGTGGCTTTGAGATGAAGGCTTAGTTATGTGCTGATCAGCAGAGCTGATCTTTTGTGCCTATGTGTTAGGGAGAAGCCTTCAGGCAGCTGGAGAGATGGGCGGGTTCGAGCTGCCTACAAATCCACCCAGGGGTGTGTCTGATAACACCTATTGTTAAAGGCTATGTGAGTATGTGAAGGACCAGTGATGAGGTCATAGCCATGTGACCCGGTGGGCGTGGCTACGGACCCTATTTGGTGGCCAGGGTAGGTCACATGGGGTGAATGCTGGGACCTGATTGGTCCAGTTTGGAAGGTCCTGTGAGGTGAAGGATCTCCTGGCTAACAGCCTGTGGAACGGCTGTGTGTGAGCAATGGTGATGTGTGCCTGAGAGCACCCTGGAGGGAACTAACGTAGGCGATGGTGAAGCCGCATAAGGAACCCTGACGGGTGAGATAACGCTGAGGCTGATTAGCCTATCCAATGGACGCTATGCTGATATGACTTGTATGTTGATTACGCTGGTTTATGCTGAACAATAAACCATATGGACTGTGATGGCTTATGAAAATCCTGGTGCCGGATGTGATTTTTGTGGCTGCCAAGCGAGAATCCCCTACTTACATGACAGCGCTACCTCACAAAGGTCTTTGCGTTTAGCTCAAGCACCTTCTTGATTTTTGCATCTCTGTTATGGGGCGATATCCTTCTCCCTCTAGGATCCATTAGTTACCTCAACCTGCTGCTGCTAATCACACACCTGTGCTGAAGGTTGAAATACATTCAATTGCTGCAGCATGGTGCGGGTGTTAGCTCATACTTGCCTCAGTCTTGTTAGAAGTTCTAGAAGTCGGTTAGTGTCTTTCCTGAGGACCCTTGGAGGATTGTTGGTGTGACATGGAGGTGGTCTTTTCAAACTAAGTATTTCCCCCAACCATCTACCCTCTCTGTTTTTAGTATTAGTTGGGACTGACTAGTGTTATCCCGTCCTCTCACTATGCAGGACCTATTGCTAGGGTCAGGCAGGGATTAGGTTCCTGCTTGGCGATATGTGCAGAACCTATATAGGGATGTTTAGGGCAGACAGGGTGATTTTAGATATGCCTAGGGATCTCCACTCCCCTCTTCCCTAGTGTTTAGGCTCCCCCTCTCCCCATTGTTGTGCACTTACTTATCCTTCACCCATCGTGATACCTTTTTCTGCCAAGGGCCACTTAGAGATTTATACTATCATGCAGGGGCCATACAAAATTATCAACATAAAAATGCTATATTCTTTCAAACATTTAATTCCTCATCCCTAGTGCAATAGCTGGAACCAGTTCTCTTTGGTGAGACGTGATGTTAGTTCATATGGATGATGTTGCTGCTCCCAACAGCTTTTCAAGTTTTGCATCAGTCTGGAGTGCTATCTACTCTTTGCAAAGTCTTGTAAAGAACTTAATTGCGAGTAGAGACCATTTAAGTATGCACAGAAGCGGGATATTGCGCTCACTATGGCGCCATTGCAGCTCACGATCTTTGTGGAGTCCTCAAAGTCTTGCAGAACCAAACAAATATCAGACATTGATGCCCACTCTTTAGTTGCTTTGTGCGAAGGCTGACCAGAATATCGACGGGTGTGTTGGAGCTGGTACTCATCCACTGGCCTCTTCTGCTAACAAAGTCATGCCAGCATGTGCAGTGTGGAATTCCAGCGAATACCGATCACAGAAATGTTCACAGACCACGTAACACTGTATGTCTGAGAAATGGAGGCCTACAACATTTTTAAAAGCTTTTGTTCACTGAGATATCAGAAATTTACTCCACACTACGGAATAGTGTAGAGATCACAGAAATGTACTCCACGCTACGAAATAGTGTATGGTTTAAAAATGTAGCCCAGGAAAATGTTTCAATGATTTTTGGGTGTGTGCCAAGCTGGGAGGCACATGTCCTTTTAAAACCTCTGATGATATCACACAGCCAACCAATCACAGTAATTCCACAATCAAGATGGCTACGGCATTACAGTCACTCAAAGGCAATCCCTGCATGCTTATTGGCTGCGTAACAGGCGCCAAAGATGCGAGGCCGGGATTCGAGTTTTACATCAAGCACCGTACATTACTCGCAGAGGAACAAGCACATCCGAGCACCGTTAATCGAGTGATAACCGAGTATTCCTAGTAACAGTTTTGAACTTTTGACTTTGTCTCCATATTTCACCACCCACTACTGCTTCGAACTTGAGACTACCATTATTTTACAGATAATCATCTTGGCTATCTCATCCATAAATTTGACTTGCAGCTATTTTGCATATGATTAGCTATGTAAATTCTTGTCATGTCACTGCATTGTTACTGTTTTTCTCCTAAAAATCTAATTTGAATTTGTATTATTTTGTTATACAAATTGCCTCTCCAGAGAGGAAGAGAACTAGAACTCTAGTGCCACCTATAGAAATTAGCAAGATCTCTAATACACTGAATACAATACACTGAAACACTGTGTTTGCAAATTGAATCTGGCAAGGATCCATAAAGGGTCGATATTGACTTTTAGGATTACTAGTTCCAATAGGTATCACTATAGTTCTAGTCCTCTTCCTCTCTGAAGAGACAATTTGCATATTTAATTTCCCAGAGAAGCATGCATGGCATATATAAGTCTCCTCAGTCTGACATGGGAGGCCTGGCTTGTCACTCTCCAGAAGAAGAAATGTTACCCCTGAGATCCTAGTCTTTAGCCTGTCACCTAGCCAAATCAGATCTTATACTTTGCACTGATGGGGAGGCAATACTCCAAAATATCGTGACTGGAAATTTAGATTCTGATTTGGCTTTTATGCTAAGTCATATGGCAAGGCTAGTTAAAGGGTCAATATTGACTTTTAGGATTGTTACTTTCAAGAGGTGGCACTAGAGCTCTAGCCCTCTTCCTCTCTGAGGAGGTAATTTGCATATTTAACTTTCCAGATTAGTATGCATGGTGAATATAAGTCGCTGCACTCTAAAGCCGCCTTTACACACATCGCTAATGCGTCACCGATTTTGTGATGCAGCAGCGATATTTCTAGCGATATCGCTATGTGTGATACTTACCTCCGACCGGCTCCCCCGCTGGTTATCGCTGATTGCGCGAGAACGTCGGCCACTTCCTGCTGGGCTTCCTGCTGGCGCCGACGAGCGATGCGTGGACGCGGGCGGGAGGACGTCTTCATCGCTGCGTCTGACAGGTAAGTAACGACCGCTGCTATGTCGCTGGCGAGATCTGCCTGTTTGGCAGCTCACTAGCAACCATTTAGCGATGCACCAGCGATCCTGACCGGGTCGTATCGTGGTCGGAATCGCTGGTGCATCGCTAAAACATGATGAACAAAATTAGAAAAAGGCACAACGGTGCAAATACCTTCCTGGGCAACAAAGTTAGTTATTTTGCAGGTTCTGGCTAGTTGTCCCCTCCTGGGGTACTGGAAGCTGTTGACTTGGGCTTGCTGCTTCCAGAAGAGATGCTCTGGGTGTCTTCATTCTGTTGCTGACGGTCTACCACTGGTTCAGTAGAAGTAGCATCCGGTACCAAGGGAGACCATTCCTCATTGGCGGGTGGTCTTGCTGCTCTGGTACGAGGCCGGACATCTGGGGAAGCCGCAGCCTGTTGGCGCTGATAGGCGACTACACGGGGACTCGGTAGCCAAGGGATCTCGACATCCTTAAGTGACCTAGACTCGTCCCAGCCCTCAAGGTGTTGGATCATGCGTGCCTGTTCCAGCCGTACCCTCCTCAGCAGGGATCTCCTCCACCTCCCCATCTCCGATAGTCCAGTGCCCCTGGACGGCTCGTCCAACATCCCCATTTCAAGTTCCAGCAGACCCGCCTCTGACAGTGTGTATTCAGAGGGCAACCCGTTAAGAGGACCGGGATATATACCTGATACCTCCTGGTGGTGCAACCTCGGGTCCGGTACAGTCACAACGCGGCTCCTGGTGGCAGTGGGGGTAGCAGATGGTGACTCCCTGTCCGCGGGGGTCTCCGGTGGGACCTGCGCGGCTGTGTCATGTCCAGGCGGGAGCACGGCCTCAGCTCCCGGGGTCTCCGGTGACTCTTCCAGACAGGTCGCAGACAGCCATATAGACAGCGTGGAGGTGTATATTTGCACTGCCTGAGGACAGTCCGGTTCAGCGGTGACAGGTACCACTGGTGAAGGTACCGGGTCCAGAGGTGACTGTGGTGTAGGCCCCTCCTGGGCGTGCTGCCTGCTCAACCTCCGTAAGGCCTCCTGCCTCAGTCGCAGATGGCATGTCAGCTGGGTTATTTCTTCCAGCTGCTGGCGGTTCATCTCGGGACTTGGGCTGGAGCCTTCAGCCATGGCGCCGGGGAGATCCAACTCAACCTCCGCGCGCTCTACAGGCCTCCTCCCTTCTCCTTCCAAGATTGCGTTCTCGTGTTCTTCCTGCCTCAGCTCTTTTCCCTCCACTGGCCTTCGACCCTCCTTCTGAGGGCGGCGTCTTTTTCCTACTCCTCCATACCAAGCCAGTACACGAACCCCTCAGGAGGTGGGCCATGTTGCAGTTGCATAGAAGTTCAGACAGGGGAGACCCAGAACAGTTTGCGATCTTTTCTCAGGACCACCCATGTTGTCACGCCCTTCTTCACCGCGCCAGCGGCCATTTTTAGCATTCATTTTACAGTCTATCAAATATGGTCTTCGGCACATTTCCACAAACTTTTAAGTTCAATAAATCGTAGGCACACAGAACCCGATGGCAACAGGTCTCTTCATCCTGTTCGTGATGCCAAGTTGGGACGCCCTCACACCCAGGGCTGTGGGGTACTCGGTACCGGGCCCGGTGGATCTCAACGGGAGTTGTCACAGTAGCTGTGACCCGGCCCGTGGCCCTGGGCGCCCATGGTAAATGTTCAATGTGAATTAATAAGTCGTGACGCCACCTGTGGTGTTCGGCAATGTAGATGTTAGGCCGACGCTGCAGACAGATCCTCTGGGACAGATGGTGTGGTGCAGCAGTGATGGTATAGCCCTCCACAGGCAGGGCTGTTGTCCTAGGGCAGAGTAGATATGGTGACACTTAGGTGGTGTTTGTCCTAGGGCAGAGTAGATATGGTGACACTTAGGTGGTGTAGTGTCAGGCGCAGAGGATGTAGCGGTGCCAGGCAGGTCGACGCTGGAATAAGTGGAGGACACCAGGGCATGTAGTTCCAAAGCTTTACTCACAGTCTGTTGCACAAACAGGTGCCTGCTTCTGTGCCGTGTCCTCCGGGTCTGGGACTCAGTCAACCCCCCAGGCCAGATGGAATACTCCTTTCCAACACTCCGCCAACTTGTGCCTTTCTGAACATCTCCTCTTATAGCACCTTTAGATGAAGTACTCCTAGTACTGAGTTACAGTGGAGTTCCTCCTGTCTGATGTTCCTATGAACTCTACTTGTACGGCAGACAGCTGTAGCCTGCTTCGGGGACTCCTTGCTACTAAGTCCCGGCTCACTATCCAGTTGCTGTTGTGCTCCCAAGTCTTGTGTGGGAATAAAGTGGTCACTACTTCTATTCCTCCGGTGTCTGCTGCAGGACCATTAGTATCCGTACAACCTCGGGGACCGGGCCCCGGCCTTGCCCATAGAACTTCTAGGAAGGGTTCTCTTCTCACCCGCGTCCCCTGTTCTCTTTTATTTCTCATGTTCCGTACTAATACTTTCCTTCTATGGAGAGTCAAGCTTTCAGTCTATGTTGCTCTCTCGTTCTCTCTTTCCCGTGCCAGCAGAACCAGATCACTGGGATCTGCTGCAGCACTTCCATCCATCTATCCCTCTCTCTAGGGATCTTCTTCTCTCTCTAGCTCTCCAACCAACTGACCTCTAATCCTAAACTCTTCCCACTCCTTGTAATGTAATCTAACTCCACCCTCCTCCCAGCACGTTTCGTGTTCCAAGCAGGGAGCCACCAATGGGTGCTTTGCTATACTCCAAGCAGGGAGCCGCTGAAGGTGCTTTGCTACACTACTTTGTGGTGTGGGGTGCAGGTGTTGGAGTGTGGTCAGGACTTTCCACCTTACCTGGATGGTGGGGAACCACACCTCAGGAGGAGGTGTAGTACCTCTGTGGCGACTGAGCCTCAGGGGCGCCACATTACCATTTTGTAGAAAGCTGTAATATATTGTCTTGTGTTTCTGTATTATATTATTGCATAATATAGCGTGCCTGTTGTGCATGTACAGTTAGGGTAAGTTACAGTAGTGCATCCTTTTGGGAACATTAGAGGAGGGCACTTTAGTATATAGTTTACATAGTTATGGGTAAGTGTAGTTCTGTTGCAGGCCACTAGATGGGGGCATAGTAGTGGGCTCTATAGATATAGCTGATAGGACATTCATAGAGGGTTAAGTGTAGGAAGGGCTGCCGGGTAGTAAGCGGGGACCTCGAAGGAAGTTTGGTCAGACGGGACCAGGGTGCCCTAGTGTCCACATGGGCTATAGGCCTGGACAGCTTGTCAGCCACGCAACGTTCAAGCGCTGCAGTCCATGTAATCCAGGCCACTGTGTGTCATAGCAGTGGGCCAGTACAGAAACGGAAAGATACTTTAAGGGTAGGAGTCGGCTGGACAACTGAGATGAAGGAAGCTGGAGCTTCGACGAGTTTGGTACAGACTGACCGGATGCTTTACCAGAGGCAACCAAACCTGATGGCTGATGATTTCGAGTCTCTGGCGAAACAGGCAGAAGGAATTGTCATCATGGCGAGGATAGGCCATGAAGGAACTGGAGAGCAGTCTAGGACGGTCCGGTCCGGGTGTGTACTGCACAAAAGCAACAGCCAGAAAGGGAAAGATGAGGAACCAAGCAAATGTCACAATGTACCAACTGTGGATGTAACGTGTGAAGTACTCAGTAAAGAAAGTGTTAAGGTTAACTTGGACTATGTCTTCATTGATGGGGGTCACCTGAGAGAGGGTCCATCGTTGCCTGGGAATTGCCCAGAGGAAGCTGAATCTGGAGATGCAGGTAAGCCAGAGAGAAGAGTACAGTTTTCTGTAGGGGAAGGACTGGACCTCGATATTGCGGTTATCCGGGTCATGACTACAGTCCTGTCCCTCCCTTACAGATAGATAGATATATCTGTCTATCTATCTATCCATAGATCTATCTACAGATAGATAGATATATCTATCTATAGATCTATCCGTAGATATTCACTTATTTGTTTTGTGTACATTATATGTGAACATGATATGTGATTATATGTTATTCAATGGAGTATGTAAAATAAGAGGTTGGACAAAGAAATGACATCACAATTCTTTTTTTTTTGTTAAATAATAGATCTTTATTTAGCTTACAAAAGCGCATACAAATCCGCATGAAAATCCACATCAAAACGCATCAAAAACAAGTGGATTTTCAACTGCATTTTCTGGCAAGAGAGGAAGAATCTGCACAGAAAATTCCACACGCAAATCCACAACGTGTGCACATACCCTAACATGCCAATCCTGGCTTGTCACTCTCCACAAGGAGAAATGTTACCTATTAGATTCCTATTATTTTGTAAATCTACCTCTGGCTTTCAACACTGCTTGAATCCTTCTAGGCGTGCTCATGATCAGATTCAATCATGTCTCACGCAAAATATGATCCCAGATCTCTTCTACACATTCTCAAAGTTGGTGCCTACTGGTCGACACACTTAGGTATGCTTACAGCTTTTTCTTCAACTCTACCTACAAGTCATTTCGGTTGAGGTCTGGGGACTGTGGTGGCCAGTCTAGCACCTCTACTTTAATGTCATAGAGTCATTTTTGACTGATGCTTAGGGTCATTGTTCTGCTGAAACAATAAGTCGTCTTTCCCATACCCATAATACTCGAGTGTATGAAGTAATTCGTCTTGTAGGATACTCACATATAGCTCAGCACTGAGACCACCATCGATCCTGGTCAAGTATCCAACACCATTGGTTGTGAAACAACTCCATATCACCAGGCATCTTCCATTGTACTTGACAGTTCCTTCAATTTCTCAATCTGTTAGCTCCTTTTTCCTTTGTTTCATCTAAACCTATTTGCACTCATCAAAGTCTAGACTTCCATCTAATCATTCCAAATCACCCATTTCTAATCTTCTACTGTCCACTTTTCATACTTTTTTTTTGCAAGCTCGAGCCAACGTTTCTTATTACAATATTCTAGTCAAGGCTTCTTCACCTTTTTTTGGGCCACGTTCCAGACTTGTGTAACATGCGTCCCACGTTGCGTGCATGGACATCTGTGATCTCACTATTATGAAGCATACGAGCCACCTCCACTGCCATATTTGTCACGCCAGAACTGATAGACCTTATGATGAACCGATTTGTTGACTCCGATATTTTGCCTGAACGTCCACCTCTTGACTTTTGAATGGATCAAAGGATTTCATTTCATATTCTGCCAACTGCCAACTGTCATGGCACTCACATGAAGCAGTTTGGCAATTTTCTTGGCTGAGAGACTGCTATCGATGAGCTGGATAATGCAGTCATTTTTTCCTTTGGAAATCTTTTTCATGGCTGCTTCTCGGTTCAAACCAGTGATCTTTCACTTGGAAATCAACTTAATAACACACTGAGCTACTTCAGAATATGAGAACAGGTTGTAATTTATTGCATACAGGAAGAAAAATATTTTTCCACCACCAGGAGCAAAACAGTAACAATGCAGTGACATGACAAGAATTTGCATAACTAAGCATATACTTAGTCATTGCAAGTCAAATTTATGTATGAGATAGTGAAGATGATTACCTATAAAATAATGGTAGTGTAATGTTAGAAGCAGTTGTGGATGGTGAGATATGGAGCCTGAAAGTCAAAAGTTCAAAGCATTATTACCCTTTTGCTTGTAAGTGTACATCACATAGGAGAAACTGAGACGGCTGTATATACATCATATAGGACACACCAAGACTTCTGTAAATGCATCACATAGAAGACACTGAGACTATGTCACAGGTGTGTCAGATGCTACAGAGTCACTCTGCATCTGGCTGCAGAAGGTCTCTGCATTTGACCTTGCAGATGCCTTCTTGATACATCTGACTTTTGGACCCAGTGGCAACTTTTCTCCAGCTCTAATTGACACGCCTGGACCTGGGTGTTTATAGACTCCCAGTCTGCTTCAGGGAGTTGCCTGTGAAATTCACAATTTTTCCTTGTGAAGGCTTGGAGCTAAAGTAGTCGGCTTACATCTTCTCTGGTGCTTTTTCAAGGACGTTTGGTTTTACCTCTCTGGATCTGCTCAAGATAAGTTGCTTACACCTTGTTTGTGACCCTTCTTCTCTTTTTTTTAAACAGTAAATTTTTATTAAAGTTTATATTTAAACAATTTTAAACATCAATCCCCCCAATAAAAATAACATTCTAGGCATTAGTCAAAATGCAATGTAAATGCCAAAATAGAATAAAGAGCTTCAAGTACAAAATACACCTTGGAAAAGAATTATTAATTCCACTGCCTGCTATCTCAATCTTATAATCCATTAGGTGGAGAGACATAGACAGGAAGGGGTAAGGAAAAAGGGGAGAGACACAAACTGTGTAGGAATATTAAGAGAAAAAAGTCCTAACAGCTAATTTGAGCCCAATAATCCAGGGAGCTCAAATTGTATCAAATCTGTCCATTCCAACTCTCATCAAAGCCGTAATATATTCAATTCTACGGATATCAGCAATTCAATTTAGTAAATTCAATTTAGTAAATGTTGGTGGGAGGGGGGAGAGGTCTATTTCCAATTAAGAGGTATTAAACACTGGGCCGCAGTGAGAATGTGTAACAACAATTTAGCTGAATTTTTCCCCATCTCTCTAGGAGAGACATTTAGAAGGAAAATAGCTGGATATAATTCGACCTCCACAAACAGAATCCTGAAAATCAAGGCCCTTCACATCGTTGATTTCCAGGCAACACCACAAGATATTGTATTGAGATCCAACCTCCAAACCACAGCACCAGCAAAGGTTCGAGAGCTGAGGGTTCAATCTATGGAGGAGATCCAGAGTATGATACCAGAACAAAAAATTTTTATACTGATTCTCCTTATAAAGAGTGCAAATAGAAGATTTAGCTGCTCTATCCCAAATAAGTTGCCAGGTTTGAAGCAACAGACCTTTCCCCAAAATAGACTCCCATCTACTCATGTACGGATGTTCTAATTGCTGACCCCCTTGGGGACAATTTATTATCTTATATATTTCTGAAATTAATCCCTTGGTTGTTGGGCCCCTTTTGCAAATCCCTTCTTCTCTTTAGTGTACAGTGGGGACTGACCAGTGTACACCCCCTTCCCTAATCAGTGCCTAGCTCTAGAGATATACAGGGCTTAGGATCTTGCTCAGTGATTTGTGTCGACCCAATATAGTAATGGTAGGAGAGGCAGGGTGCAACTAGATATGCCTGGGGGTCTCCACTCCTTCCTTTCACTAGCATTTTGTCTTCCTTTCCCTCTTCCTCTCGTGTTGCACTTAGTCTCCCACACTCTGAGTGACATTATCACCGGCCGTGCATATTTAGGAAAAAAAACTGACATGTGGTTTTATTTGTGTATGTTTTTTTCCCTGTGTGTGTTTTTTTCTTTTTCTCCCTTGGTTATGAATCCGGTTGCAGAGCTGGCAGAGCAGCTATGCTGTCTGTCTCTGCAGGTGAATGAACTCCGCTATGAGGTTCAGCAGTAGCAACAGCGGCTGCAGGTCGCTGATGTTGGGGTCTCTGCAGGTAGGCCAGTCCAGCTGGAACCCAAGCTTGCCCTCCTGGTCAGGTTTTCTGGAGGTAGAGACAAGTTTTTGTGTTCAAGGAGGCTTGCAAACTGTATTTTGAACTTCGTCCTCACTCCTTCGGGAATGAGGAGCAACAAGTTGTTATTGTGATTTCTCTGCTGCAAAGAGATCCTCATTCCTATGCTTTCTCTTTGCCACAGGATTCGGTTTGACTCCAGTCTGCGGAGGGATTTCTTTTGGCTCTAGCCTTTATATATGATGACCCCGACCTAGTCTCTTCTGTGTTTGTTGACAGTGGAGCTGGAGTCAGCATGATTGATACTGATTTTGCTACAACTCATGGGCTTGCTTGCTGTACTTTAGTTAATCCCATTCCCATCTTCGCCATCGACTTAGCGCCACTTTCACAGAAAGCTCTGACTCAGATTATACATAATGTAAGACTGAGGGTGGGGTCGATTCATTGTGAGATAATTCCTTGCTATGTCTCGACGGTCTCCCCCCCAGTTGTATTAGATCTTCCCTAGTTGGTGAAACAAAATCCGTTAGTGGATTGGCAAGCCAGGGAGATCGTTGAGTGAGGAGATTACTGCCATGAAAAATGTTTAAATATTTCTCTTTCTACAGTCTCTACAGTAACAGTACCTGCTTTTTTGTTGGGTTTTGAGGATGTTTTTTTCTGATAGGGGGGTGTCAGGATTTGCCTCCTCATCAGGGACAGACTGGGACTAAAATTCAGCCCTGGCATTTGAAATCACAGAGGCCCTTGCTGTCCTCGCCCTGAACCCCAGATGGGGAAATATTACTCTGTCTGGAGGAAATCAAGATTTACTACAAGACCAATATTTCTAATAATACCAATAATATTGCTATATAACATTAAATAATTATAATATCAAAATTATAAAATTGCAGTATTAGGCTGTGTGCCCACGTTGCTTTTTTTTTAGCAGTTCCACAGCATTTTTGCGGCCGCAGAAACGCTTAAAAACACTTAAAAAAACGCATCCCCATGCAATCCTATTGGATTCCGTAGTTGCTGTGTCAATGCTGCGGATATTACCACTGCAGAATCGCATAGCGGTAAAATCCGCAGCATGTCCATTATTTCTGCGGAATCGCGGCGATTCTATTGCCATAGGATTGCATTGAAACAATCACTTTACGCATGTGGCTATGTCCACCATGCGTAAAGTGAACTCTTCATGTGCGGATGGTACCCAGGGTCTGGAGGAGAGGAGACTCTCCTCCATGCCCTGGGTACCATATCCCTGTAAAAAATAGAATTAAAATAAAAAATAGGGATATACTTACCTCCTGTCAACCCCCGAAGTTGTCCCGGCCCTCAATGGTGCTGGCGGCAACTTCCGTTCCCAGGGAGGCATTGCGTGAATGACCTCTGATGACTGCTACGTCATCAAAGGTCATTGTCGTAAGGCATGTATAGGCTGATTGAAGTAGTAGTCCCATCAGCCCCCGCCTGCTCTCACTGTTATCACTTGAATATAACTCATCATTCTCCCCTGCTCGCTCTGATCGCCGGCAGAGCAGGGGAGAGTGGTGTGAGCCGTCTTCAGCACACAGCGCAGGGGAAAAGCGCTAACTGTACTGCTGCTTCCCTGGAGGTGCCAGTGCATGTGGTACTGATGTGGCACACAGGCGGCACACGGTTTGCAATCTTTTGACATATGTAACACAGGTATTCGGATGCAGTGACACAGAACCACAGAGCAGGGGCTAACAATTATTCGCTTATAAGTACAGGGGTAATCTCCTCGCAGGAAGCAACAGGGAATAGACAAGTAAAGGCTGAGGGGTACAAAGGGGAAGAGTATCTCAAAATGGCAGTTTGCGAATAACAATTTCAATTAGCGCGACACGGATGTCCTTCTGGATTCTTGCATTGGATGGTTGGTTGCTGGTTGAGGCCGGTGCTGAGTTCTTCCGGCTTTCCTGTCTAACAAGTTGATCTCACTTCTGGTGGCAGCAGGTTGTCACTGGTCTTACCCACTGAGACTCTAGTCCATTATGCTGCAGTGCAGCAAAGAGGAATCTATCGCAATCCTCCACTCAGCATGAGTTCCTTCGCACACCCGCTGGGTCAGAGAGTCCTTGCCACATCCGGCTTTAATTGCTGCTATGCGGCCTATCTTTCCCTGCAGCCCGGCGCCGTTCCTCACTGTCTACACTCTTTCTGATGGAAAGTCCCCTTCCTTTCCTGCGCAAACCTTTTTATACCTCCCTAGCTCGACATGCCCCTTCTACACAGGTCAAGGGTCTGCTCCGTCTCCAGTCTCCTTCCCCCTACAACACTAGGTTCAGACCCAGCAGTTCCGGACCCGATGCTCTGTCAGCATCCACAGCCCGGTCTTCTCCTCTACAACCCTACTCTCCTTTTACTTGCCATTCCATGGGTGAGAGCTCTTTCACCAGGCGTTGACAATTCTCAACTTCTTGGATGATTCGTTGCCAAATGAATTGATCTTGCTCATACCGGGTGGGAGACACTCCAGCTGTGGTTCGCTCTGACTGTCATAATCTGGGCTGACTAGTGGGAGGTGGAGAGCTACTCTGGTGCAGTTGGCTTGCTGTTTCTGCGGCTTCAAACATTGGTAACTCAGCGCTCACCTCCCCGGGAGTGTCAGGTAGTGAAACATTGGGGTCTGGGGGAAAGGCTGGTACCCCTATCTCTCCATCAAAGTCTGGAGCCTTCAAAGTGGGTACCTCAATAGTTTTCGGTGATTCTTCTCCACCTTTCGACAGGCAGGACTGCAGTATACTAGGGTGCACCACCTGGGTAGGCACTCCTTCCACCCATTCAGGCTGAATTTTATACACAGGCCCGTCAGAGGCAACTCGTTGTGTCACTATATGTGGGTTCACTCCCATTGGATTTCCAGTTTTCCCTGGAGCCGTTTATTCCGGAACAGCACCCGATCCCCGGGTCTCAGAGCTGTCCCTCGGATAGGAGGCGTCTTATGATGCTTGAGGCTCTTGACACTTCGTCAGTACCAGTCAATGGAGAGTCTGCAGTTGGATCCCAGGAATACATCCCCGTCCGTGGGTAGTCCTCACAATTCTGACAGCCCAGCACACCCGTAATCCTATACTGTGGCTGAGCTGTTGCTCATAGCATCTCTTCACTGGCTCCCATTCCCTCCGCATATCCAGTTCAAATTACTAATACTGACCTATAAAGCCATCCATAATCTGTCTCCTCCATATATCTCTGAACTAATCTCCCGATATCTTCCCTCATGTAATCTCTGGTCCTCCCAAGACCCCCTTCTCTCCTCCACACTTATTCGCTCCTCACCTAATCGCCTCCAAGACTTCTCCTGAATATCCCCCATCCTCTGGAATTCTGTGCCCCAACACGTCCGACTATCAACCACATTCAGATGCTTCAGATGGAACCTGAAAACCCACCTCTTCAAGAAAGCTTACAGCCTGCAATGACCCCACTGCCTCCTCACCACTACTGGAGTTACCACATCACCAACACCGGAGCTGCCGAAAACCCCCAACCTACTGTCTCCTTCCCCACCATCCTGTAGAATGTAAGCCCGCAAGAGCAGGGTCCTCTCTCCCCTCTATCAGTCTGTGATTGTTAGTTTGCTTACTGTAAGTGATATCTGTAATTTGTATGCAACTCCTCATGTACAGCACCATGGAATCAATGGTGCTATATAAATAATAATAATTGCATCCTTGGATACAGTGAGTGTTGGAATTGTGGCATAAATATTTTTTGATTAAACTTGATGTATTTGTCATACTTATATTTGTGCTCCGTAATCACACTACAATAAAGAAGTAAACATTGTGAAACCCCAAATTTGTGTCTGTCACAAAACGTTTGGCCATGACAAATGTACATTAGCGAAAGCAAACAGAATCTGACCCTTTCTTTTGCATTGAAGCATTAGCTCAAGTCAATGTGAAAGGAGGGGTAGCTGGGTCAGCTGTGATTGTAATTGGTGGATCTTGTGTTATCAGTTGTGTAGTGTTACTTGCCATTATAATCCTGCTTCTCACGACAAAAAACTTGATGAAAACTCTTCCTGAAAAGGAATGAAAAATGAGTCTGAAAAAACTCCAGTGGCCAGTGTAAAAATTACAAGATCACTATTGTTTTTTAAATACATGTAACCAAAACCTAATTTAAACAATAGGTCTTTTATTCTGATGTCATTTTAAAAAGTTCTATGGGAGTGGCTTTATGGGAGATACACTGCCTTCCTGACAGTATGTGACCTTTGCATAAACTGTTCATTTAGAATATAGTGTTGCTGTCCTGCCTTATCTAACCTTCAGGCATCGTTACCCCTTTATAAATCACTGGTGAGGTCACATCTAGAATATGGGATCCAGTTTTCGGCTCCTCATTTTAAAAAGGATATTCAGAAATTAGAGTCAGTTCAAAGGCAGGCAACTAGATTATTACAAGGGATGGAAGGCTTCTCTTATGAGGAGAGGTTGGAAAAGTTGGGCTTGTTTAGCTTAGGAAAAAAAGACACCTCAGAGGGGATCTCATTTACATGTATAATGTCGGAGAAGGGCTTTTTAGGTCTCCTCAGGTATATCTGTCTTATGGGTACCAATGGATTGAAGCATAATCAGAGAGACAGACTGCACGTTGCCTTTCCAAATAGTCTCCTTCTTTATTGGTGGAACAAATGGGTTTTAATAGCACAATCATCAAAGGAAATGGACATTTCTTAACAATTGGCAAAATAAAGGGGGAGGTTACATAATAATCTGGCAGAAATATGAGTTATACAATTGGTTGTCAAACACATCCTGAGACACGAGATTGAAAACCCTTTGTTGGCAATGACTGCCTGAAGTCTTGAACTCATGGACATCACCAGATGCTGTGTTTCCTCCTTTTTGATGCTCTGCCAGGCCTTCACTGCGGTGATTTTATGTTCAATCTATTTTATTGAGCATTTTACAAACAAAGACTATATTATATGCAAACAGATAATATATAGAATCATAGAAAATATCTAGTATTCAAAAATGAGAATACAACCATCTATCAGTAAATCAAACATACCATGGTAGACAATAACAGTAGCCATATGGCGAACGTCAACAAGGTATTCAAGAGAGGAAGTATCCTCTATATTATGCAGAGGACAGACATAGGGTAAAAAAAGCGGGAAAGAAAGACAAGGGAAGAGGGGGTAAAAGGAAAAAAAAAAAAAGGGGGTTATGGATAAAGCAGTCCTTAAAATCATGTACATATTAATGTGCAAATTCCTATGTAACTGAAACATTCAGCGGAACAAATTATGGAAATCAGGTGAGTCCTGAAATAAAATCCATCCACTCCAAATCCTTATAAATTTATCACAGATAAAAGGCCTGGAGTTGATTTGAGGTGTGGTGCTTGCATTTGGAAGGTTTTGCTGTGAAGGAAACATGCTGTCAAAGGAGCTCTCCATGCAGGTGAAACAAGCCATCCTTAAGCTGCAAAAATCAGATAAAACCCATCTGAGAAATTGCTACAACATTAGGAGAGGCAAAATCTACAGTTTGGTACGTCCTGAGAAAGAAAGAAAGCACTGGTGAAATCATACAAAAAGACCTGGGCACCCACGGAAGACAACAGTGGTGGATGATCACAGAATAATCTCCATGGTGAAGAGAAACCTATCAGGATCCTATCAGCGCCGGCGGACTGCCATGGCTGAGCAAGGTAACTCACCCAGACTACGGGAGGGCTCGGGGTCCGATACTGCAGGGAAAGTTCCGAGAACAGGACCTGCGACACTAAAGGTAGTAAAGAGTACAAGGACCTACAATCATGTGACCACAGGAGGCATGGCTTAGCGTCCTGCTGCAGGAGATGACTGTAAGATTCTATTACAGGAATCCTGGAGTAGAGACTAGGGAAACTCAGGTCAGACAAACGGGGGGTCATACACAGAGAGGGCGGCGCGGTACCAGAGGGGCAAGCAGAGAATAGTCAGAACGTAAGCAAAGAGTCATACACAGAGATAGTAACACAGTACAAAAGGAACAGGCAGAACTTGTAACAGGGACAGAATCGGATCAAAACCAAACAAGCATAAAGTATCACAGTCACAAAGCACACCAGGGTCACAAACACTCGGCCAAGGGTCTGAGTATAAGCGACGAGGAGTGAGCCCACAATGAGGCTATAAAAAACCTCCCAGAATCTCAGAGTGAGGCTGTCCAGATTAACCTCTGAACTACCTGATCCCACAAACTCAGCAGGTCATGACAAAACCCCTTCACAACAGCCAACCAAGTGAACAACACTCTCCAGGAGGTAGGCGTATCAATATCCAAATCTACCATAAAGAGAAGACTGCATGAAAGTAAATACAGAGGGTTCACTGCATGGTGCAAGCCACTCATAAGCATCAAGAATATAAAGGTTAAACTGGACTTTTCAACCAAGTACTAGAAATGAACATTTTAATTACAATTATTTAATCTGTCCAATTACTTTTGGTCCCTTTAAAAACAGGGTGGCACATGTTAAGGAGCTGAAACTCCTAAACCCTTCATCCAATTTTAATGTGGATACCCTCAAATGAAAGCTGAAAGTCTGAACTTCAACTGCATCTGTATTGTTTTGTTTAAAATTCATTGTGGTAATGTCTAGAACCAAAATCGGAAAAAATGTTGTCTGTCCAAATATATATGAACCTAACTGTATGTAACTATGACTGCAATAGAGCTGTCACTGTAAGCTTACTTGACTTTTTACCCCAAACAGAAGTAAAAGCTTGGTCTTGCTGCCAGCTTGATTCCCACAAGTTAAACTAATACCAATTTACTGTAACCAGGAACTTTACAAATTCTCATGTTTTGTAACTTGTCATCCACTTTTTCCGAGTGGGTGGTTCCTTCTTTTCTCCTCTCTTCCCAACATGCATTGTGCCTGCCATGGATCAATGGCTTCCATAACTCCACCTTTGTTTGCAGAGTGACTGGAGAGATGGAGAAGAATGGCAAAGATCTGCCTCCCACTTCTTATAATCCATCTTGGCTTATCTCTAGCTAGAGACAGAACTTCATTATGGATCATAATGGGGGGGCTCAGAACTTTATCATTAAGGGTATATAAAATAATTTGAAATTTTGTTAGACTCATCTGGGGCAATGCAATGACTAAGTATTGAAGTAACAGTGACCATCAAACACCTCTGCTCTGCTCAGTTTCCTGATTACTACTTGGCAGTGTGACAACGGAAATATATTTCTGGTTTACTTTATTAATGTGGATACTAATAAAAAAAAAAAAGAAGTAAAACACCATTAGCAAAAAAATTACTTTCCTATGTTTCTTTACCCCAAAGCCTCCAAGTTCAATTTTGTTTTGTTTCTTTTTGTCACTTTTGCTTTTCCTCACCTCTTCCTAGAGCCATAACTTTTATTTTTCTGTTGACATAGCCATGTGATGAATTGCTTTTGGGTTTTTTTGCAAGATGAGCTGTAGTTTTCAATTACACCCTTCATTTTTCCATATGATGTTCTGAAAAACTGGAAAAAAAATCCCAAGTGGGACGAAACGGTGAAAAAAAAATGCATTTTTGGGCGTTTTTGTTTTTCTGATATTCATTCTAAAGTAGAAATTACCAGACAGCATGACTTTTTTTTTTTATTTAAGTAGTAAAAAAAAATCAGATTTGCGTTGTCATGTTCTGAGAACCGTTTTTATTTTTTCATCTATGGAACTGTGTGAGGGCTTGTGATTATAATTTGGGATATATAACATATTTTTAGAGTATTTTTCCGGGAGGTGTGGTTATTGAAAAACGGCAATTCTGGCATTTTGATTCTTGTTCCATTTACGGCTTCTTACAGTATGAGTTAATTTTAGATTTTGATATACACAGGACTTTTACTGACTTGAGATAAAATATATATTTTTTATTGTCTAATTTTACTGGAAAAAAAAGGGGAGTGATCCGAACTGTTATTTTTTTTTAAACTTTTTTTTTCCTTTGTTTTTGTTTTTTAGTCCACTCTGGGGACTTGAACCTGCCATTGTTTGATTGCTTAAACTATATAATACAATATCAGAGTATTGCAGTACATAATAAAAAATCAAAATTTGATAGGATGCTTAGCTTGTGGCTGAGCTTCACTGAGTGCCAGGATGGCAGTGATGTGGGCGGTCACCTCACAATCACGTGGATGGGTGCCATTTGGAGCTGGAGTATGGCTGCATCAGCAATTGCATCATATATCTGAGATTTACAGTGACATTTAAATGATTAACAGCAGCGATTAGAGCTTAGCTACTATTAGACACGTATGTTGGCTATGTAATGTAACTGGCATTTGCTGTAAGCAGACCACCTAAGCCCATTCCACACTTATAGACCCTTGTAATTACATTTATGTACTGTATGTCAATTTGTATTAAGGAATTAAAGTATATCTGTTTTTTTTGAGGAGAATTTACAGCAGAATATCTGTGTCTGCCCCTACGTAGATCTTCATGGGCAGCAACTCTAATCTGCTAACTCAGTAATGTGGAGATCTATATTCATTCATTGAACACAGAACTGAGAGTGAAAGAACAGGTCAGGAGGAAGAAACAGATCTCTCTGGTAAGATACAGCATATTACAAAGTTAAAAGAGAAAAAAGTAGGAATTAAGAAATAAGCCTCACCGTGTGATGTATGGTTGGTTGCTTCTCAATAGTGCAGTGAGGATCCAAGTCAGTTGAACATCGGCTACAATTAGAAAAAAGGATCCATAGGCTGGATATAAATAAAATTTGGTTTTTATTTTATTCCATTAAAAAGGAAAACGGTGTTGTCCAGACAGATTAAGGCTGTGTGCCCACGTTGCGTTTTTAAGCGTTTCCGCAGCGCTTTTAGACGTGCGTTTCTGCTACGGAAACGCTTAAGAAAAGCATCTAATGTAATAGAATGGAAAGCGCACATGTTGTGCTAATGGTGCGTTTTTTTCCACTGCGGAAATGCTTAGAGGACAAAAACGCAGCATGTTCATTAATTGTGCGGAATTGCATGCGATTCCGCATACATACACTGTAATTGCAAAAACGCATAGGAAAATGCATGTGAAAACGCTTGACAATCGTGTCAAAAACGCGTGTCAAAAAGTACATGCGTTTTCCCTGGCAAGGGCATGTGTTTCTGCTCAGGAAAAAAACGCTTGAAAAACACTACGTGGGCACATAGCCTAAAAAGTATCCAACATTCTAACATGTTTCTGGCAGTAGCCCTTAATCATAGAATATTCTATGACTAAGGGCTACAGCCATAAATGCGTTAGAATGTTGGGTTCTTTTTCATCTGTCTGGACAAAACCGTTTTCTTTTTTAATGGACTAAAAACCGAATAATATTACAAAGTTGCTTATCTTCTCGTGTACTATAAAAATAAAATAATGGTTCCTCTTTAAATAATGATCTAAGGTGACTTTTTGTGATACATTGTCTCCCTATTCGGCTCTCATATCATCAAACTTTATAAGAGACCAGATTCCACAATATAACTTTCAATTTCTTTTAGCTAGAAGACAATCATTGTAGTAACCATCGCTTCTCTCTCATGGTTTATAACTTGATTGCTGATCTCTGTTTGGTCATTTAGCAATTTGGGATCTTGATGATCTATGAAAGATATAACCCTCAGAAAAAGCTGGAAGAGGACCCCTGCGACTGCTGTAATGGCAGCTATAGTTGACGGCTTCCAGATTGCCCCGGAACAAATCAAATTAAGGGGATATTCTCATCATAACCATTAGTCAGCACTGTATGCCAAAAATATCGAATAGGTGCAGTACCTCTGGGACTTGTGCTCACATCCAGAATAGTATAGTCAGATGTGCACCACATTTTATTTCTATGACAATTACATAACAAACAGGGTTACCATAAATATCTAAAGTAGGAATAACCAAAATGTTTGGTCTGATGATATTGTTGGAAATATGTTATCAACTAAAATAATTTTTTAATAACCAAATGCTACGCTATGCGGTGCAGTAAACCTCCCTAGGAACAGTCCTTCAGCATATGATGAGTATTAGGATGTGAAGGGAGGTTGAATGCATAAATTACTGTGCATAAACTGATGTGAGATTCCCTCCATTTTTCATTAATATGTGTCCACTACTGTATATCTGAGCCCTCTAAAATAATTGTACTGTATCTGCGTTCTATGGTATATGGCCCATTCATAATATTAGTGGGGGTCCCTCATCATCTTAGTTACACTACTGTACAGTAGATCAGCTTTTGCAGTATAGATGCATCGTCTCACTGTAAGATTTATACCATAAAATCCTCATGGAAACCACACAATGTACATCCAACAAAATTGTAAACTATAAGTTATATATGGCCAGGAAATATCATGGACAATAAAGGGACTAATCATTAAACTTGACCATATCAACAAAAAGACTATGATCAAAAATCCCAAGATGCTTTTTTCAAAACTACAAAAAAAGATCTTTATTTAATTTAACAGGGGTACATGGAGATGGGGGAAGTCACAAACACGACATGCACATGTGAGCAATGGGCACACCTTGAAAAGGTATACAATATACTAACTCAGATCATAAGTACATTGCTCAAAACAATAAAGGGAACACTTAAACAACAGAATCTAACTCCAAGTAAATCAAACTTCTGTGAAATCAAACTGTCCACTTAGGAAGCAACACTGATTGACAATCAATTTCACATGCTGTTGGGCAAATGGAATAGACAACGATGGAAATTATTGCCCACTATCAAGACACACTCAATAAAGGAGTGATTCTGCAGGTGGGGACCACAGACCACATCTCAGTACCAATGCTTTCTGGCTGATGTTTTGGTCACTTTTGAATGTTGGTTGTGTTTTCACACTCGTGGTAGCATGAGATGGACTTTACAACCCACCCAAGTGGCTCAGGTAGGGCAGCTCATCCAGGATGGCACATCAATGCGAGCTGTGGCAAGAAGGTTTGCGGTGTCTGTCAGCGTAGTGTCCAGAGGCTGGAGGCGCTACCAGGAGACAGGCCAGTACACCAGGAGACGTAATGTTTCAGTAGATTGTATGACCTTTGCCGAACATTGGATTGCAAGAGCCAAGCAGGATGTAGACAAGAGGCGCAGTATGAAAGCTCAGGTGAGGGGCGCTCTGACAAAACAGGTGATTCTTGTAATTTGAAGAAGAGTGTTGAGTCCTTTTTACCATGACATGTTGTCAATAATACAGTACAAGTCAGGAGTACTGAGATGTGGTCTATGGTCCCCACCTGCAGAACCACTCCTTTATTGAGTGTGTCTTGATAATTGTCAATAATTTCCATCTGTTGTCTATTCCATTTGCACAACAGCATGTGAAATTGATTGTCAATCAGTGTTGCTCCCTAAGTGGACAGTTTGATTTCGCAGAAGTTTGATTCACTTGGAGTTACTGTGTATTCTGTTGTTTAAGTGTTGCCTTTATTTTTTTGAGCAGTGTATATTATAATCATTAGCCTATTGCACATTCCCAATTGGCCTAATGCAGAGTAAAAATAGGCATCCTGTGTGTATATACATATAGATTTTCAATAGAAATCAACAAATGTTGCACCTGATCAGATGGCTGGGAACGTGTCAGAGAGCGCCCAGGGGTGCCCAACCTCTACATGCCACTATATGATACCAAGTAGCAGACTTAGTATAGTAAAGACAACATGTTGTGAGATTCATGGTGCATGAATCACAAGCAGCATTAATCTGGGACAGGCTTACTTATTACAAGTACTGTATGTATTTCATCCTTCTCTGCATGATTGACAGGTCTCTGCCTACAGACATAGGGCGAGACCTGGCAATCATGCAGAATAGGACGAGTAGACACCAGCACAGCCCGCCTCATTGACTAGTCATCTCTATAACCTGTGGTGTAGTAACCACTGTGTCCGCTAGGGGGTGCTGTGTGGATGTCCCAGGAGAAAGGATGAATGGCAGAATACTGAATGGCCATTATGTATCTCAAAGTGGGTGGCTTTGAGATGGAGACTTATGTGTTGATCAGCAGTGATACTGCTGAGGTGCTGCTTTAATGTGACAGGGAGAAGTCTCCAGGTAACTAGGGAGATGGGCGGGCCAGTTACCTACAAACCCACCCAGGGGGTGTGTTCAAAGAACACTGTTGTAAAGAGTGTGTAAGTGCTTGAAGGACCTGTGATGAGGTCAGAGTCATGTGACCCGGTGGGCGTGGCTATGAACATATAATGTGGCCAGGGTAGGTCACATGTGGTGAATGCAGGGACCTGATTGGTCCGTTTGGAAGTTCTCGTGTGGCTACCTTCCTGACAGCATGTGGTCGCTGTGTTTAATGGCTGCAAGTGCCTGAGAGTTCCCAGGGGAGGGAATGAATGTCTGCAGTAAGCTGAAGCAGCCATGAGGAGACCCGGACGTGGGTGAGATAAATGAGGCTAAGAGAG
Organism: Dendrobates tinctorius; assembly: GCF_039654945.1. Lineage (NCBI taxonomy): Eukaryota > Metazoa > Chordata > Amphibia > Anura > Dendrobatidae > Dendrobates > Dendrobates tinctorius. The sequence goes on from NW_027361783.1 coordinate 23,359,909, forward strand.
CCTGTATGCTGGACATTGTACAACCTGTGTGAACACAGGGTTTACAGAGTGAAGCTATAATGGACGCTCTGCTGTTTATATGCTGTTGCATATTGCTTTGGTTTATGATGATGATTAAACCTCATGGACTATACTGCTTTATGAAAACCCGTGCTGGATCTGGTTTTGTGGCAGCTAAGCGAGAATCCCCTAACTGAATGACAGCGCTACCGCACAATTGGTGGCAAAAGCTATGGGCATTATTGTAGCCTTGTCGCTGGAAGCAACGGAAGAGGACTGCAAAAGTCTGTTGCTAAGGGCAACGCTGAGCCAGGAAGGCTGACGGTTGGGGAAGCCACTGCACGGCTGTGGTTCTGGAACTGTGGGGCGGCCTAGTGAGTAAGGCACTGTCCGGATCGGTGAGCCCAGTGCGGCCGTTTCCCCAGGAGAAAGAGACTTATAGGATACCTCTGCGGTAGAGGGGTCTGAGAACCTGCACGGCCAGCAGGTGATGGTCGTGAAAACCATGTTGCACTGACCGGGGTCAGTGAGAAAGAGACTGGTGTTTGATAGGGTGCCTCTGTGGAGAAGAGGTATCCGAGGACCTGTGGGGCCGACACAGGTAACGAACAGGTGTTCGTGTTGTACTGACCTGGGTCAGTGAGAGAAACTGTGTACCTGGAGGGTTCAGTGAGCCAGGTCCTGGAGAGTCAGTGTTGGGAGATTCTAGGAGAAGAATTGGATCCCTGAAGCACGTGGTATGACCTTGGACCTGGTGAGGCATGAGTGTTGGGCAGTCTCAGGAGGAGATGAATGTCCTGAAGAGCACCCGCTAAGCCCCTGGACCTGGTGAAGCGGGTGTGTTGGGAAACCCTGGGAAAAGGGCCGCTCCCTGAATAGCACCCGGTGCGCCTTGTGTGTTGAGTTAATTAAATTCACCGCACACTCAAACAGACTTTATGCAAATAGGTGTTCATTTTATTACATGTGGGATCCAAACAGGAATATAGCACACAGTGGAAGCGATATAAATAAAAGACGTTTCGGCTCAGCCCGAGCCTTTATCATATTATCGCTTATTCCAATATTGGAGGTTTGTAAAAGGTGCAGAAGGAGAGGAGAATCTCTCAAGAAGAAATACCAAGATAAATGGCTGATGTGTGCTGAGAGAAGGAAGCGCTCCCGCGCCTGTCAGAGGTGGCGTCCTGACAGGCGCGGGAGCGCTTCCTTCTCTCAGCACACATCAGCCATTTATCTTGGTATTTCTTCTTGAGAGATTCTCCTCTCCTTCTGCACCCTTTACAAACCTCCAATATTGGAATAAGCGATAATATGATAAAGGCTCGGGCTGAGCCGAAACGTCTTTTATTTATATCGCTTCCACTGTGTGCTATATTCCTGTTTGGCTTCCACATGTAATAAAATGAACACCTATTTGCATAAAGTCTGTTTGAGTGTGCGGTGAATTTAATTAACTTGTAATTAGGGCCTACTGGTCCGTTGCACCTGCACCTCGTCTATATTTGACTAGAGTGCACGCTAACTACCCAGTTCGCCTTGTGTGTTGGACGGTCTCAGGCAGAGACGGAACGTCCTGAATAGCACAGACAGGACATGTGAGTTTTGTGTGGTGTGTTGGTGTGGCCGGTGTGTTGGGAAACCCTGGGAGGAGGGTCGGTTCCCTGAATTGCACCCGGTGCGCCCTGTGTGTTGGATGGTCTCAGGAGAGGAGACGGAACGTCCTGAATAGCACACAGAAAGGACACGTGAGTTTTTTGTGTGGTGTTTTTTTTCTTTTCTCAACTCAGCCTGCGGTGGCTCAGTGGGAGTCAAGAAGGTGACAAGCAGCTTATGGTAACTCAGCGGGGTTACGAATGGGACAAGAGGCTTCCAGTAACTCGGCGGGGTTGCGAAGGGGACAAGCAGCTTCCTGTAACTCGGCGGGGTTACGAAGAGGACACCAGCCTCTGTGTGTGAACAGCAGCTGGTGGTGTCGGTGACCGGTGACAGCAGGAGCTGTGGTGGTGCCAGCAAGGACTTGTGTGGTATCGTTAAAAGACAAACTGTGTTGTGTGAACTGTGGTCTGAGAAGACCGGTATAACGGACATGTGGAAATCCCGGAAGGGGGCGGTGGCCCAAACCAGGGTGGTAGCCCAAAAGGGGGTGGAGTCCCAAATCGGGGTGGTAGCCCAAAAGGGGGTGGAGTCCCAGAAGGGGCGGTGACCCAAATTGGTGTGGTAACCCAAAAAGAAGTGGAGACCCAGAGGGGGGGGCGGTGACCCAAAATGGGGTGGTAACCCAAAAAGGGGTGGAGTCCCAGGAGGGGGCAGTGACCTAAATTGGGGTGGTTCAGGCAATGGCAACACTGGTTGCCTCAGTGGGTATATCTGGGGAACCGCAGTGTGTCTGTATGAGTTTTGAGGAGTGCGGCATGTATTTTCCGAATAATGACGGGCCACAGGTGTGTACCGTGATGCTGCACCGGGAAGGAGTCTCTGGTAGACTGGACTCGGAGAGTCAGGTGACTCTGACAGGAACTCCTCTCGTTTGGTCTCTGACCGAGAAAAACACCAGGGTTCGCTGTAAACATGGGGTCACGGTGAACTATGCAGTAGACCGAGTAATGTTTGAGGGGATCAAAGGTGGTGTGTGCCAAGGGGGCGGGATAACACGTGATTTAGTCTATGTCTTGGAGAGGGGCCGGGACTTTGAGTTGTTTGATGATGTATGGTCGAATGAGGGAGACGTTTCTACTGTTGGATTAACAGACGTTGAGACGGTGACGCCTCCTAAAGTGGACAGGTCTGATGTATAAGTGACTGGAAGAAGAAGTACATTTGCCCAACTGACGGACCTGATGTCTCGTGATAAGACAGATGGTGGGCTGGGAGATGAGGTGACTGAAGTGGACACACGGTCAGAGGGTAACTGGAGGGTTGACTCGGATGATCGGCATGACTCAGACTCTAGGGGTGACTGTGGCTCAGAGAGAAAGGGAGCACAGACTAGATGACCTAGAGAAAGAAGTCTTTGAACTCAAAGGTCACCTGGCATCGTGGCAAGGTCTGAATAAGTCCCTCAGAGAAGAGGTAGGAGTACTAGCAGAAACTGTAAGAGGTCTTCTGCGGGAGAAGAAGTGGGACAAAGACTTACAGTGGCCAGACCTGAATGAGGAACAGTGTGAAGACAAAAAGAAGCTGAAAAGTATGGAAGCAGAGGTGATTCATTTGCAGACGGAGCTTGCCGCTGCAGAGTGTGCTAAAAGGCAAGCACAGCAGGAAAGAGATGAACTGGCTGATGTGATTGCCAACAGCAGAGGTGAAGGTGCTCTGGCTTTGGAAGAAAAGAGGCGGTTAAAGTCTCGCATTGTTCAGCTTGAAGAAGAAGTGGAGGAAGAACACGGCAACGTTGAATTAGCCAATGACAAGCTGAGAAAGGCCACACTTCAGGTTGACCAGATGGATGCTGATCTGAAGACAGAATGTAGGAATGCTCAGAAGAATGAGAGTGCCCGTCAGCAATTAGATTGCCAGAATAAGGACTTAGAAGCAAAGGTTGCACTACTGGAGGAACAGCTTGATACAGAAATTAAAGTGCGACAATCTGCTAGCAAACAAGTACGTCGTAATGAGAAAAAACTGAAGGTTGTAGTAAGGCAAATGGATGATGAAAGGCGTAATTCTGAGCGGTACAAAGGCCTGGCAGAGGGAAATGATGTGCGTCTGAAACAGTTGAAACGCCAGGTGGAGGAAGCAGAGAAAGGCTCAACGTGCCAATACCTTGCACCGTAGATTACAGTGTGAACTGGAGGTTGCTACGGAGACAGCAGATGCAAAGAACTGTGAGGTTAATGCACTGAAAAGTAAACTTAGATGTGGTGGGGCACCATTTTTTACAAGACGCTTAGATAGAGAAAGGATGGTGGCTAACCAGTGTCTGACGACGCAGACAGACCGTGACTGGGGGGGTCAAAGCCAATGACTGATATTCTGACTACTGGAGGCGGGGGAGGTCTAACGTAGGAACGAGGCCGTATGACAGATGGAGACGGTTCTCTCGACCTGTGGGGCAAGGTGTAGTGAGTGCCCGGTCGCGAGACCCTGGTGTAATGTTGTGTGTTCAACCCCACAAGTTTGAACAGAGGGGGGAGGTATGTGGTGTAGTAACCACTGTGTCCGCTAGGGGGCGCTGTGTGGATGTCCCAGGAGAAAGGATGAATGGCAGAATACTGAATGGCCATTATGTATCTCAAAGTGGGTGGCTTTGAGATGGAGACTTATGTGTTGATCAGCAGTGATACTGCTGAGGTGCTGCTTTAATGTGACAGGGAGAAGTCTTCAGGTAACTAGGGAGATGGGCGGGCCAGTTACCTACAAACCCACCCAGGCGGTGTGCTTAAAGAACACTGTTGTAAAGAGTGTGTAAGTGCTTGAAGGACCTGTGATGAGGTCAGAGTCATGTGACCCGGTGGGCATGACTATGAACCATATAATGTGGCCAGGGTAGGCCACGTGGTGATTGCAGTGACTTGATTGGTCCGTTTGGAAGGTCTCTTGTGGCTACCTTCCTGACAGCATGTGGACGCTGTGTTTAATGGCTGCAAGTGCCTGAGAGTTCCCAGGGGAGGGAATGAACGACTGCAGTAAGCTGAAGCAGCCATGAGGAGACCCGGACGTGGGTGAGATAAATGAGGCTAAGAGAGCCTGTATGCTGGACATTGTACAACCTGTGTGAACACAGGGTTTACAGAGTGAAGCTATAATGGACGCTCTGCTGTTTATATGCTGTTGCATATTGCTTTGGTTTATGATGATGAATAAACCTCATGGATTTTATGCTTTATGAAAACCCGTGCTGGATCTGGTTTTGTGGCGGCTAAGCAAGAATCCCCTAACTGAATGACAGCGCTACCTCACAAACCTCATTCCAGGAGCCATATTTAAGGTATGCATTGAATTTCTGAGTAAAGCAGAGATATTTGTAATAGGGGAGTATGTCAGTGATCCATAAACACCATGGTTACATCTAGAGTAAAAATATTCACAATGGTCCCTATCACCAGAAGGCCATTAGCTTTGATACAGATATTGCCCTGGTTTAATCCCTTGTCAACAGACACATGATGAGCTCTCTAATGATCCTTCTAATATACGTGAGGGCACATGACAGTGATTTACTGGCTTTAGTAACTTATGTAATGACATCTACATGAGCACTCTCAAATTTACACTTTTAATCTACCTTTCTTTAGAACGCTTGGAAAATTGGGGTGAAACCTTTTAAAAGAGATAAGCATATACTAGGTGATTCAGCAGCCCATTGATGTTAGTTTCTGACTCCAGCTGTATGATTGACAACATGTCATGATAAAAAGGACTCAACACTCTTCTTCAAATTGCAAGATTCACCTGTTTTATCAGAGCGCCCCTCACCCGAGCGGTCATACTGCCCCTCATCTACATCCTGCTTGACTCTTGCAATCCAATGTTTGGCAAAGGTCATACAATCTACTGAAACATAACGTTTTTATATTGACTAACAATAAAAAGAACTGCTATACCTTGCAATTTGAAAAAAATGCCGCATTTTTCTTCCACGTTATACAGAGGGAGGAGAAGCTGAAATATCCTTACAACATGTTGTTCTTGGCATGATCTTCTGGTATCCACCACCAGCTTTATAACAGCGCTGCTGCCAGTTATTGTAATCCTGCCCATGATAAAGATGAGTGGATGATGATAAGGTGAAAATTGATCTCCACAAACTCAACGTGTCAGCCTAACATTAGGCTCAATGTGCATTGTGATAATTGCAAGATCTTAACGTTTCTTTTATATGTGAAAGAAAATGGCTCCAAGATTCTGTGCTTTTAAAAGTTTCCAAGCCTGCGAAAAGCTTAATTTTGTGTATCTGCCAACTGAGAACTCTGTAAGGCATCTGGAGCGTCAGTCACCACGATGACATCACTGCCTCGCCCGCATCCACTGCAAGGCAGGATAGACCGGTAGACAGCGGCCATGACTGGATTAGGAGAGTGTAAGATTATGGTGTGATGATTATAAAACTGTGTGACGGAGACCATCATACTGTATTGGAGCTGTAGTGGGACCATCATACTACAGTGTTTTCCTGAAAATAAAACTTTTCTTGAAAATAAGACCTACCCTTAAAATAAGTCCTAGCATGATTTTTAAACCATTTTAGAGGATGCTTAAAATAGAAGTCCTACTCCAAAAATAAGCCCTAGTTGCAGTTCAATAAGAAAGTGGCCAAGCATCTATAAAAGCTAAAGAATACAGCAGGACCCTTCATCAAAGAAAGCAGATAACCCCAAAAGAATCACACTCTTCAGACCCAAAACCATTAGAATTGTCAAGTGCTGATGTTGGATGGGCTCTCACACAGAGATCTGTGTTACTGTAAGGTCCCTCATCATTCCAGCTGCATTGCACTGCACCTCACATACACAAATCGGGTACCAGTATCACTCTGCTCCCAAGCACAAGCATTCTGTTTCTGGTCTCCAGGGAGGCCAACTGCTGTCAGGCAGACCTGACAGTGATACAGATTTATGCTTGAGAGCCCATACAATTGCCAGCTATACCATAATTGTTTGGCGTCTGGTGAGTGCAATTGTATTGGGGGTAAAACATTATTAGCAATCAGATCAAGTAAGTAGAGAATAATATTTGTAAATTTAAGTAGGTAATTTAAACCACAGTAAATAGGGTATGTAACAACCACTATAGGACTGGTATATATGGTTCTGCACCATGAGATTAGCAGACCAGATAAGAGGCACAACTGAACCAATAATAGGATTAACACAAAACTTAACTTCATTTAGATAAAATACAATAAATTGAAAGATGCTACTTAACACTAGAACTACTGCATGTTTCATAATACCTATAACTACCATTAGGGGTCATTTTGACCCCCATTCAAAAGTACTGACTCTGGAGTAAAAATAACTTTTTTGTTGCCAACAAATTAAAGAACATTTATTTTAACTTAGTAGGAACAGTGTTAAGATCAAGTACAGCACGCATTTTCCTTTTACATGGTCATAGCATGCGGTGTCCAACAGTTAACACAAACAGTACTTTCTTCCACTTTCCCAGTGCATTTTCCACAAATTGGTTTGTTACAGCTTGCGCAAGTTTTAGTTGTTTTGCTTTCGTTGCATCTTCCAACTCCACATTTTCGACACTTGCGGATTTCTTGTCCTTTTGCTTGTGGTTCAGACATTGCGGATGATGGGCCACTTTTTCTGACTCATTTTCAGATAAATTCTGAAGACATTTCAAAATTTCATCACTTGTCAGACCCCTCTGCTTACTCATGCTTCAAATATACATCGCAAAAAGGGACTTGTAAGTTCGCAGAAGTAATAAAACGACACTGTACAAACATGCAGAGTTGCAGCTTCAGCTGTAATGTTTGCTACTGAAGTGCAGACAGAAATCGCTGCAAGAGACATGGATCAAACATGTTCAGGCAAGTTTAGACAAAACAAAATGCTGAATCATCCCTGATATGCAAAGATACAATTACACTCTACAACTAGGGAGAATCACTGTGATTTTCTGTACTCTGTAATATTAGGTGACTTGCCTACTACTACTTTTATGTATGGGGTCAAATTGACCCCTTCAGTACTTATAGGTATGAATTGTAAAATACGGGCCCCTGAAAAAGTTACAATTCATTTTTGTGTCCTAAAATATACACTACCATGAATAAATAAAAGTCACAAAAAGTCAGAACTCATTTGTTAAAATTTTAGAAATTATAGGAAAAAGAAATAGCAAAAGGGTCAAAATGACCCTTCCGGTAGTTCTAGTGTTAAAATATAAATATATCAATTAGCCAATAGATGGCACCACATCATAAATAATTCATAAAATGATAAGACCCACAATTTACAAAAGGAATTGATACTACATCTATTTGCCATATACATGTTAGGTCAAATTTCTTTTGGAAATTGTAGGTCCTATCATTTGATGAATGATATAGTAATATAAGACCCAGTCTAAAGGCCCCTTTACATTTAGCGATGCACCAGCGATCCAACACGGTCAGGATCGCTGGTGCATCGCTAAATGATCGCTAGTGAGCTGTCACACAGGCAGACCTCACAGCGATGCAGCAGCGACGCAGCGCACGATACTCACCTTTCACACACAGTGATCCTGACGTCCTCCCGCCCGCCTCCACGCGTCGCTCGTCGGCGCCAGCAGGAAGCACCCGACAAGAAATGGAGCTGGACATTCTCGCGCGATCAGCATTGGACAGCGGGGGAGCCGGTCGGAGGTATCACACATAGCGATATCGCTATAACGTCACAGAATCGGTGACGTTATAGCGATATCGCTATGTGTGATACTTACCTCCGACCGGCTCCCCCGCTGTCCATCGCTGATCGCGTGAGAATGTCCGGCTCCATTTCTCATCGGGCGCTTCCTGCTGGGCTTTCTGCTGGCGCCGACGAGCGACGCGTGGAGGCGGGTGGGAGGACGTTAGGATCGCTGTGTGTGAAAGGTGAGTATCGTGCGCTGCGTCGCTGCTGCATCACTGTGAGGTCTGCCTGTGTGACAGCTCACTAGCGATCATTTAGCGATGCACCAGCGATCCTGACCGGGTCGGATCGCTGGTGCATCGCTAAATGTAAAGGGGCCTTTATTTTCAGAGAAACACGGAGCTGTGCGGGAACCATCATACTTTGTGGGGAACTGTAGAGGAATGACAATGCTGTGTGGGTGGAACATCATAATGTGTGGGTGGTAGAGGTGTACATCATATTGTGGGGGAGAGGAGCAGTGTTGACCATCATGCTGTGAGGGGGGCGATGGTGATCATGACACTGTGTGAGGGAGCTGGTGTGACCATCATACTGTTAGGGGCTGTGATGGCCATGTTACTGTGTGGGGTTTGTGGGGTTTGTGGGGTTATCATGCTGTGTAAGTGGCGTAATTTGGGAACATCATTCTGTGTGGAGCATATTGGGCGCATCATACACTAATTGGGCCATGATAGCAGGTGAGAAGGCTAAGGGGCATCAATAGAAGCAAAATAACTGCATGCTGAAATACACGTACCTCTCCGTGTCTTAAAAAGTTGGGAGGTATGGCCCTTCTGCGACTGCACCTATGTGTCACGATTAGGACTTTTGATACGGGGTCCCGTGATTTCTATGTACACCCCGCTCAGGGTCATTATTATAAGGCTATCTGCACACGTAGATTTTGGTCCTGCGGAAAAATCCGCAGGTAAATTCTCAGGTCAAAAGACCTGCTGTTTACCTGCAGATTAGCCTGCGGTTTAGCCCTGCGGTTTCACACCTCTACAATGGAGAAGGTGTGAAACCGCAGCGGAATCCGCACAAAGAATTAACATGCTCCGGATTTTAACCCGCGGAAAAATCCACGCGTAAAAATCCACAGCATGTGCACAGCGTTTTTCAGTTTACCATTGAAAACAATGGTACTGTACAACGCACCTAAATCTGCTGCGGACCCGCAGAGCCTGAAACGCTGCGGATTCGCAGCAGAATCCGCAACGTGTGCACATAGCCTCAGGGTGCACACTGGGGAATCATTATCATTTTAGGAAGACTACAAGAGGCATTAGTATTAAGAAAGCACAGGGGGGTGTGTATTATTATAAGGAGGTTCGGTGCCATTATTGTAAAGGGCCAAAGGAAATTATTATTAAAGGGGGCATTATCTTAGGATGTTGTATAGCTGTAAGCAGGCATAGGGGAGTATTATTACTATGAGAAACTACAGAGGAAACATTATTATTGCATGGTGGCACAGAGGGGACACTATTATTGTGTGGAGTACAAAAGGAGGCAATTATTATCTAGGGTACAAGTTATAGCATTATATGGTTTGCGTAGAGCTGGGGGAATGTGAGGAGCATACTGGAAAAGAAGTAAGCCAAAGATGTCAGCGTGTTACATTTTGCAGGGATATGTTATGGATGGAAGAAGTGGCCCTGGCTGTCTAGGCCAAACAGAAAAGGGAAAATGTATGACTACAATCCTCGAGAACATCACTGGTGAGAACCTTTACAGCATAAACATATATTGTCTAAAGAGCACTGGTGTAAATCTTTTACTATTATATGGTCACTGTTCAACAACAATATCAGTCCTAGTACAGTGGTGTTGATTAATGATCAGTATGGCAATATCACTACGGTATATGCTGGTAATAAATTCTTATGGTGTCTGTTACATTGCAATATTGGTATTTTTGTAATTAAACCTTATATAGTAGGATTATTGGAAATATAGGTCTTCTAGAAAATCTTGATTTCCTGCAGACAGAGTAATAATATCGGTAATAGAGAACCTGGAGCAGAGGGCAAAGCCACCATGGGCCTGTGTGTTTTCAAATGCCAGGGCTGAATTTTAGTCCCAGTCTGTCCCTGCTTCACAGCTACTTACACCTGCTGGGAAGGGTGTCCGATTGGCAGCTACCCTGAAGCTAATTGTCCTATTAAATGGGGGTGGCAGGGCTGGTGCTGTATTTTCTTCGCCAAGACCCTTCTTCTAAACAGGAACCGGTCATGTGTATGTTGTGGTGTTAGATTTATTCTGTACTCACTTGTCATTCGGGAGTCCTTGTTACCTCCTCGTCCTTGGGACTGGATACAGCTGCACACATAACAGATAACATTTGGTCCGGTTCGGCTTTACTGTGTGGTTCGGATATATAAGGCTGTGGCATACATAATGAGAGAGTTCCCTCCGGTTGGGATGTGCCTTTTGCCCAGTGTATTGTCAGTTCTTGACTCCATTCTTCCTGACCTGCCCCTGCCTCAACAGATTCTTCCACTTAGGGGATAAAGAGCCACGGAATCTGATGCCTCTTAGGGGCCCTAGGTCCTGGACCGGACCAAGATCTGCGCAAAACTTCAGATGTGTCCTCATACTGTTTAAAAGACTTGAGACTGACTGACACTTTACTTCCGATGCACCTGCTGACCTTGTACTTGTAGCACACCTCACACTGGCGGGGACTTCCTACTCGCTCCCTTAGGCCGGGGACACACTTGCAACTGCAATGCAAGAAACTTGCGTGAGTCTCTCGCCTCAATACTCAGCACTGCCGCTGGCACTCGGGACCGCAGCACTTAGCTGCAAATACATGCAGCCGCACACTCCGGTCCCGAGTGCCAGTTATTGAGGTGTGAGTTTCTCACATTGCAGTTACAAGTGTGACCCCGGCCTTAAGGGCCCCGTCACACATAGCGACTCACCAGCGATCCCGACAATGATATTACCTTGTCAGGATCGCTGGTGAGTTGCTACATGATCGCTGGTGAGCTGTCAAACAGACAGATTCACCAGCGATCAGCACCAGAGACGCCGAGCGAGTGGCGTCGCTGTGTACTTCAGTTACCAGCGCGCTGATGCAGGGAGCTGGTAACTAAGGTACACATCGGGTTTCTAAGGGCGCGCAGCACTTAGAAACCCGATGTGTACCTTGGTTACCAGCTCCCTGCATCAGCGCGCTGGTAACTAAGGTATACATCGGGTTTCTAGGCGCAGCGCGCCCCCTTAGAAAGCCGATGTGTACCTTAGTTACCAGCTCCTGCTTGCTGGTCTGTCATACGCAGCGATGCGTGCTGACCAGCGACCCCAAAAATGTCCAGACATTTCAACAGTGATCAGCGATACCCGGCAGGGGGACAGGTCGCTGATAGCTGTCACACACAGCGATCTCGCTGGTGAGATCGCTGTTGCATCACAAAACTAGTGACTCAGCAGCGATCTCGCTAGTGAGATTGCTTTGTGTGACGGAGGCTTTACTCTTTATTCAGGAAGTGCTTAACCTTTTTATCTGATCTAACCCCTCTCCATATGTGGGCTAATCCCAAGCTGTTAACTATGTCTTCTCAATGGTTCCCCTATGGACAGCACTCCCCAATTCCCGGGGACAGCTTTGAGATAAAACCTCCAAGAAAACCAAGACACAAACCGGCCATAAGTATAAATGTAAATTATATAAAGCACTAATAATAAAACATTCATATACAGTACTATACAACTGAACTCTTCTTGACTCGGCTTCTTTCCCCCTCTTACACTATTATGATGAATAGCATTCTGGTCCCAATAGGGCTGCTTTAAATTTTTTACACTTTAGTGGTCTATGACAATTTTATAAAATAATGCTGACTTTTTCTGCTAAAATATCTCAGCAGATCTAAGGCCGGTTTCACATTAGCGCATTTTATGCGCACGCACGGCCGGGGGTAGCTCCGCCCCCGAGCCGGCTCTCTGCCCGGCGTGCCCGCCCCTTGCCTGTAGCGCCGCCTCCTAGCGGACGGCGGCGCCTGCGATCGGCGCACCCTATCTTTAGCATAGGGTGCGCCGATCGTGCGCAGGTCGTGCGCTAGTTGCGCTTTGACCTGCGCTGCGCACTTATGACGGTGCGCCGTGCGCGCCAAAATCCGAAAAGTTCGATTTTGGCGCGCACGGCGCACCGTCAAAAGTGCGCAGCGCAGGTCAAAGCGCAACTAGCGCACGGCCTGCGCACGATCGGCGCACCCTATGCTAAAGATAGGGTGCGCCGATCGCAGGCGCCGCCGTCCGCTAGGAGGCGGCGCTACAAGGAAGGGGCGGGCACGCCGGGCAGAGAGCCGGCTCGGGGGCGGAGCTACCCCCGGCCGTGCGTGCGCATAAAATGCGCTAATGTGAAACCGGCCTTAGATTCTGCTTCTCATAAGACTGTCCGTATAGGGAGCTGATTGGTGCTGGGTGCCAATAGTCAAATCCACACTGATCTGGCCCCAGAATAGGCCATCAATACCAAAGCCCCCCCCCCAAAAAAAAAAAAAAACAAACAAACCGTTAATGACTTTTTTTCCAATTCTTACATTGTCTGATTCTTTAACATTCTTAACACATTTTTTGACTAGCATATCAAAAACGGGGAAAATGTGTGACAAACATTAAATTCATTACTAGTATTTAAAAAAAAAAAAAAAATGGACTGAAAAGTACAATTCATTGGTCAAAAGTAGATTAAAAAAAAACCTTCTGACAAAAACACAACTAACAACGCTTTGCCATGAATAGAAGTAATGTAAGTAATTCCTTACAAGATGCACGATTGCGTGAGAAGGTTGAAAACGAATTCCATCAAGTCCTTATAAAGGAATTTACCCAATTCCAATATTACGGTAGGTTTATAAATTTTCTTTATTTCTTTCTGTTAAGTGATCTTCATGAAAAAGTTTAATGTGTGTGTGTCATACAAACAAATGTAAAGTAGATTACAAGAAAGCCCTGTCAGGTATCAATGATTCAGATGGAGGTCCACACTCTGATGGAATGACTCATGCAGTGCAGCGGCTGTATCCTACTGAATGATAATGAGTGGAACTTCCCCAATGCATACAAATCTCATGCCGTGTAGCCTGATCCGTGACTAATTCCACCCCTGTCCTTTGACCCTCCAATGCCATCCTGAGATCATGACTTACATATTAAAATACATTCAAAAGACATTGGCAATTATTATGTAAATGAGAAAATGTCTTCTACATTCCATAAATTATATGTTAGCCTTTGTGTTCTACTGCACTGCTCAATAAGGGTTCATCTACCAGTTCTCTAATAGACTAAAAGTCGTTTATGCTCAGAGAAATCTAAATGGCTTCATTTTAATGCACACAAAAATGTAAAAAAAACCTGAACAAGCTTTATTTGCTATTACATTATGTAAAGAGGAAAAAGACAGCTAGGCACAAAGGTTGTAGGGTCAACATAAATGGTTAATATTGCCGAGTGCTCATAAAAATATACTTGTTATCTATATATAAAACTGAATGCATGTATGTGTATCACCAACCAATCACAAAGCACCTTTCATTTCACCAGAGCTGTGCAAAAGAAACTGAGCTGTGATTGGCTGCTATGAGCAACAGTTTTCCTTGCAACCAATCACTAAGCATCTCTCATTTCACCAGAGCTGGTTAAAAGAAGCTGAACGGTGATTGGTTGCTATGAGCAAGTTTTCCCACTTGACAACACCTCAGCAGACACTGACATGGTGGGAGAAATCTAGCATCCCTGGGAACATAAGCTCCCAGCCATTGTCTGCCCCCCAGAAAGGAGCAGCGAGCACAAGACAGAAATGAATCCCCCCCCTCCCGTGCCTATATACCCATCACACATCCTCCATACCAAACCGTCAAAGTGTGAAAAAATGGATCCGTTGCAGATTTGCAAAAAACTGATGCACCGGATCTGGTTTTTGGATTGATCCGTCGCAGCAACCAGTGTATGAAATTTAAAGGAACAGAACTCTGGAAAAGGGGAGAGAGAGACCCCAGGGTCTCTTAAAGGGATCATTGGTATGGAAGTTAGGGCAAAACCACACTGCGCTTTGGTACTGACCCCAGGCCTTTGTTAAAGGGATCTCCGGTATGGAAGTCAGGGCAAATCCATCCAGCGCTTTGTTCTGACCCCAGGCCTCTCTTAAAGGGATCCCCGGTATGGAAGTCAGGGCAATTGCCTTCAAATGCTCTGGTACTGACCCCAGGCTCTCTTAAAAGGATCTCCTGTATGGAAGATAGGGCAAATCCCTCAGCGCTCTGATTCTGACCCCAGAGTTCTATTAAAGGGATCATTGGTATGCAAGTAAGGGCAAATCCACTCAGCGCTCTGGTTCTGACCCAAGGCCCCTCTTAAAGGGATCTCCGGTATTGAAGTGAGGGCAAATCCACTCTGCGCTTTGGTATTGACCCCAGGCCTCTCTTAAAATGATCCCCGGTATGGAAGTGAGGGCAAATCCACTCTGCGCTTTGGTACTGACCCCAAGCCTCTCATAAAGGGATCCCCGGTATGGAAGTTAGGGCCGTTCAACTCAGCGCTCTGGTTCTGACCCCAGACTGAGGGGATGATGGGGGATATTAGGGGTAGTAGTCCGGTGGCTCTGGCTGACGGGATGATGTGTTATATTAGGGGTAATAGTCCGGTGGCTCTGGCTGACGGGATGTGGGATATTAGGGGTAGTAGTCCGGTGGCTCTGGCTGACGGGATGATGTGTTATATTAGGGGTAATAGTCCGGTGGCTCTGGCTGACGGGATGATGTGTTATATTAGGGGTAATAGTCCGGTGGCTCTGGCTGACTGGATATGAGATATTAGGGGGGTGTAGTAGTAGTCCATTGTTTCTGGCTGACGGGATGATGTTTGATATTACTGGTAGTAGTCAGGTGGTTCTGGCGGACGGGATGATGTGGGATATTATGGGTAGTAGTCCGGCGGCTGTGACGGGTTGATGTGGGATAGTAGTGGCAGTTGTCCGGTGGCTCTGGCTGACGGGATGATGTGGGATATTTGGGGTAGTAGTCCGGCGGCTGTGACGGGATGATGTGGGATATTAGTGGTTATTGTCCGGTGGCTCTGGCTGACGTGGGATATTAGGGGTAGTAGTCCGGTGGCTTTGACGGGATGATATGGGATATTAGGGGTAGGAGTCCGGGGGCACTGGCTGACAGGATGATGTGGGATATTAGGGGTAGTAGTCCGGTAGCTCTGGCTGACGAGATGATGTGGGATATTATAGTGAATGTGGCTATGCGGAGTGGGTGGGGCTCTACACTCAGCTATATATATATATATATATATATATATATATATATATATATATACACACACACACACACACACACACACAATATATATATATATAAATATATATATTCATTATAATTTGTTATTATAGGCAGCGCCGGGCTCTTCAACTGGTTAAAAATAAAGAAGAGAGGGATTTTTAATTTTATTATTTAATGCTCGTTGTTTAGGTTACCAGCCATCACTGCAATGTATCAATGGTGGCTGGTCTAGTAGGCAAGAATTGTATGGTTTACAAGCTTTTTCCAATGCAGCTGCAAGCACTGCTCTGAAGCGGATCCAATTCAGTGCCATTGCACTCCTCTGATGGTGAGGAGGCAAAGCGGTCTCTGCTTGCCGCATCAGGGAACACACAGTTCAGGTTAGTGGCATGACAATGTTTCTAGTTGGAGCGGTTATTCATGAGCACATTGCTTACTCCCACCACCCATCTTACACCATCGCTAGCAGGAAGGGTGCAGAGCAGAGAACTCCTGAAGACTGATGTAGAGAAAATCCATTTAAAAGAGAATTCTGTAGAATCAACCCTGTTAAGCCATCTATATGGGCATGTATGTCATACAAAGTTGAATAAAGTTATACCTTGATATCTGAGATCCAATGTCTTATTCCTGAAATAAAGGCGTTACTAGGGTAAGACATGCAACTAACACAGAATAACTGAACTCTGTCTCCTTTCAAACACGTTAGCAGCAGTTCTCACAACTCTGCTGTATAGCAACACTGGCTGCCTGTGAGATGGAAACTGAAGAACTGAGAGGAACATGCAGATGTGTCAGTTACAATTACACACAGCTCTGCAGCGAGATCAGGAGAGCAGAGAGCGGCCATCACACTGGTAATGTTGCTTTTAATTTAAATGAACACTGTAGACAGATTCTCATGTAGGTCAGTGGCCTCCCCAGAGCCTGGAAGAGCTCATTTCCATATAAGAAAACCGTAAATTTCTCTGGAGTAAGACATTGGATCGCAAATATCAAGGTATCATTTTATTCCGCTTCCTATGACCTATGTGACCATATAGACGGCTCAGGAGGGTTTTTCTTACTGTCAGATGAATCTTGAAGACCATTAACATTGTACGAGAATTAGATTAACCCCTTTCTGCCATCTGACGTACTATCCCGTCCATGTGACTTGGGAGTTAATTCACATAGATGGGATAGTACGTCATATGCGATCAGGGGGGGAGCGCCACTGATCGCGGCCGGGTGTCAGCTGATTATCACAGCTGACACCTGGCACTATGTGCCAGGGGCGGTCATGGACCGCCCCGATGCATTAACCCCCAACACACTGCGATCAAACATAATCACAGTGTACCAGGGGCACAGGGAAGAATCGCGCAGGGAGGGGGCTCCCTGCATGCTTTCCTGGACCCTCGGAACAGCGCAATGTGATTGCGCTGTTCCGAGGGTCTCCTTCCCTGCAGGCCCCCGGATCCAAGATGGCCACGGGGGCCTTCGGGGTCCTGCAGTGAGGCGGTTTTCTCAGTGCCTGCTGAGAGCAGGCACTGAGAAAGCCTGCAGCAGTGCCTGTCAGATCGCTGATAAGACAGTGCATTGCAAAGTGTCAGATCAGCGATCTGACACTTTATTATATTGTCCCACACTGGGACAATATAATAAAGTTAAAAAAAAAAAAATCTTATGTAAAAATAATTTTTTTTAAAAATCCCAAATAAATGAAAATATAAAAAATTACCTAATAAATTATTTTTTTTTGTAAATAAAAAACCCCAATAAATATACACATATTTAGTTTTGCCATGTCCGTAACGACCCACCCTATAAAACTGTCCCACTAGTTAACCCCTTTAGTGAACCCCTTAAAAAAAAGATGCTTTATCATACTGCCGAACAAAAAGTGCAATAACACGCTATCAAAAAGACGAATATAAATAAACATGGTACCGCTGAAAACGTCATCTTGTCCCGCAAAAAATGAGCCACCATACAGCATCATCAGCAAAAAAATAAAAAAGTTATAGCTCACAGAAAAAAGCGATGCAAAATTATTTTTTATATAAAATTGTTTTTATTGTATAAAAGCGCCAAAACACACATAAAATGATATGAGGTATCGCTGTAATCATACTGACCCGAAGAATAAAACCGCTTTATCAATTTTACCACACGCGGAACGGTGTAAACGCCACCCCCAAAAAAAGAAATTCATGAAATGCTGATTTTTGTTCATTCTGCGTCCCAAAAATCGGAATAAAAAGCGATCAAAAAATGTCACGTGCCTGAAAATGGTACCAATAAAAACATCAACTCGTCCCGCAAAAAATAAGACCTCACATGACTCTGTGGGTCAAAATATGGAAAAATTATATCTCTCAAAATGTGGTGATGCAAAAACTATTTTTTACAATAAAAAGCGTCTTTTAGCGTGTGACAGCTGCCAAACATAAAAACCTGCTATAAATAGTAAATCAAACCCCCTGTTGTCACCCCCTTAGTTAGAGAAAAATAATTAAATTAAAAAAAATGTATTTATTTCCATTTTCCCATTAGGGCTAGTGTTAAAGCTGAAATTAGGGTTAGGGGTGTGATGGGGTTAGGGTTAGAATTGGGGGGTTTCCACTGTTTGGGCACATCAGGTGCTCTCCAAACGCAACATGGCGTCTGATCTCAATTCCGGCCAATTCTGCGTTGAAAAAGTCAAACGGTGCTCCTTCCCTTCCAAGCTCTGCCATGCGCCCTAACAGTGGTTTACCTCCACATATGGTGTATCAGCCTACTCAGGACAAATTGCACAACAAATTTTGGGGTCCAATTTCTCCTGTTACCCTTGGGAAAATAAAAAAATTGGGGACTAAAAGATCATGTTTGTGGAAAAAAAACCGGATTACTTACCGGTAATACTCTTTTGTAGAGTCCACGACAGCACCCACTGAGAGAGGGGATCCGCCCCTAGGAACAGGAAACCTACAGAGAGATAAATGGGGCGGTCCCCCTCGCTCCTTCAGTTTGTATTACAGAGAACAACGGAGGAACCGCCATACATGTTTTAGTCAACTTGTTTAGACAATTTATCTATCCTTACACCTATATAACTCTATGTTTGCTATAGTTATCTACATCTTAAGTACTAATTCTAATCTCCACCACCAAGGAGAACCACTTGTGAAATATTATGGGCGGGAAGTGAGCGGGTGCTGTCGTGGACTCTACAAAAGAGTATTACCGGTAAGTAATCCGGTTTTTCCTCTTCGCCACGACAGCACCCACTGAGAGATTTCCAGAGATAATCACCTGGGAGGGCACACCGTGTTAAGGACAGATCTACCAAAAGTCAGATCCTCTGTAGAGGACAAATCTAGTCTATAGTGACTATAGAAGGTAGATGGAGAAGACCAGGTTGCAGCCTTACATATTTGCTCAGTTGGGATGTTCGCCCTCTCGGCCCAGGAGGATGACATGGCTCTAGTAGAGTGCGCCTTAATACCCTGTGGAGGGTCCTCTCCTTTTGCCAGATATGCCATTGTGATCGCATCTCTGATCCACCTGGACAACGTGCCTGTCGTAACTCTAGCCCCTTTCTTGTTACCCTGGAAGGAGACAAAAAGAGACCTACTCTGCCTCCAGGGACTGGTCCTATCTAAGTAGGCTAGCACAGCTCTTTTTACATCTAAGGTGTGATATTTAACCTCGTCCTGTGTTGTTGGGTTCTCATAGAAAGAAGGTAGGCAGATCTCCTGAGACCTATGAAACTTAGTTGACCGTTTAGGAAGGTAGGACGGGTCCGTTTTCAGTACCAGTCTGTCTCGTGTTACTGACAGGGCGTGAAGATCACTTACTCTTCTAGCTGATACTAAGGCCACTACCGTAGCAGTTTTTAATGAGAGGCATTTTATTGATGCTGAACTTATGGGTTCAAACGGGGCCTGAGTGAAGGCATCCAAAACAAGACTAAGGTTCCATGCTGGTAGCTGAGGAATATGAACTGGCTGACCGCTGACAAGCTGAAATAAACCGGGTCACCCACCTATTACATGCCACGTTGTAGTTAAACAAGGCTCCTAGGACCGATACATGGACCTTTAGAGTATTTACTGAGAGCCTCAATTCTCGGCCCTTCTGAAGGAATTCCAGAATGGCCGTAATGGGCACTTCACTGGATAACTTTGCTGGGTGAAAGGCCAGGAATTTCCTCCACACCTTAGCGTATATTCTTGTTGTAGATTCCTTCCTACTTTGCAGAAGGGTACTAATCAGGTTTTTTGAGAAGCCTCTCTGCTTCAATAGTTCCCATTCAAATTCCAGGCCGCTAGGCGCAGGGCTTTGACCTGTGGATGGTGGCAGGGTCCCTGCGAGAGAAGGTCCTGGTGTTGTGGCAGAATCCACGGGTCGGTTATTGACATGGCTCTCAGCCATGAAAACCACGGCCTCTTGGGCCAAAACGGGGCTATCAAGATGACCCTCGCCCCTTCTTGTCTTATTTTCCTGACCACTGTTGGTAACAGAACCATTGGAGGGAAGGCATAGGCTTGCCGGAATGTCCAGGATGCTTGGAGGGCATCTAGTATGTCTGGGTTGTCTGCTCTGTAGAGAGAAGCAAACTTTTTTACCCGCCTGTTGGCTCTGGTCGCGAACAGGTCTATTTCCTGTCTGCCCCATTTCGCCGCTATCACCTCGAAGATGTGCCGGCTGAGGACACACTCGCCCTGATATAGGGTTTGGCGGCTGAGGTAATCTGCTCAAGAATTGTCCACTCCTCTTATGTGGAGCGCAGACAAGGAGTGAAGATGCCCTTCGGCTATCTCTAAGATTTTTTCCGCGATAGACATCAATGGTCCTGACCGCGTACCTCCTTGCCGGTTTATATATGCCACTGCGGTGGTATTGTCTGACTGGATCCTCACATGGGTTCCTCTTAACTGCGGGAGAAATTGAGATATAGCATAGTAAACTGCTGTTAGTTCCTTCATATTAGAGCTTTCTGCTTCATGCTCCAGCCACTGGCCCTGTACCATCTCTTCCTCCAGGTGGGCCCCCACCCCGAGGGGCTAGCATCCGTGGTGAGTACCATAGAGGGAGTAACCCACCATTGAACTCCTTTTGATAAATTGGTAGGATTCAACCACCAATCTAGAGAGTTAATAACTTCGGGCGATAGGGACATCTTCCCTTCCAACCGCCCCTGCAGTCTGTATCCTGTAAAATAGCCCACTGCAATTTTCTGGAGTGGAATTGGGCCCATTGCACCGCTGGAATGCATGACATTAGGGACCCTAGCAAGGACATACCCTGTCTCAATGATATTACGGGTTTTTCAGTGATGTTCTTTATTTTATTAACTATGGCCTGCGCCTTAGCCTCTGGTAGAAAGCATTTTTGACTTACGGAATCTACTTGCAGGCCTAGGAACTTCTGACAGGTTACCGGTTTTAGCCTGGACTTCTCCCAGTTGATTAGCCAGCCTAATGTCTGTAGGGATGAGACAATATCAGCTATTCTTTTTTCACATTGTGAAACAGAATTTCCTACTATGAGCAGGTCGTCCAAGTAGGGGACCACTAGGGTGTCATTCAGCCTTATATACGACATCACCTCCAGCATCAATTTGGTAAACACTTGAGGAGCCATAGATAGTCCGAACGGCATCGCCGTAAACTGGAAATGTTGAATCCGCCCCTTGAACCAGACTGCTACCCGCAGGAACTTCTGGTGCCCTTGGTATATGGGGAGATGGTAATAGGCATCTTTTAGGTCCAAGACTGCCATATAGCACCTGGGGAATGAGTTTTATTGCTGAATTTATTGATTCCATTTTAAACGGTCTCGGCTTCAAGAATGTATTAAGCTTCTTTAAATTTATTATAGTCCTAAAAGATCCGTCTGGTTTAGGGACAAAAAATAGGGGAGAATAAAAGCCCCCTCCCTTTTCGTCCCCCGGGACCTCTATGAGAACATGCTTGGCTAACAGTGGTGCAATCTCCATCTCCGGTGCTCCCTGCTGTGTTTGGGACTTCATAGAAGTCAATAGGAAGGAGTTCGGTGGATGCCGAACAAATTCTAGTTTTAGGCCTGATGAAACGATATCCATGGCCCAGGGGTTGGATGTAATCTTCCCCCATTGGTGGCTGAATTTCACTAGTCTGCCACCTACCGGTGTACTGGTACTAGCGGAACCTGTCTCCTCTGAAGGGATGTTTCCCAAATAGGCTGCCCCTCTGTTTGGGATCCTTATTTTCCCAGCGGTCCTGAGGTTTGAAATCTCTCTTTTTCCCAAACGGAGGCTTCCTGAAGGCCCTCCTGTTAAAGGGAATATACAGGTTAGGAAAACCTTTCTTTCTCTCCCCCCGCTTTCGTTAGGATCTCGTCCAACTCCGTGCCAAATAGGTACTTACCCTGGCAGGGTATTGCACAAAGCTTAGTCTTTGTCTGCGTATCTCCTCTCCACCCTTTCAACCATAAGGCCCGCCGGCCTGAATTGGTTAGCCCTGCTGCTCTAGCAGATAATCGGAGAGAGTCCGCTGAGGAGTCAGACAGGAAAGCCGCTGCTCCCTTAATGAGGGGGATAGAGGAAAGGAGCTTGTTTCTTGCTACTCCACTTTTAATTTTCTCCTCTAGGTCATTCAGCCACACCAACATTGACCTAGCTGTGCACGTGGCTGCTATTGCGGGCTTAAAAGCTGCCGTGCATGCCTCGCAGGATCGTTTAAGAAAGGTATCCGTCTTACGATCTAATGAGTCAGCCAACGTGCCTGAATCCTCCACCGGCAGGGAGGATCTACGAGAGGTAGAGGCCACAGCCGCATCTACTTTGGGGGCTCTCGACCAAGATGTCAACTCTTCATCGTCAAATGGGTATTTGCGTTTTGATGTTAAGGGGAGGAAGGTTCTCTGACCCTGTTTTTCCCACTCCCTCCTTACCAGCTCCTTTATGGCTGGGACTACTGGGAACGCCCGGATCTTTTTCCGGGAAATGCCTGCGAGCATCATGTCTTGCGGAGTCTTGGGGTCCTTACTCTCTGGTAGCCCCATAGTATTTCGGACAGACTTAACCAAGTTATTAACACTGTCCGTAGGGAAACAAGTCTGCTCCTCCTCCTCTGAGGAAAAGTAATCCTAGGATCTATCAGAGTCTAGTTCCCCAGTTTCTGACGGCGACCCTGACGCCGGCGAAGCTCTTCCTCTCGGTGAAACTAATTCTCTGACAGAGGAGTGTCCCCCCAGACTGCTGGAGCTGCCTAAGGCCCGTAGCTCCTCTCTAATTATTGCTCGGATATCCTCTTTCCTCCCTGAGGATTCCTCCTGTAAGGTCTTTCCAATACAAGACTGGCACAATCTTTTAGGGTGGCCATCTGGGAGGGGCTGAGAACATAAGGCACACACTCTATTTTTCGCCTTCTCCGTTCTTTTGGCCTAAAAGGGTATGGACCAGAAAAAAGCCATCAGCTGTTTAATCTGACTATAAACACTCACCAGTGAATCTCGTCAGCAAACTACCGGCGGCGGGGTCCGCGACTCAGGCTGAGGCGAGGTGTGGGATGATTTTTTCTCTTTTCGTTTTTTTTCACGGGCTCATCCTGCCTAGAATGCCCGTTGGACTCTTTCCTGGAGCTGCCACTTCTTCTGGTGCTGCTGCTCCTTCTCGTGGTACTGCTTTGTCTGCTGCCATGTGGGGATTCCCCTGGCTGACTTAGCGGGAGCGAAGCTGGGTCGTTTATGGACGACATGACTGCGCACTACCGCTGCATTATCGGGTCCTTTTTATGCTACTTCCCTGTTCCGACCCCTTTTTTTTCGTCATTCATTTTTTTTTGCTCCCACCGAGCATGCGCGGCCGCTCTCCCACGATACCGCAGTTCTCCTGTCCCTCCGACCCCGGAAGCTATTGTTCCACTTCCGGGTCACCTCTGCCTGGAAACGCCGGCCGTCCTGCTCGCTCTGCCCGTCGCTACCCCCTCCAAGGTATTTCCCCTCTGGCGCTGCTTGGCCGCATCGGTGCGAGCTCAGGATCTCCTGCTTCTCCTCCCAGCCTCGCTGCTCGGGGGGAGCGCGGTGGCCACCATCCCTGATGCCGCGCTCACGTAATGCGTCGGCCCCTCTCCCGGGGGGGGGGGTCTGCCCTCTAACCCAGTGAGCCTCGGTACTCATTCCACCTCCGGCCTCACCTGCATTACCAGCCCTGGGGGGAACCTCCTCTCCGCCCCATGCTGCCTCCAGTCCTGGGGCCCCTGCTGCTCACATTATGCATGCAGGCGGCTACCAGACCAGGTATCCTTCTATGCAGGTTCCTTCCTAGGAACAGGAAACCAAACTGAGGGAGCGAGGGGGACCGCCCCATTTATCTCTCTGTAGGTTTCCTGTTCCTAGGGGCAGATCCCCTCTCTCAGAGGGTGCTGTCGTGGCGAAGAGGAAAAATATGATTTTTTTATTTTCACGCCCGGGCGTTACAAACTTCTGTGAAGCACTTGGGGGTTCAAAGTGCTCATCACACATCTAGATAAGTTCCTTGGGGGGGGGTCTAGTTTCCAAAATGTCGTCATTTGTGGGGGGTTTCCACAGTTTAGGGACATCAGATGCTCTCCATACGTGACATGGCGTCCGATCACAATTCCAGCCAATTGTGCGTCAAACAGCGCTCCTTCCCTTCTGAGATCCGCCATGCGCCAAAACAGTGTTTTACCCCCACATGTGGGGTATCGGCATACTCAGGACAGATTGCATAACTTTTGGGGTCCTGTTTTCCTTGGGAAAATAAAAATTGGGGGTGAAAAGATCATTTCCGTGGAAAAAATGATTTTTTACGGCTGTACGCTATAAACTTCTGTGAAGCCCTTGGGGGTTCAAAGTTCCTTGTGGAGTCTAGTTTCCAAAATGGTGTCAATTGTGGGGGTTGCAACTGTTTAGGCACATCAGGGGCTTTCCAAACATGACATGGCGTCCGATCGCAATTCCAGCCAATTTTGCGCCGAATGGCGCTCCTTCCCTTCTGTCATGCGCCGAAACAGTGGTTCCCCCCCACATATCAGGTATCAGCATACTCAGGACAAATTGCACAATAACTTTTATGGTCCAATTTCTCCTGTTACCCTTGGTAAAATAAAAAAAAATTGGACCTGAAGTAATTTTTTTTGTGAATAAAAGTTAAATGTTCATTTTTTTTAAACATTCAAAAAATTCCTGTGATGCACCTGAAGAGTTAATAAACTTCTTGAATGTGGTTTTGAGTACCGTCAAGGGGGTGCAGTTTTTAGAATGGTGTCACTTTTGGGTATTTTCTATCATATAGACCCCTCAAAGTGACTTCAAATGTGACGTGGTCCGTAAAAATAAAATGGTGTTGTAAAAATGAGAAATCGCTGGTCAACTTTTAACCCTTATAACTTCCTAACAAAAAAAATTTTGGTTCCAAAATTGTGCTGATGTAAAGTAAACATGTAGGAAATGTTATTTATTATTATTATTGTTTTTTTGTGTGCCATATCTCTGTGATTTAAGGGCATAAAAATTCAAAGTTGGAAAAT
This sequence comes from Dendrobates tinctorius, assembly GCF_039654945.1. Lineage (NCBI taxonomy): Eukaryota > Metazoa > Chordata > Amphibia > Anura > Dendrobatidae > Dendrobates > Dendrobates tinctorius. Next base: position 23,385,037 of record NW_027361783.1, read on the forward strand.
TGCGAAATTATCAAAATTTTCGCCAAATTTCCGTTTTTTCCACAAATAAACGCAAGTTATATCAATGAAATTTTACTACTAACATGAAGTACGATATGTCAAGAGAAAAAAATATGTCAGAATCACCGGGATCCATGGAAGCGTTCCAGAGTTATTACCTCATAAAGGGACAGTGGTAAGAATTGTAAAAACTGGCCCGGTCATTAACGTGCAAACCACCCTTGGGGGTAAAGGGGTTAAGAATAATCAATAAAAAAAACTTTGAAAATTTTGCCCTGTATGCAAATTGCCTTGAAGATTCATCTGGATGTAGCAGCAATGCAGAAGACAGGCAGTGCAATTCTTCCACGCTCTCATTCTGACTTCATTGACTGGCACTAGGTCATGCTCTACCATCTACTGCTACTGAGGCCTAGGTATCAAAGTGTGAAGAGATTAAAGGAGTAAATTCAGCCAATTATGAGGAAATCTACAAGGTAAAGCCCTCTTGGTCCATGAATGTACATGGATACCTCTCTTAGCAGGTTATTTTAAAAAGTAAAAGCTATTGACACATTTCCATCTGTGTTGAATAAGAAACTTTTGACAACATTTTTTCCACTATGTATTGAACCCTTCTGACTAATGTTGCAAAATTTGAGACGCAAGATTGATGATTGTTCATTGTTTTTTAAGTTGAAAGAAAAATCAAAGTTGCTACATTTTAAAGAACAGTATAGTGCTAATCGTGTCATTTGGCTTTGCCTACTACTGCAGCTCAATACCATTCAAATGAATTGGGTCGAACCCTATGCACAGGAAAACTTCAGTCTCCGGATCCCCTCTAAATCAGGCTGCTCTTGAAAGGGACTATGTCAGCACAGAATGACTGATCACACCAAGTACAGGCACTCGGTGCTACACAGTGTGACCAATCATTTATATACACCTTCCCACCTGCTTTTTGTCATCATTGTCTGCCCCCCTATGCAGAAATAGATGGAAACCAAGCAGGTGGGAAGGAGTGTTTAAAAGATTTGCCCCACCCTAAAGCACTGAGCGCCTGCACTTGGTTTGAACAGTCTTTTCTGTGCTGACCGAGTCCCTTTTAAATCAGTGTCAGTCCTCAAAACTAGAGATGAGCGAAAATTGTGGGCTCCCTCCTTATTCGGCAAGCTATACCTCTTACCGAAGAAGCTGCATCGGGAACCCGGATACCTGGAGCGCTCCTGATAATCAGGTGTTCGGTGCTGCAGCTGCATGTGTCACGGCTGTGTGAGTCACAACCCACAGGCTCTCCATGTGTCGTGACTCTCACAGCCGCGACAGATGAAGCTGCGGCACTGAACAGCTAATTGTTGGAAGAGATCCAGGTATCCGGGTTCCCGATGCAGCTTCTTTGGTAAGCGCTATAGCTTGCCAAATAAGGAGGGAGCCGACAATATTGGCTCATCTCTACTCAAGACCTACAAATACGTAAAGTTTTCCAGATATCCTTAGTTTTGCAAAGGTGATAATTTCATCACCTGCTCAAGCATTAATTCCATCACCTGGGGTAATACTAAGGAAATCTTGATAACATGACCTGTTGTCGGTGGCTCTTGAGGACTGGAGTTGAGAAACGCTGCTTTAAAGGATAACGATTTGTAAGGGTTGTGTGGTTCACAGAGGCAATGTGATCCACAGGTGAATGGACAACTTTCAGGTGAACCGCTGCAGAGGCCAGGTAATTCACAAGGGTGAAAGAAACAGAATTCAAGCAGAGGGTATCTTTTCGTCCTTGTGTGACTCCTTTACGATCTTAAGATTAGAACATAATTTAGTATGTAGCCACTTTTCAGTTATCAGGGGAAAACTATACCTAATGTTAAAAATAAAAAAAAACACTAAGAGGGCTAGTTTAATAGCATAACACACACAAGGAATCAGTGTTTTTGCAAGCCAAAAAAAAAGCTGTCAAAAGCCTGTGTGAGATGAACACTTCAAAGGGCTTGTCACTACTAGGACAACCTCTTCTTGAACTAAATGTTTGGCCCTGATAATATAAAAAAAAACCCCTATACTCTGCTCCCGCGCTGGCACCGTTCCAGCGATGTCCGCACTCACTGTCCCAGAGCTGTGTGTGGTGCGGTGGAATGACATGTGGTGCCTGATGTCCAATCAGCACTGGCGTCTCCGTGTTCGTACGAATTTAACATGAAGAGGAAGTCAGGGATCAGCTGCAGCCCAGACTTCATCTTCATGTTCAATCCGTACAAAGGCGATAACAGTGATGCAAGGGCTAACTAGGCACCAGGGTCAGGTGTCAACATCCTTCGAGAGCGCGAGGATCACAAGTGTTGATACCACTGGAACAACGCCAGCATGTGAGGAGAATATACGTTTTCTATTTTATAAGGGCCAAACATTTATTTCAACAAAAGGGTTGTTCTAGTAATGGACCACCCCTTTAAAATAGGTTAAGCATCATAGTTCTGTTCAGCCCGATGCTCCATAATTATGAATAATACCAATAACAAAACAAAATTATTTTATTGTAGTCCACCATTTCCAGCGAACAAAAGGCCCTTGTCAATAACTAGACTCAATCCATTTTAAATTAAGAGGTACTTGTGTGGTCTAAAGAGCGATCACACTAACACCCAAGAGTGCAATTCATACATTGGTACAAGACACCTACAAAATTATAGAGCTGCTTGCTAATTTTCTTTATTTATTATAAATCCCCCTCCTAAATACCTAACAGCACCATGCATGGGCTTTATTTTATGTGGATATAAAGGTTCTGTATGCCACTCTTTCAAATAAGCTTGTTTTTGGCAGACAGGGCATGAATTAGGCATTCGTTAAGAAAAACACACAAAGATCCCTTTTCCAAAATAACAAATGTTCTAACATTAAAATATTAGCTGTCAGTTATTTAATAGACATGGACAAAAAAAAGTTTTGTGAACTTGGATTGTCCTGACTACATTTGTGAGGCGCATTCACAGCTCTTTATGTTCACGTAATCTCTTGGATTGTGTTGTTGACACCTCAACAATGCCACTCTTCTGACGTACCTGACAGCTCCTAGTAGTGACACAGCTCTCACAAAAAGGAACAAGCTTTTGTAGGATGAGTATTACCTACCAGCAGGCTTAAAGATATACCAAAGCTACTAGAAAGGTGAAAAGGAACATGGCATATTCTTTTCATCATCCATTCCGACCCCTGCTGTTCTCCGTTGTATTACAATGTCTGTGTAGGACAAGTATGGCTGAGTAACACCCAAAGTGTACATAGCCACCTAATTAACTCATTGTCCACAAGAAACAAAGCATTTCACGTTTTAATTAACTGAAGATAAAAATGTTTATTTTGCATATGTAAAGCAGACTGTTGTAAAGAACTGTTCTAGATCTTAGACATAATATAGAAATTAATAGAAATCACACTTAAATATTAATTTTCCAAACTGACAATCCTAGATTAGGTCTGTCAGGCAGGGCTCAAGCAGTCAAGTTGCAGTTTTTTTTGTTCACAGTCTTTTCTACCATTATGAAATTGATGACCTTTCTTTCAAATGATTAACAGTTGATCCTCAGTATCCAGCAGTGGCAACTTAACTCTATACATCGGTTATATCCACCCACTGCCAGAACACATAGCAGCTGATCGGTGTGGTTGCTGGGTCCTCACCAATCTGATGTTGAAATCCTATGTTTGGTAAGCCGCCATCCAGGGTGTGGGTGATTCCTCTTAAAAATTGCGCCAGAATTATATTTGCAGAACTTATTTTCCCTTAAATGGGCTTTCCCACGAACAAAGTACATATTGATTGTCCTAGAGAAAAAGTAAAATACATGTGGATTTCTCCAGGAGGGCGCATGTCCCTCCACATTGAACATATGGGGAAGAGAGAAAACTGAGTATAACTAAATAAAGCAAGGGAAATAAGAGGAAGAGCTGACGTTTAAATATCATTTGAAGAAGCTACCTCCTGCAGTGGCCAGGTAATTACAGCAGAGAAATTCTTTGAAGAGAGACAATAATACTAAGATTTGGTTACGCAGAGGAGAACTGCCTGTCCAGTGGTTAATATTGGGGTTTACATCGATCTGTTATTTATGGGAGATATATTTTTGGTGTCATTGCGAAGGGACAAACAGAACGCATTCACTCACATCACTGTAAGGCCATTATTACCCCTCCAAGTTAACTGTCCAATAGATGAGGCTATCCAGGCCATGTTTGTAAAGGTAAAATTGTGATAAGAAATATGACGTAATATCCACCACCTGGGACCTCCAAGGGTAAATATATACTGTAAGTTGGGGATCGCCTAAAATTCGAACAGACCTAGCACATCCCACAATCAGCCCATCATGAGTTCATCAAGGGGAATAATGTGGGAGTAACCTTTAGCTAATAAAAAGCAGTAATTGGGATTGGGTCCTTGTTCACTCTGGAAGTCATAGTTCGCTGTGAGAGTGGACCATTTTCCCCCAATCGGAGTGTTTACCTCCACTAATCGCTGAGCCATTTCCGTGATATCGGTTATAGCACTTATTCCTTTTCATGTACGGTAACTTAATAAATCGGGTTGTTTTGTTCCTATTTTGCACCTTCTTTGTACATATTTTTTGACACTGACTACATTTTTGTATTTAAGATATAAAATTGAATAACTCCGTTCTTGTTGCTCTGTAAACTGCACCCCTGAAGCCATAAGCTACCTTTAACGAATGTCCAATTGGCCTGCATAAGCAATCGTGGTGGCAGCTGTGGTTTTTTTTGTGTTATTGTAGAGTTGGCCGTGACAACCGTACACACATTGCCGGGTGAATAAGTATATGATTACTGATTTTACAAATGTTCCCACCTACAAAGAATGGAGAGGTTTGTAATTTTTTATCGTAGGTACACTTCAACTCAGAGACAATCTAAAAATCTAAAAATAATTAATTTTATTGCATGAAATAAGTATTTCATCACCTACCAACCAGCAAGAATTCTGGCTCTCACAGACCTGTTACTGTATCTATAAGAAGCCCTTCTACTCTGCACTCATTACCTGTATTAATTGCATCTGTTTGAACTCATTACGTTACCTGTATAAAACATGATATTTGGGGGTGCTTTTCTGCAAAGGGGACAGGATGACTGCATCGTATTGAAGGGAGGTTGGATAGGCTCATGTATTGAGATTTTGGCCAACAATCCCCTTTCCTCAGTAAGAGCATTAACCCCTTAGTAACAGAGCAAATTTGGTACTTAATGACCAGGCCAATTTTTACAATTCTGACCACTGTCAATTTATGAGGTTATAACTCTGGAACGCTTTAACTGATCCCGCCGATTCGGACACTTTTTTTCGTGACATATTCTACTTCATGTTAGTGGTAACATTTCTTCGATAGGACTTTTGTATATTTATGAAAAAAATGTAAACATGGCGAAAATTTGTAAAATATAGCAATTTTCAAAATTTTAATTTTTATGCCCTTCAATCAGAGAGCGGTGTTACACAAAATAGTTAATAAATAACATTTCCCATATGTCTACTTTACATCAGCACAATTTTGGAAACAAAACTTTTTTGGTTAGGAAGTTATAAGGGTTAAAAGTTGACCAGCGATTCCCCGTTTTTACAAAAATTTTACAAAACCATTTTTTTTTTAAGGAGCACATCACATTTGAAGTTACTTTGAGGGGTGTACATGACAGAAAAGTGACACCGTTCTAAAAACTGCACCCTTCAAGGTGCTCAAAACCAACCACATTCAAGATTATTAACTCTTTACGTGCTTCACAGGAGCTGAAGCAATGTGGAAGGAAAAAATGGACATTTAACTTTTCTTCACAAACATTTTACTTCAGAACCAATTTTTTTATTTTCACAAGTGTCAAAAGTGAAAATTAACCACAAAATTTGTTGTGCAATTTGTCCTGAATACGCTGATACCCCATATGTAGGGGTTAATCACGGTTGAGGAGCACGGCAGAGCTCGGAAGGGAAGGAGCGCAGTTTGACTTTCAACACAGAATTGGCTGGAATTGAGATCAGACGCCATGTTGCGTCTGGAGAAACCCTGATGTGCCTAAACAGCGTAACCCCCGCAATTCTAACTCCAACCTTAACCCTCAACACACCCCTAACCATAACCCTAATCCCAACACACCCCTAACCATAACCCTAACACACCCCTAAGGCCTCCTTCACACATCCATTTGTCTCCATCAGTCAAAATCCGCCGTTTTGCAAAAAAAAAAAGGATCCGCCATTTTTCTTGGCGGATCCGTTTCCCCCCCCCCATTGACTTGCATTATTGGCGGATCTTGACGGATGGTCATCCATGACAGGACGGACAATGAAACTTTTTTAGGCTGGCCAGATCCGCATTTGTCACTGCGCATGCCCGGAAGAATTGCCTTTGCTGGAAATTTAACCCTATATCCTGTTCTGGCGGCTGGTAAAAAAAAAAAAAATCTCTCTCCCCAGGCACGGATTCCTTTAAATTTCTGCCTTCCCCGGATCCATCAAAGCAACAGTCCGGTGGCACACGTTGCTTTGAAAACGGTTGCGGATCAGTGTCCCGCCATTTTCGCGGATTGCAGCTGATGTAAAAAACGTATGTGTGAAACAGGCCTAACCCAAACCATAACCCTAACACACCCCTAACCCAAACAATACCCTTAACTGTAGCCCCAACCCTAATGGGAAAATGGAAATACTTTTTTTATTTTATTATTTTTCCCTAACTAGGGGGTGATAAGGGGGAGTTTATTTACTATTTCTTTAATTTTGATCACTGTGATAGACCCCATCACAGTGACCAAAATAAACCAATAGGAAAAATCTATTGTTGCCCAGGTGCAGGCCGGCACATCTCGACGACGCACCCGCCATTATCTTCCCAGAAAAAGATGCCGGCGGCTGTAGGGGGGGAAGCAGGAGGGTCCAGGGACACAGAGGTACCGAGGGAGGATCGGGAGCCCCTATTTCTCTCTCCTCTGATGTGTGATCACATCAGAGGAGAGAGAAATTAAATGGAAAATCTAACTTTTTTGCAGTCGCTGTTATACCATTAATGGCGACTGCAACACTAAGTTCGGTAAAAACCGACCTCAATCATGTTCTCTGGGGACTCAGCTACCTCCGGTAGCCAAGACCCCAAAGAAATTCTGACTCTAGGGGGCGCCATACCACTTTTCCTTAGCGGCATTAATTAATGGCGCTGTGGTTTAACCCCTTTCCTACATTAGACGTACTATTCCGTCCATGTGACCTCTACACTGTTAACTTTTATACCAGCACCCCACTCTACAAATCCCTCTCTGCACGAGGTACCGCAGCTTGCGGTACTGTCCGCAAAAATCAGAGAGGCCTCCCGAAGACGCTACTTGGGCAGATGCTCCGAAAAGGTGAGCAGGGCCCAATGTAGCGACCACCTGCTGTTGGTCAAGTACAAGGACAAGAGGGATGTCCATCTCTTGATCACCATACATGGTGACGGCAGCGCCCTCAGCACTGTATGGGGTACCTCTGCACAGGTAAGCAAAACTGAATGTGTGCTGGGGTACAATAAAAACATGGGGTGTGTTGATCGCTCCGATCAACTCCTCCAACCGTACAATGCTTTGAGAAAGGCCAAGGTGTGGTACAAAAAGCTGGCCATGCACATTGTCCAATTGGCAATGCTCAACGCATTCCTGCTGTCACAATGTGCACGCCACACCGATACGTCGTACCTTGCGTTCCAGGAGGTAGTGGTTAAGGCCCTGATGTTTGGCACTCTGGAAGGAGCGGTTCCAAGAACTTCCGGAACTGAAGGTGCTCGTATTGTACCAGGTCAGCATTTCCCGGGGGAGGTCCCGCAAACTGCAAAAAGAGGTAAATCGCAAAAAAAGGTGCCGAGTGTGTTACAAAAACGGAATACGCAAGGGCACCATTTATCAAGGTGACACCTGCCCCGAAAAACCTGGCCTGTGTATGAAGGATTGCTTCAAATTGTACCACACCTCAATGCACTACTAAATTACTTTACCGGAAACATTACATTAGTTGGGGCACACCTAGATAAGTTCCTTGGGGGTCTAGTTTCCAAAACAATGACACTTGTGTTTTGTTTTTTTTTATTAAACTGTTTAGGCACATCAAGGGCTCTGCAAATAGAAAATGACGCCCGCAGACCATTCCATCTAAGTCTGCATTCCAAAACGTCACTCCCTTCCAATCCCCGACGTGTGCCTAAATAGTGTTTTCCCACATATGGGGACCAGCGTACTCAGGACAAATTGGACAACTTTCGGGGGGCCAATTTTTCCTGTTACCCTTGGGAAAATTAAAAATTGGGGCCTAAACGATCATTTTTGTGGGCACAAAATAGGATTTTTTATTTCCACGCCTGGGCAGTATAAACTTTAGTGAAACACTTGGGGGTTCAAAGTTCTCACCACATATCTCGGTAAGTCACTTAGGGGGTCTAGTTTCCAAAATGGGGTCACTTGTGGGGGGTTTCTACTGTTTAACCACATCAGGGGCTCTGCAAACGGAACATGACGCCCGCAGACCATTCCATCAAAGTCTGCATTCCAAAGCGTCACTTCTTCCCTTCTGAGCCCCGACGTGTGCCCAAACAGTAGTTTTCTTCCACATATGGGGTATCAGCGTACTCAGGTCAAATTGAACAACAACTTTTGGGGTCCAATTTCTCCTGTTACCCTTGGAAAAATTGGGAACTAAACGATCATATTTGTGGAAAAAATATGATTTTTTATTTTCACACCTGGGCGTTATAAACTCATGTGAAGCCCTAGGCTGTTCAAAGCGCTCACCACACATCTAGATAAGTTCCTTAGGGGGTCTAGTTTCCAAAATGGGGTCACTTCCACTGTTTGGGCACATCTGGGGCTCGTCAAGCGCAACATGGTGTCCAATCTCAATTACAGCCAATTTTAGGCTGAAAAAGTCAAATGGCGCAGATTCCCTTCCGAGCCATGCTGTGCGCCAAAACAGTGGTCCCCCCCCCCCACATATAGGGTATCAGCGTACTCAGGACAAATTGGACAACAACGTTTGGGGTCCAATTTCTCCTGTTACCTTTGGGAGAATAAAAAATTGGGGACTAAACGATCATGCTTGTGGAAAAAATGATTTTTTATTTTCACGCCCGGGTGTTAAAAACTCCTGTGAAGCCCTTGGGGCTTCAAAGTGCTCACCACACATCTAGATAAGTTCCTTAGGGGGTCTAGTTTCCAAAATGGGGTCACCTGTGGGGGGTTTCCACTGTTTGGGCACATTGGGGGCTCGTCAAACGCAACATGGCGTCCAAACTCAATTCCAGCCAATTTTAGGTTGAAAAAGTCAAACTGCGCTGCTTCCCTTCCAAGCCCTGCCGTGCGCCCAAACAGTGGTCAGCCCCCCACACATATAGGGTATCAGCGTACTCAGGACAAATTGGACAACAACTTTTGTGGACCAATTTCTCCTGTTACCCTTGGGAAAATAAAAAATTGTTGCTAACAGATCATTTTTGTGACTAAAAAGTTAAATGTTAATTTTTTCCTTCCATGTTGCTTCTGCGCCTGTGAAGCGCCTGAAGGGTTAATAATCTTCTTGAATGTAGTTTTGAGTAGCTTGAGGGGTGCAGTTTTTAGAATGGTGTCACTTTTGGGTATTTTCTGCCATATAGACCCCTCAAAGTGACTTCAAATGTGAGGTGGTCCCTAAAAAAATGGTTTTGTAAATTTTGTTGTAAAAATGAGAAATCGCTGGTCAACTTTTAACCCTTATAACTTCCTAACAAAAAAAAATTTTTGTTTACAAAATTGTGCTGATGTAAAGTAGACATGTGGGAAATGTTATTTATTAACTATTTTGTGTCACATAACTCTCTGGTTTACGGGAATAAAAATTCAAAGTTTGAAAGTTGCAAAATTTTCAAAATTTGCCATATTTCCATTTTTTTCATAAATAAACGCAAGTTATAGCGAAAAATTTTTTACCACTAAAGTGAAGTAAAATATGTTACGAGAAAACAATCTCAGAATCGCCTAGATCAGTTGAAGCGTTCCAGAGTTATTACCTCATAAAGGGACAGTGGTCAGAATTGTATAAATTGACCCAGGAATTAACGTGCAAGCCACCCTTGGAAGTGAAGGGGTTAAGTACCCTTAACTGCAGCTGTTAAAAGGCGTATCGGCGGTCAGTAAAGGGTTAAAGATGGGTCGTGATTGGATCTTCCAGCATAACAATGACCCAAAACAAACAGCCAGGGCAACTAAGCAGTGGCTCCATAACAAGCATTTCAAGGTCCTGAAGTGGCCTAACCAGTCTCCAGACCTGAACCCAATAGAAAATCTTTGGAGGGAGATGAAACAATGTTGCCCAGTGACCGCCCCAAAACCTGGAAAATCTGGAGATCTGTATGGAGGAGTGGGCCAAAATCCCTGCTGCATCGTGTGCAAACTAGCTCAAGAATTACAGGAAACATCTGACCTCTGTAATTGTAAACAAAGGTTTCTGTACCAAATATTAAGGTCTGCTTTTCTCTGGTATCAAATACTTTCATAAAATGAAATGCGAATTATGTAAAAATCATACAATTTGATTTTCTGACTTTTTTTAGATTCTGTCTCACAGTTGAAGTGTACCCATGATAAAAATTACAGACCTCTCCATCGTTTATAGGTGGTAAAAAGGAGATTTTTGTGTACTCACCGTAAAATCTCTCTTAGCCTCTAATTGGGGGACACAGAACCATGGGTGTTATCCTGCTGTCCACTAGGAGGCGACACTATGCATAATCTGAAAAAGATTAACTATGGCTCCTCCTCTGCAGTATACATCCCTGGACGGCGTCAGCCATCTCCAGTTTTGTGCAAAAGCATTAGGAGGAACGGAACACTAACAACATAACCATGCCTGTAAGAGGGCTACTATGTACGAGCTCAAAGAACAATATGAGAACTTAACCGTAACAACGGCCCGTAAGGGCAACAGGGTGGGAGCTGTGTCCCCCAATTAGAGGCTAAGAGAAAGATTTTACGGTGAGTACACAAAAATCTCCAGTCCCTGCGTGGGAAGCAATGGACGAATATTGTGCTAGCAGGTCCCTAAATTTGGGGCACTGCCGCCTGCAAAACCCGTCTACCAAGGCTCGCATCTGCTGAGGACTGGGTATGAACACTGTAGTGTTTTGTAAACGTGTGCAGACAAGTCCAAGTGGCCGCCTTACACACTTGTTGCGCCGAAGCCTGGTGCCGAATGGGAGGCCCCTACTGCCCGTGTAGTGTGCCGTGATACCGGCTGGAAGAGGGGAACTGTTAAGTCGGTAGGCCTCATGTATGGTGGACTTGATCCACCTGGCAAGGGTAGCCTTGGAAGCTGGCAGTCCCTTGCGACCGCCTTCCGGAAGAATGAAGAGAGAATCAGACTTCCGGAAGGGAGCAGTCCTGGACACGTAAATCCGCAATGCTCTGACGAGGTCAAGCGTATGCAGAGCCTTCTCCACTCTATGAACCAGAACCGGGCAAAGGGATGGCAGTGAAATTTCCTCATTGAGGTGGAAGTTGGACACAACCTTCCGAAGGAAGGATGGTATTGTACGGAGAACCACCTTGTCCTGGTGAAAGGCTAGGAAAGGCCGTCTGCAGGAAAGTGCTGACAATTCCGACACTCTGCGTAACGAGGTGATTGCCACTAGAAAAACCACTTTCTGTGACAGAATGCAGAGTGGAACTTCTTTAAGGGGTTCGAAGGGTGGTGCCTGCAATGCTGTCAGGACTAGATTGAGGTCCCACGTGTCCAGCGGACATTTGTAGGGAGGAACCAATCGGGAAACTCCCTGGAGGAAAGTCCTTACTTGCGGTTTGGTAGCAATGCGCCTTTGAAAAAGGACTGAAAGCGCTGACACCTGACTCTTAAGCGAGCCTAGGGATAGCTTGGCGTCTAGGCCCGATTGAAGAAAACCTAGGACCTTCGGGAGAGAATAAGGGAGTGGGACTTGTCCATGAGATTCGCACCAGGAAAAGAAAGCTCTCCAGGTACGATAATAAATCTTGGCGGAGGCTGGCTTCCGTGCCCTGATCAAGGTCGCAATGACTTCCGGTGAAAACCCTGCCTGGGTTAGAATCCAGGTTTCAAGGGCCATGCCATCAAACTCAGAGCCCCTGAATTCTGATGGTAGAACGGACCTTGAGACAGAAGGTCGTGACGGTCGGGTAGACGCCAGGGGGCATCTGCCGTAAGTTGAACGATGTCTGCGTACAATGTACGTCTGGGCCAATCTGGCGCGATGAGGATGGTTGGAACTCCCTCTTGTTTGATCTTCCTCACAACCCTGGGGATCAGTGGGAGGGGTGGAAAAATGTACAGGAGTTGGATCTGGGACCAGTCCTGGACCAGGGCATCCGCTCAGAGCGACCGCGGGTCGTGTGTCCTGGCCATGAAATTGGAGACCTTGGTATTGAGATGGGATGCCATTAGGTCCACATTCGGGGTTCCCCAGCGTTGACAGATCTGGTAAAAAATCTCGGGATGGAGACCACTCCCCCGAGTCCATTCCTTGCCTGCTGAGGAAGTTGGCTTCCCAGTTTTCTACACCCGGAATGTGGACCGCAGAGAGTACCGACCTCGTGTCTTCCGCCCAGTGGAGGATATGTGCCACTTCTCTCATCGCCTGGGCGCTGTGGGTCCCGCCTTGGTAATTCACGTATGCCACAGCCGTGGCATTGTCCGACTGTATCCGTAAGTTCGAGGCTGCGAGCAGGTGATGAAAGGCACTCAGTGCCAGGAAGATGGCCCGGATTTCCAGGACATTGATGGGCAAGGTCGCTTCCCTTGGTCACCACTTGCCTTGTGCCCTGTGATGTAGGTGCACCGCCCCCAGCCTGTCAGGCTTGCATCTGTAGTCAGGATCTTCCATTGACGTGAGAGAAAGAGTTTTCCCCGTGCAAGCGAGGTTGGCTTGAGCCACCAATGCAGGGACCTCCTGGTTGACAACGTCAACCGGAAGTCCCTGTCGAGGGAGAAGGGATTCCTGTCCCAAGATCTGAGTATGGCTAGTTGAAGAGGCCTGAGGTGAAACTGGGCAAATGGCACTGCCTCTATTGCTGCTGCCATCCTGCCGAGGACTCTCATGGCAAACCGGGGAGATCAGGGAGGACTGTGGAGGAGTGTACGAACTCCCAGACGGATGGCCAGTGTCTTGTCCTTGGGAAGGAGCACCAGGCCCCTGGAGGTGTCGAATAGCATTCCCAGGAAGGGTAGAGTCTGACTCGGGGTAGTCGATGATTTCTGTAGGTTGACTAACCATCCCAGACGACTCAGTGTGTCTATTGTGATTGAGACACTGACCTCGCAGTCCTTGAAGGTGGAAGACTTGATGAGGAGGTCGTCCAGGTACGGGACGACTAGAATGCCTCTTGAGTGCAGAAAGTCCATGGTGGCTGCCATGACTTTGGTAAACGTTCTTGGAGCCGTGGCGAGTCCTAACGGAAGGGTGACAAACTGGTAGTGGTTTTGGTTTACCGCGAACCTGAGAAACCTTTGATGGGCGGGAGCAATTGGTATGTGCAGATATGCATCTTGTATGTCTATGGAAGCAAGGTATTCTCCCTGCTCCATGGATGCAATGATGGACCGGAGGGACTCCATGCGGAAATGACGGACCCGTACATATTTGTTGAGCTGTTTTAGGTCTAGTATGGGCCGAATGCTGCCTCCTTTCTTGGGAACTACGAACAGATTGGAGTAGAACCCTCGGAATCTTTCGTTCGCGGGAACCGGCACAACTCATGCTTGAAGGAGGGAGGAGACCGCTTGTTAGAAGGCACGAGCCTTGTCTGATGGTGTTGGAGGGATAGAGAGGAAGAACCGGTTCGGTGGACTGGAAGTGAACTCTATCTTGTATCCGGAAGACACTAATTCCCTGACCAACCTGTCTTCTGTAATAGGCAGCCAGACTTGCTGAAACAGCAAAAGTCGCCCGCCAACTGGTGGGGTGTCTTCCGGAGTTCGAGAGTCATGATGAAGCGAAGTTCTGAGGTTTTCCTCCCTTGGGTTTCGCTTGGCCTGCTTTCGACTGCCAAGTCCTGTCCGGTCTCTGCGCCGTCCATGGGTTGTCCCTGCGTGGAGAGCGGTTACGGTTTTGCGCTGGGCGCGAGACGGACCAGCCCAAGGAATTCCGAAAGGATCGGAATCGTGTCTGGTTTCTTCGTTTAAACGTGCGCTTCGGTTTTAGTTGAGGGAGAGAGGTACTCTTACCCCCAGTGGCATTGGCTATCATTGTGTCCAACTTTTCGCCGAAAAGCCTTCCAGTAAGCTACGGAAGATGCATGAGGGACTTCGAGGCCGCATCCGCTTTCCATTCTCGCAGCCAGAGGATACGCCGAATCGTAATGGCGTTTGCCGCTATCCCCGCCAGACCTCTTGCTGAGTCTAGGGCTGCGTGAAGCATGTAGTCTGCTACCACTGATATCTGAACCGCTTGGTCCGAGAGCCCGGCATTTGGAACTTGAAGACCCTACTGTAGTTTGTTGGCCCAAGCCAGGATGGCTTTGGCCGCCCAAACTGAAGCAAACGCAGGGGCCAGGGAGGCCCCTGCTGCTTCGAAAATGGAATGAGCCATGCGTTCTACTTGCCGGTCTGCTGCGTCCCTGAGGGTTGAGCTGTCTGGCAGAGAGTGTAAGGTCTGCGCTGCTAGTCTAGATACCGGGGGGTCCACCTCGGGTGTATCTGTCCACTGTTTGGTGTCTTTCTGTGAGAAGGGGTACTTCGCTTCCAAATATTTGCGATTGGCAAATTCTCTCTCAGGCTGCGAAAACTGTTTAGTAAGTATCTTCTGAAACTCATGGTGATTAAGGAAGACCTTAGGTGGTTTCTGAACGCTTTAGAAACAAATCTTATGTTCTGGGGCTTCCGAGACTGGCTCTGAAATTTCCAGCACCTGATGAATGGCAGAGACTATGTCCTCAACTAGCGCTGTATTGCTAGGTGGGGGAGGTACCACGGACCTCTCCGTTTCGTTGTCTGAATCAGAGTCACAGATGCCTTCCGAATCCTGTGTATCGCTAAGGTGATCCCTGGTGGGCGACCTGGGGTGGGGATCTTCTGTGGTGGGGGATCTCTGTGGTGAACTGCATTGTCTGTCTCTGACAGGGGACTGCCTAGGAGACCTGGAATGACGGTGTCTCGCCCTGGGATGGGATGACCTTATGCTATAGGACGACTCAGGCGATCGTGACCTGTGGGTCCGCTTACGTCTGTGAGAGTCGGAAGCAGCATGTCCCTGAGACAAGCTGTCCGTTTGCTGGGTAACGTTCATAGCCGGGACCCGACCCTGCAGAGCTTGCAGCAATGTGGCGGTTAAGTTATCTATGGACTGTGTCATAGACTGTGACATCTGAGTAGCCCATTCCGGCGTGGTATCTGACACTGGAGCGTTGGTAGGGACTCCCTGGGGTTCTGACCCAGAGTTCTGGATGCAATCCCGGCAGTGTGGATACGTGCTGCCACTGGGGAGCGTGTCTTTGCAGGCTGTGCAGAATGCATAGAAACATTCCTGCCTGGTTCTCTTTCTTGAGCCCGGCATAGTGCACAGGGGCTGGCTATCAGGGATCCTACAGGGGTGGCTACGCAGAGGGAACCCACAGAGAGCCTTATAGGAAGTATGGATTCACAGCTGAGTAAAGAGAACCCAGCTGTGATCTTACCCCACCAGTGTGCCTCTAGGTCCAGCACCGACAGAACCCCGTTCTGTGCCCCCCGGAGACTGCTGTGGTTCTCCTCTGCTGAAGGCGTCCGTTATCAGTGCAGCCAAAAAAATGGCCAC
Organism: Dendrobates tinctorius; assembly: GCF_039654945.1. Taxonomy (NCBI): domain Eukaryota; kingdom Metazoa; phylum Chordata; class Amphibia; order Anura; family Dendrobatidae; genus Dendrobates; species Dendrobates tinctorius. The sequence continues at coordinate 23,400,834 of NW_027361783.1, forward strand.
CGGGACGCTGAGGAGAGGAAGGAGGGGGCGGAGAGTTGAAAAGGGCGCGCTGGGCTATGTTGAAACGCGCCCTTTCTGCCTCAATCCGCCCCTTCTATGACACTCTAGAGTGTCAATTTAGTCATCTGGGGGGGCGGGCCGGGGGGCGGGGAAAAGGCGGCGGCTTCAGCCGCGGTCTCAAGTAGAGGCCTGATGCCCAGGAGGGCACCAGAGTGGCGCGGTAGTTCGGGAGGGGGTCGGATTTGTACCAGACCCCCCCGGAATGGGCGACTAGCTAGCGGTGGGGGCAGCAGAGGTAGCGGTTTCCTGTGTGGGGGGTCCCTGGAGCGTCCTGGAGCCACTGCTGCTGCAGAGACAGGGGCGCAGAAAGCCCTGTCTCTGCTGTGCCACGTCTGCCTGCACCTTCCCCCGGCCTTCACAGGATCCCGCAGAGTGCTGCCTATACTCCGACCCTACCTGCGGCGTCTCCACCTAATGCCCCCTGTGGGGGATCAGGGAGGGTGCGTCTGTCACCATCAGGGGTCTTCATCCTCGCCTCAACCTCAACCTAGACCCCAAAGGGGTTGGAAAAGGAGGGGGGTCTCAACTTCTGACCAGTACCCGAGGGACTGGGGAAGGAGCGACATGGGGAATAGCCGTCTCCACTTCAACTGGGCACCCCTAAAAAGGGGGCCAAGGAAGGAGCCATGCCGGGAGTCTCGCTGGAGACCCACTTTTCTTCATCTGTATTTCCGGACGAAAAAAGGAAAAAACGGAAGGAAAAGGTGTGCCTCCTTGCGACAATAAGCAAAAACTGGAGATGGCTGACGCCGTCCAGGGGTGTATACTGCAGAGGAGGAGCCATAGTTAATCTTTTTCAGATTATGCATAGTGTTGCCTCCCAGTGGACAGCAGCATAACACCCATGGTTCTGTGTCCCCCAATGAGGCGACAGAGTAAACTTGCAAAATTGTTAGTGCATCAAATACTTATTTTCCCCACTGTACATATACATACATGCATATTTTCCATGGAATGGGAGGTGTACATACCTTATGCTCCCTGTAAATTCACCAATAACCGGCCTATTAGTGGAAACAGCCGTAGCCTGGTCCATCACTCACCACTCAATTGTGTAAATGTCCCGACAATTGGAGGCAGCGGACTCGGGTTCTCATGACAAACTGGTGGCAGTGGTGAAATCTGGGTCATCTCTCCAGTGTCATCTGTGACAAACTGGTACGTGACCCCCCCAGCTGTTATCCGAGGCATAAATCAACAGATCTTGGAATAATAATAAGTTTCACAATTTGATATGTTAAAAAAAATGTTCCTGTGCTGAGATAATCTTATAAATGATCCCCTGCTGTGTACTGTGTAATGGCTGTGTCTGATCACAGTGCAGGAACATGGTCTGATCCCCTGACCAGGGGAGGAAGCAAAAGAGAGGATACAGACATTACAGCAGCACGGGATCGCAGCTGATTGTTGCTTGTCTGTATACTTTTTTGTTGCCTCCACAGTCCAGGAGCTGCGATACATGCAGCCCATGCTCCTATGTAGACACAGTCATTACACAGCAGGCAGACCTATTTATAAGATTCTCTCAGCATAGGAACTCTTTAATGCTTCAGTTATTGTCCAGTGGCTTGCCAGCTCCAAACAGATCTTTATTACGTCTTTCTGGAGTGGGACCAGAGCTGAAGCAGACACAAAGGCTCATCTTCACTTCCCATATTACAGCTTTGGGTTTCTCCAGCTATAGATGAATTACATTTGATTTACACATGCAGTGGACAGCAGGTTAGACAGAAAGGACACACCTAATGGTCCACACTTTGGAGTTTAGTCATTGCACTGGTAATCAAATGTACCTAATGATATTGGAACCACTGCGTCTATTTAAGAAGCTAAAGACAGCAAGAACGAAAATGTGCGATGTAGAAAAGACAATCAGTTTTATTTCATGAAAATAAATAAATACAGAAATACACCCTATTTGAAACAAAGGTTTTTTTTAACACACAATATAAAAATACAGAAGGATTTTTACAATCATTTAAATTGCAAAATCAATTCCTTGGGAGGAAAAAAATGTGAAAGGCATATTGTGATAACCTGTGCATTGAAATATTTCATACAGAAAAACATGGCTAGACATTAACACATTCAAGAAACTTTATTGTTTTGCTCCTTTTAAATAGGATAAATTTAGACATTTCAAGGTGAAAATTCAGTTTGGGCATGGAGATATCTAATGGAAAAACACTACGTAATACAGCTGGTACAAAAATATTTTGCGCGTCATCCAAAAAAGGGACCCACTGTCAAGAACACCGTTCACTTATTGCGTTGGTGATGTACAAACGGCAGGACAAGAATATTTCTGAAAGTTATCTGCTAATAATAATAGATGTTTGAATCGTGACAATGAGGAGCTTAGACTAACACTGCAATACCATTCATCAACCAACATCCAGACAGAAAATATATAGAATTAGTGTGCAGCACTTTGACATTAGAAATGTTACATAGCAGCATAGTAGTGTTACACATCATAGACCATCCATGTTTTACTTCGTCAGTGCTTCACCAACAAGTTGAATAGAGATATCTCCGACGTCTGTGTGAACAACAAGGTGGCCTTCGAATTTGCCAGCGGCTGTAGGCTTGAATTTCACCGGCAGGTTGATATAATGGTGGGCTCTATAAAAATGAGTAAAGTAGTTAAATTTAAAATACATTTTAATGGTTATATATGGTTATAAAGTTGTGTTCAAAAGTTTACAAACCCTGGCAGAATTTTTGCTTTCTTGGCCTTTTTTCAGAGAATATGAATGATAACACCTAAACTTTTTCTCCACTCATGGTTAGTGGTTGGGTGAAGCCATTTACTGTCAGACTACTGTTTTCTCTTTTTAAATTGTAATGACAACCGAAAACATCCAAATGACTCTGATTAAAAGTCAACAACAATTTTCCCGGCATTTGTCACAGGTGAGGATGTTTTCTTTAGTAGCCATTCAAACCCATTTGTATCAACTTATGTTATCAGGCCAAAATCACCATGGTATGTGAACTTTTGACCAGAGTCATTTGGATGTTTTGGGTTGTCATTATGATTTAAATAGAGAAAACACAGTAGTTTGACAATAAATGGCTTCACCCAACCACTAAGCATGACTGGATAAAAAGTTTTGGTGTTATTCATATTCTATAAAAAAAAGGCTAAGAAAGCAAAAATTCTGCGGGGTATGTAAACTTTTGAGCACAACTGTATATGGTCTTAATAGTTCTATAATGTACAGTATCCAGAACATTTAATTAATAAAACTTCAGTGAGCTAATCACAAAATACATTTCACTTCAGTACTCTCTCTTGTAGGAGTTTATTTCTTCATCATTTAGTTGCATGTATATTTTTTTTACAAAACCTGCAATGTATAGAATGTTCTGACACAAAGTGCAGTATATTGCAGAACAGCTCCCCTGTAAGCCTAACCCAACATGGCACAAAAAAGGAAAGTGTCCTTAGATTAAAAGTATTAATTTAGAACACGTACTTGCACCAGATCTGCATTATGGAGCATGTGGCTTATGAGAAACCTCAGATGCTTTATTAAACCACATGCGGGTCATGATCAGACCTTGCATATAGATCTATGTCATCCAAAGCGCTGACGGGTTCTAGTGACGGGAAATGTAAAACTAATATATATGCTTATGTGATGGGAATGTCAACATTCACAGACTACTACTTCATTGATAAAATCCTAGCCTGCTCAGGAAACAATGTGTTTATGTAAAGTGGTATTCCCAGCTATATAGTTAGCATTTATTACATTGATAACATTTAAGGACGATTCAGACCATTTTTCACTTAAGACCCCTATTCAAAGACTAATGTAGGCAGATATCGACAGGTACCACCGATGGGCTAAAGTGTATGGGGGCGCTGAGTGACTGATGATCTAGACAGATGTCGATCGCACATGTCCAATTTTGCACTGACGATAATATGGACCTCCTGGAGATAAGCCGCAGACCGAAATGTCAACCAGCGGCTTTCTCAGAGAACACAGGAGCGCTCGGTCCAGCGACCGCTCCTGTGTATGGGAGAATTGGTTGTCATTCAGCCAAGAGCCATCTAATGTGTATAGCCAGCTTTAGCTACCAAGTTTATTCCTATATCATATTAGAATGAGAAAAAATAAAAATCATGGCATACCCAATTAAGTAAAGATACAAGCCCAGAGATTACAACCTTGTCATTTTTAATGAAATACTTTCACAGTTAGTTTAAGGGGGTAATTTGTCTTTGCAATTTAAAAGGAATATATCAGCTATTATTTGATAATAAATACAACCAGACAGTGATACCTAGTTCGTTTTGTCATTGTGTTTTTATTTTGTGTGTGTAGTTTTTATTATCCTATTCAGCATTTAGACACATTTTACAATAGTCACATGGACAATTGGCAGCAATGGACAGGCTCTAACTCACAGTCGTCTATACTCTATAGGACAGCTTTCTAGGCATATTCTGGCACTAGTGTCAAATGATGTGGTCCTCATCTGTCATTGTAATTCTGCCTGTGATAACAATGAGGTAACTACAGAATGAAAAGTATCAAAATAATATATCGCAAGTCTTCGTGGCCAGAGGGAACATTGGAAGATTTTAGCATATTTTTAATGGAAAATGAAAAAATATCCTTAAAATATTTAAAAGATATTTAATCAACAGGATATTTTTGATTACATATTCCCTATAAGAGTAAAAATATATAAACTGAGGCATGCACTCACACAGGCTGCTGCCTTCTCCCCTGCACAAAATTATTACTGGAGAATCCCAGCACAGCAATGCAAAACTTGTATGATGATTGAATCTGTTTAATAGTTTCGGTAGTGGATAAACAGATTAAAAAAAGAAAAAAAGATTGGTGAATTGGTGCTGTGTAGCTGACCTCCTCCTCTGTTTTTTTTTCCTGGGTTTTCTGTACAGAATTCTTGACAAAAAAACATTTGGTTGAAATATTGGATTATCATCTATCAATCCCCCACTACGAACTAGTTAAAGCACATTCAAGCTTCGCATTCTTCAAGAGTATTAGTAAAATCCAATGTTACATGCTTACAAACACCATGAATCATCAGCACTAGAGATGAGTGAACATAGTCGGCTCCCTCCTTATTCGGCAAGCTATAGCACTTACCGAAGAAGCTGCATCGATATCCTGGATAAATGGAGATCTCGTGCTGATCAGGTGTTCGGCGCCGCAGCTGCATGTGTCGCGGCTGTGTGACAGTCACAACATATGCATGGAGAGCCTGTTTGTTGTGACTGTCACACAACCGCGACACATGCAGCTGTGGCGCCGAACAGCTGATTATCGCGAGCGCTCCAATTATCTGGGTTTCCGATGCAGCTTTTTCGGTAAGGGCTATAGCTTGCCAAATAAGGAGGGAGCCGATGATGTTCACTCATCTCTAATCATCACCTATAGGATCGGTCATGATGGGACGTCTTTCAAAAATGTATTTCTTCCCTGTAACACCTTGGAGCTTTAACACCAGATGCCGGTAAAAGGCTATCAGAGAATCAACATATTGTAGATCAATCACTTACCATGGAGACCATGATTAGATCCTGTGCCGTAAAGCAAATTATTGACTCCTTAGGCTATGTTCACATGTCCAGTAGTGAAAAATGGATCACTTTTCTATAGACTTCAAGGTTACACAAAGGGATTCAGTAGTGATCCGTTATTTAAAAACTGACTAAAAAGTTGTCTACACAAAGCTCAAATGCTAGACGCTTTACCCTTATTCGGAATAAGTAAAAAATCTCGAGTTACAGAACGGAGCAAATAATTTTTTTATATAAAAATGTCCCGATCAGGTCTGATCCCTATTACTTACATTTGTTAGAGTCACATTTACAGTAAGAACAAACTGACTTACCTAAGGGAGTACTTCGAATGCTTCATGTGAAATGGCTCTTTTGGACTTACAAATCTCAGCTGGAAGTTAACACAAGACGGTTTTTCTTTTAAACACACACCCATGCTGATTATTATGCTTAGTAAACATTTCATGCAGATTTCATGCAGAATAAAATCACATTATTGCCCTACCAATTGTAACAATATTAAAATTGTCCTTGGGCACAACTTTCCTGCTAATGCAGGGTGCCTGAAATGAGGCTGTTTGCAGGTGTACATGATCCAGGAACCTCTAGAACATGTATAAGCGCTAAATATAATAAGTTACATATTTAAAATGCATTTTCTTAGACTTGCTTTCACAGGGTTTCACTGTCCAGGAATGGCGCACACTAGCCCAGAGTTCCCTGACTCAAACTCAATAGCCTTATAGCCATATGTGAGGCTTTTGTGTTGGATTCAGGAGACCAGCAGCCGTGCATTATAGTCCTTACTCCGACAGCAAAATACAGATGTGTGAAACCAGCATTATAAAAAGGCCTATTTAATCAATAGAGGTTCAAATTAATTGTTTACCAGGCACAGCCACCCGTATGGATTATCTGCTGCGCGTGTTAAGTGACTGTCGCCCAACAAGATAGACTTGTATTAAAACTGATTTTCTATGTAGAGGACACAACAAAAATAAAAAAAATAAAACTTCAAAATTAGACAAAAATTATGAAGGAAAAAGCAAACCACAATTGTGAAATTACTTCTATTATTTGCAGATTCTAAGTTGCAGTCCGTGGCTGCTGAAGTAATGTACTTTTAAATAGGATTTACATAATTTTAGTTATCAGATCTAATATAAAGGAAAAGTACACTTACTGAATATGTTGCAAAAGAATTGTTTCTTAAATTTACTTTCAGTGTGCTGGATTCACCAACAAGTGTAGATGGAAAGGTATACAATTCCTCAGAGGCAAAAACTCCCCGAACTGCTTCATCTTGCCTAGCACATGTAATAAAGAGAGGTGCATATGAACGTATGATAATGTGTTGGCTTATTAATCAAAATCGCCACTTATAACAGGCAACAAATAGAATACTAATTGCTTTATGGGTCCCATGCTGTGGCGTTACACCAATAACTGTATGCAGAGAGCACAGGAACGCATGAAGCTGCTGGATAGACTAATGGCTGAAAGACATATTTTGAAAACAGGAAGAATATTTAAGACCACATCATATACATTAGTAACCGATACCGTAATTAACCCCTTAACAACCAAGCCATTTTGTAGGTTAAAGACCAGGCCTTAATTTTGAAATCGGGCCACTGTCACTTTATGTGGTTATAACTCTGGAACGCTTCAACGGATCCCGCTGATTCTGACATTGTTTTTTCGTGACATATTGCACTTCATTTTAGTGGTAAAATTTCTTCATTATGACTTGTGTTTATTTATTAAAAAAATGGAAATATGGCAAAAAAAATTAAAAATTTTGCAATTTTCAAAATTTAATTTTTATGTCCTAAAATCAAAGAGATATGTCACAAAAAATAGTTAATAATAACATTTCCCACATGTCTACTTTACATCAGCACAATTTTGGAACCAAAATTTTTTTTTCTTAGGAAGTTAAAAGGGTTAGAAGTTGACCAGCGATTTCTCATTTTTCCAACAAGATTTACAAAACCATTTTTTAAGGGACCACCTCACATTTGAAGTGAGTTTGGGGGCGTCAATATAACAGAAAATACCCAAAAGTGACACTATTCTAAAAACTGCACCCCTCAAGGTGTTCAAAACCACATTCAAGAAGTTTATTAACCATTTAGGTACTTCACAAGAATTGAAGCAATGTGGAAGGAAAAAAATGAACATTTAAAATTTTTGTTTGGACACATTTTTTTTTATTTTGTCAAGGGTATCAGGAGAAAATGAACAACAATATTTGTTGTGCAATTTCACCTGAGTACACCGATACCCCATGTGTGGAGGAAGACCAATCTTTAGGCGCACGGCAGTGCTCAGAAGGGAAGGAGCATAATTTGAGATTTTGAATGTCAAATTGGCTGGAATCGAGAGCGGACGCTATGTCGCGTTTGGAGAGCCCCTGATGTACCTAAACAGCGGAAAACCCCCATAAGTGACCCCATTTTGGAAACTAGACCCCCCAAGGAACTTATCTAAATGTGTGTTGAGCACTTTGAACCCCCAAGGGTTTCACACAAGGTTATAACGTAGAGCCGTAAAATTAAAAAATCATATTTTTTCCACAAAAATCATCTTTTCACCCTCAATTTTTATTTTCCCAAGGGTAACAGGATCCCCAAAAGTTATTGTGCAATTTGTCCTGAGTACGCTGATACCCCATATGTGGGGGTAAATTACTATTTGGGTGCATGGCAGAACTCGGAAGGGAATGAGCGCCATTTGACTTTTTTGGCTGGAATTGAGATCGGAGGCCATGTCGCATTTGGAGAGCCCCTGATGTGCCTGAACAGTGGAAACCCCCCACAAGTGACACTATTTTGGAAACTAGACCACCCCAAGGAGCTTATGTAGATGTGTGGTGAGCTCTTTGAATTTCCAAGTGCTTCACAGAAGTTTATAACGTAGAGCCGTGAAAATAAAAAAATCATTTTTTTCCACAAAAATGATCTTTTTGCCCCCAAATTTTTTATTTTCACAAGGGTAACAGGAGAAATAGGACCCCAACAGTTGTGGTGCAATTTGTCCTGAGTACGATGATACCCCATATGTGGGGTGGATCCACTGTTTGGGCACATGGCAGAGCTCAGAAGGGAAGGAGCGCCGTTTTGGAATGCAGACTTTGATGGAATGTTCTGCGGGCGTCATGTTGCATTTGCAGAGCCCCTGATGGGCCAAAACAGTAGAAACCCCCCACAAGTGACCCCATTTTGGAAACTAGACCCCCCATGGAGCTCATTTAGATGTGTGGTGAGCACTTTGAACCCCCAAGTGCTTCACAGAAGTTTATAACGCCCGGGCGTGAAAATAAAAAAATCACATTTTTTTTCCAAAAAAATAATCTTTATTGAGCTATAATTTTTCCATATTTTGGCCGACACTCAAGTGCGGGCTTGATTTTTGCGGGAAGAGCTGACGTTTTTATTGGTACCATTTTCGGACACATAACGTTATTTGATCGCTTTCCATTCTAATTTTTCTGTTCATTTTTTGAATGAACAAAAACCAGCAATTTAGGAATGCTTTTTTTCCCCCTCCGTTCCACGTATGGTAAAATTAGTATGGCAGCTTTATTCTTCGGGTCACTACGATTACAGCGATACCGCATTTATATCTTTTTTAAGTTTTGATGTTTTTTACACAGTAAAAACTTTTATAGAAAAAATTATTATTTTTGCGTCACTTTATTCTGCGAACTATCGCTTTTTTTTTTTTCACTGATGATGCTGTATGGTGGCTCGTTTTTTGCGGGACAAGATGACGGTTTCAGCGGTACCATGTTTATTTATATCCGTCTTTTTGATCGCGTGTTATTGCACTTTTTCTAAGGAGTATGATGATAACGCTTGGAAAAAGAATAATTTGCTTCTTTGTTGTGGTTTTTTTTTTTCCTGCGTTCACTGAAGGGATTAACTAGGGTGACACTTTTATAGATGGGGTTTTTACGGACGTGGCGATACCAAATGTGTATTTTTTTATTTTATTTTTTTTACATAAAAATGTGTAATTTTTAGGGGATTTTTTATGGAATTTTTTTATTATTTTTTAATACTTTTTTTGACATATTTTTTTAAAAAATGTTTTTTTTTTTTTTTTTTACACCTTCATGGGACTTTTACTTTCACTTTCAGGTATAATACATTACAATGCTCCAGCATTGTAATGCATTATACCAATGCTGAAAGCTGCAGACACCTTGCTGTGTGCGTTATCTGCAGCTTTCTGTATGTAAATGACCCAGAGGTTGTCATAACACCTCCGGGTCATCATGGCACAGGTCGGGCCCCGCGATTACATTGCGGGGACGCCGACCTGAGGCAGAGGGAGCCTCCTACCCTCTGAACAATGTGATTGCAGCAGTGAGGGGGTTAACAGCCAGGGGCGGTGGTGGCTCCGCTCCAAGCTATCAGTGGAGAACGCTCAGCCACTGCAGCGCTGAGCTCCTTCACTGATCGGGCAAAGAGAAGCTCAAATTTCAGCCTCTCCTGCTCATCACTGCTGTGTTTGGTCTGTCAGATTGACTGACCAATCATAGCTCTGTGGGTGCAGGGACCGACTGTAAGCGTCCCTGCACCCCTTGCCGTGCCTCTCAGCTGTCATAGACAGCTGTCGGCACTGAACTGAAACTGCGCGTTTACACGCTGTGTCTGTTCAAAGGGAGGACGTGCAGAGTCCGTCATGGTACGGGAAGTTACCTCCTGCCATGACGGACTCTGCACGTCCATAGACATTAAGGGGTTAAATCACACAATACACTTTCAAGACATTTTTACATACGGCGGTTTTAGAGTAGATGCCTCTGAGCCAGATCTCTTCCTCGGCTTTACTTGATCATCCGTCTTCGCTAACGTTTCAGTTGAAATTTTTGCCCACTCACTTTGATCTTTGATGCCCTTAGTTGAAAAAAACACAAGTTATTTACAGATTTGCATGTGCAGATAAAAATGCAAGGTGCAAATATGTTATCACAATTCCTCTACCCTTTAATGACACATTCACACGATGAGCTTTTGGTGCGTTTCTGAAGCACCAGTAACCTAGATTTAAATAGATGCAAAAATGGTGCAAAAATTCTAGAGCGTCAAAAAAAAAAAAAAAAAAAAATCATCACCAAAAACGCAACGTGGGAATCTAACCTACTAATGTACTTTTTTCTCTATCAAATACTCTATATTGATAAAAAAGTTGACACTTATGTTGACTAAACTTTCTATATTTATTCTGAGATAGAAAGGGATTTTCCTCATTTTTGAACTACGTTACAACTTTTTTCCTTTCACTGGAGCAGCCATAGCAGTCTCAGTTACAGGTATGGTTGGCTGCCTCCTCTTCACTTATCTGGAAAAAAAAAAGCCAGAATTAACAGACGACCCAAAGTTTTTATACATTTTTCTTGCCTAAGAGTATATTCACACTAGGCGTTTTCTTTTTCTGCAGAAAAACCTGCTCTCTTGGCAGGTTTTGCTTAGTTTTTCTTGAGTTTCTTGGGCGTTTTTGTCATGCTACATTTGTCTCTTGTGCATGCTGATAAAGTTCATTGAAAAAAAAAAATTCTATTTAATCAGGTTTTGGCACAAAAAACAAAAATAAAAAAAACAGGGATTTTTGTGATAACGCACCGTAAAATCCTTTTCTCCGAGACGCTCATTGGGGGACACAGACCATGGGTGTTATGCTGTGGCCAATAGGAGGCTGACACTAAGCTGAGACAAAAAAAGTTAGCTCCTCCTCCGCAGCATACACCTTCCTGCTGGCCCCAAGTGAACCAGTTCAGTGCAAAAGCAGTATGAGATCACTAATATATTAAAGAACAATCGCCAACCTCATTTCAGTGTATAACCCACTGATTGGGAGACAAGAATCAAAAGCCGTCAGGCTAACAGGGTGGGTGCTGTGTTCCCCAATGAGCGTCTCGGAGAAAAGGAAATTACGGTGAGTTATCACAAAAATCCCTGTTTATTCTTCGCCTCATTGGGGGACACAGGCCATGGGACGTCCCAAAGCAGTCCATGGGTGGGCAACAATATAACAGATAAAGCCCATGTAATAGATGAGTAATGGTGCCCTACCACCTGTTGCAGGACCTGCCAAGGACCGTACTGTGGAAGTCTGAGTATGAGTAGTGCTTCAAGAATGTGAAAATGCTGAACCAAAACGCAGCCTTGCAGACTTGTTCGGTCGGCATGCGAGACCGAATGGCCCAGAGTGCGGACATCGACCGCATAGAATACGCCCTAATCCCTACTGGGATGGGCCGCTTCTAAAGTGGTATAACTCCTGAATAGCCAAATTAATTTCTCTAGCTATTGTGACCCTGAAGTGGCTTACAAGAGAGTGCCGTCCTCAGGACATACGTCCTGAGAGTCGTCATTGCATGCAGGGCGTACGCAACTTCCTCCATCTGAAGTACCAGCGTCGGGCCCAAAGAGGGCAAGACAAAATCATTGTTAAAATAGAAGGGTCAGCCAACGCTGGAAAAAAGGGGCGGAAGCGATCTGAGGACAATCGTATCCAGGTTGGGAAGCAGAGAGAGGAAAAAACAAATGAGCCAAACTTGACATGGCTGTCAACTCCAAGCGTCGCATAATAAGTGACACTGCGACAAGAAGGGAGACTTCCCAAGACAGAACTGCCCGCGAGACATCCTGGAACGGTTTCAATGGCGTCTCTTAAAGCGCACTCAGGACCGAATTAACGTTCCAGGCTTCTAACGGACTTTTGCAGGGGGGTACCCCTGAGAAATCCTGAGAATGAAAGTCATGAATTACATCTTGGAAGCAATGCTGCACTTAAACAGAGACAGGTAGAACCAAGATCTGTCCCTTGAGGGAGGTGAGCATCAAGAACCTGAGTCCAAGTCAGGCTGGAAAAAACACTCAAAAGAACTGGAGCGGTGAAGACGCGAAGAGAACGACCCTGGTCCTAACACCATGCGACATAAGGCGTTCAGGAGAGGTGAAAGATGCACCCTGACGTCGGCCTCTGGGCACCAACCATAGTGGAGATCCCAGAGGAAGAGTAGATTAGAGCCTTGGCTTTGAAAGCCAGCTCGTTAAACACCAGATCGTGCGATCTGGTGATCCATTGGACGTTAGGAGAGCATGTCTGGACAATGCAACAGTCACCTGTGGACGGCGTGTATGATCTGTAGTAACTCTGAATACCATGTCCGGCAAGACCAATCCTGGATGCCTAGGGAGACTGGAAACGGCCACTACCTCTTTTTATGTGGTGACCGTTGCTAGGAAAGGAAGACGAAACTGGTGCCACGGAGTAACCAGTCATGCCCCCCTATGGCGGTTTGGATATGGAGACCGGGCTCAGACTGCTGAGTACCGTAGCCTTCAGTCTTGAAGCCATCAGATCCCCATTCGAGTTCTCCTAACAAAGGCAGTCCAGTTAAAAATGTCCTCCGTGGTGCATGCCAACAAGCGTGGAGATATGTTATTGATTCGAATGGAGTGATACACGAGTAGATACTGGAGAGGGTGCCGTTAACCTGGATCACTTGGAATACAAGGATATACAAAAAGACTGCTCTCCAATCATGGAGGCTGGTATCGACAGCCACCACTGGTGATTAGATCAGAAGATAAATCTTCCTCCTTGGTATAGAGGGAGAACCTCAATGTCCACCCCCCGTGGGGCTATCTGACGTGCTATGACAAAGCGTCCAGGCCCGCGATGCCACGAGGGAGTGCAGCGCACGAATGGGACGTGTCTGCGCATGAGTCGGCGCTTCCAACTTGTTAGGCGTTGAGTTTCCCCCACTGCACAGGGGGAATCTCAAGCCACGTCCTCTGCGGTCTTCCATTCTTCTGCCGCCGCAGAGATTCCTGCTCAGTAGAGACGTCAGTCCCAGCGTCTTGCCCAGGCTAATGCTAGGCGTCTGGTTCTAAGTTCTTTGGAAGATGTGAAGGAAAAAAACATTTTGTAGAAGGACGATAAGAATAAAAGGAATCTTTGTATCTAGAAGATCCAGGCTTTGGGCTCGTTCGATACGAACAGCATACAAAAAAGGAGACCTCACAAACCAGAAATAGGCGGCCGTCCGTAATGCTGTGTGTCGATGGCTTATGCTGGAAATCACTGCGTGAAAAACCGTCAGGGCGCTATCTCTCTCAGGTCCAGACACTTTGGGGAGGACCCTTACATTGCTGGCTTGACCCACGGGAAGACTGGGATCCCTTGACGATGGGAGCGCCGGATATATGCGAGAGGACCAATATCTGATTTGCTGCCGAAGGCAATGGGGAAGATGCTCTAAGCCCTGCTGGGGAAGACATTTGTCCTTCCTTTTATGGCCTTGAGTTCCTTCTGTGGGTGCCGCCCTCCCTCCATTCCGTGAGCCATAATGCAATGCCTGATTGAGTGTGATGGCATTTGCCGCTGTGGTGCAGCCGGCCGCATGTGAAAAGGGCATCCAGCTAAAAAAAAGAGCTGGTTTCCAGGCTCACAGAATGGAACTAGTCAGGCTCTTGTCTGTCGGTCTGTGGGACCTTTAATTGACTATCAACCTGGCCTGGATGGCCCAGGGATTCAACTCAATGTTTCCGCTAATCAGATGAAAGCGAGGGGGATTCCTCCATTCCGGAGGCTTCTGATTTGGTTATCCCATCGCTCCCTTAGCCGGTCAACTATGTCACGGGCCACCCGGAGTGTGGTAAATGCTGTATTATGGGGTATAGTTCACCGGAAGAATGTTACGACTCTGAACAGACCAGGCATTAACCCTCAGAAAACTGTGTAAGTGCCATTAGAAAGACAAATCTTTCAGTTTTTTTTTTCTTTTTCATCTCTAGAGAATCCAAAATCCAGGCAAAACATTAAGCTGATACACAGAGTCCCGTACTCTGTAAACCTGTGGTGAAGGTGAAGCGAGACACCGAGCATACGGACATTTAAGCCGTAGTTGGTCGAATAGTGTACTGTGAGCCCTTTCTCTAGATGTCTATGCATCTGTAGAATGCCTGCGTCTGCTAATCGACAGCTGCTGTGATCCTGTGAACGCTCCGATGCACAGAGTGATCGAGGATAACCTGTGCCAGAGGAGAAACCCGTCCGGAGGGAGGGGGGGTTCATAAGTCGGGCCCAGTGTTGACGGAATCTAACACTGGCGTGGTGAGATGGCCTATGGATCTCCACGAATCAATCCTTCGGGCATGCGCAGGGCAGGTATAATTCCAGAATAAATACTGCCGAAAAACCGGATTACTTACCGGTAATACTCTTTTGTAGAGTCCACGACAGCACCCACAGAGAGGGGATCCGTCCCTAGGAACAGGAAACCTACAGAGATAAATGGGGCGGTCCCCCTCGCTCCCTCAGTTTGGATTACAGAGAACCAAGGGGAACCGCCATACACGTTTTAGCAAATTTGCTAGGTCAGTGATTCACATCTATACCTAATTATACATTTGCTATACATATCTATATATTAATTCCTAATACTTGTTTTCCACCACCAAGGAGAACTAGGTGTAAACTTCTAATTTAAGGGAGGGAAGTGAACGGGTGGTGTCGTGGACTCTACAAAAGAGTATTACCAGTAAGTAATCAATTTTTTTCTCTTCGCCACGACAGCACCCACTGAGAGACTTTCAGAGATAGTCACTTGGGAGGGCACACCATGTTAAGGACCGATCTACCAAAGGCTAAATCCTCGGAGGAGGATAAATCTAGTCTATAGTGGCTATAATGTAGATGGAGAAGACCAAGTTGCAGCCTTACATATCAGCTCAATTGGGACGTCCGCCCTCTCTGCCCAGGAGGATGATATGGCTCGAGTAGAGTGCGTCTTTATACCCTGTGGCGGGTCTTCTCCCTTTGCCGAATACGCCATTGTGATCGCATCCCTGATCCACCTGGACAGCATGCTTCTCGTAACTTTAGACCCCTTCTTGTTACCCTGGAAGGAGACAAAAAGAGCCCTACTCTGCCTCCAGGGACTGGTTCTATCTAGGTAGGCTAGGACTGCTCTTTTCACATCTAATGTGTGGAATTTCACCTCCTCTGGCGTTACCGGGTTCTCAAAGAAGGAGGGGAGACAAATCTGTTGGGATCTATGAAAACTAGTAGCGCATTTGGGAAGATAAGACGGGTCTGTCTTTAATATTAGTCTGTCCTGGCTCACTGACAGAAATGGTGGATCTACCGACAGGGCTTGGAGATCACCTACTTTTCTTGCCGAGACTAGAGCTACTAGTAGAGCAGTCTTCAATGAAAGGCATTTTATTGATGCTAGATGCATAGGCTCGAATGGGGGCTGAGTGAAGGCGTCCAAGACCAAGCTAAGGTTCCACGTTGGTAGCTGAGGGATGTGGACCGGATTCGCTCGCTGACAAGCCGAAATAAACCTGCCCACTCATATTACCTGCCACATTGTGGTTATATAAGGCTCCTAGAGCCGATACGTGGACCTTTAGAGTGTTAGATGAGAGTCTCAACTCTCGGCCCTTCTGCAGGAATTCTAGAATAGATCTAATGGGTACTTCGCTGGAAAAATTTGCAGGGTAAAAAGCTAAAAAAATTTTCCATACTTACACGTAAATTTTTGTTGTGGATTCTTTTCTACTCTGTACTTGAGTGTTATTATTCAAGAATCCTCTCAATTTTAATAATTCCCTTTCAAATTCCATGCCGCTAGGTGCAGGGATTTGACCTGGGGATGGTGACTGGGTCCCTGTGACAGGAGGTCCCGATGTAGTGGGAGAATTCATGGGTCGGCTATCGACATCGCTCTCAACCATGAAAACCATGGCCTCTTGGGCCAAAACGGGGCTATTAAGATGACTTTTGCCCCTTCCTCCCTTATTTTCCTGACCACTGTTGGCAACAGCACCATTGGAGGGAAGGCATAGGCCTGTCGGAATGTCCAGGGTGTTTGGAGGGCATCGAGCACGTCTGGACTGTCCGCTCTGTATAGTGAAGCGAACCTTTGTACACATCTGATGGCTCTTGTCGAGAACAGATCTATGTCTGGTCTGCCCCATCTGGCCAATATCATCTCGAAGATGTGCCGGCTGAGAACCCACTCTCCTTGATGTAAAGTCTGGCGGCTGAGCTAGTCCGCCCTGGAATTGTCCACTCCCCTGATGTGGATAGCGGACAAGGAGTGGAGATGTGATTCGGCCATCTCTAGAATTTTCTCTGCGATAGACATTAGCGGTCCTGATCGCGTACCTCCTTGCCGGTTTATGTATGCCACCGAGGTTGTGTTGTCCATTTGGATTCTCGTGTGGGTACCTCTTAGCTGCGGGAGAAATTTAGATATAGCATGATATATCGCTTTTAGTTCCTTCATATTAGACGAATTTCCCGCTTCGAGTTTGGACCACTGACCCTGCACCATATCCTCATCTAGATGGGCCCCCCCCATCCCAAGGGGCTAGCGTCCGTGGTGACTATTCTAGAGGGGACAATCCACCATGGAACCCCTCCTGTTAGATTATTTGGGTTCAACCACCACTCCAAGGAGCTGATTACTTCTGGTGACAGGGACATTCTCCCATCTAACCGCCCCTGCAGCTTATCTGCTTCTCGCAACATGGCCCATTGCAATTTTCTGGAGTGGAATTGGGCCCACTGCACCGCCAGAATGCAAGATATTAGGGACCCCAACAAGGACATGCCTTCTCTCAAGGACATAGTGTTCTTATCACCCGCCATCCGTACCTTGTTAATTATAGCCCGGATTTTTGCTTCAGGCAGAAAGCATTTTTGACTTACAGAGTCTATTTGAAGGCCCAGGAAAGTCTGACAGGTTACCGGTTGTAGTCTGGACTTTTCCCAGTTGATCAGCCAGCCTAGTGTCTGCAGGGATGAGATAATATCAGCTATCCTACTCTCGCATTGGGAAACCGAATTCCCTACTATGAGCAGGTCGTCCAAGTACGGTACTATTAAGGTGTGCTTTAGCCTTAAATATGACAGCACCTCTAGCATTAGCTTGGTAAAAACGCGGGGTGCCATGGATAACCCGAACGGCATCGCCGTGAACTGGAAATGTTGTATCCGGCCCTCTAACGAGACTGCCACTCGTAGGAATTTTTGGTGCTCCCTGCATATAGGGAGATGGTAATAGGCATCCTTTAGGTCCAAGACTGCCATATAGCATCTAGGAAACAAGAGTTTTATTGCCAAACATATTGATTCCATCTTAAAGGATTGCAGCCTCAGAAATGTATTAAGCTTCTTTAAATTAATTATCGTTCTAAAAGAACCATCCGTCTTAGGGACTAGAAACAGGGGAGAATAAAACCCCATTCATCTCTTGGCACCTCTACCAGTATGTGCTTAGACAAGAGCCCTGCTATCTCTATTTACAAGGCTTTCTGCTGCGTTGGGGACTTCAGGGAAGTCAATAGGAATGAGTTTGGTGGGTACCGAACAAATTCTTGCCTTATGCCCAATGATACAATATTAATGGCCCAGGAATTGGATGTTATTTTGCCCTGTTGGTGGCTGTATCTTAGTAGCCTGCCACCTACCGGTCCCCCGATCTGAAGGGACGTTTCCCAAATAGGCTGCCTCTCTGCTTGGGATCTTTATTGCCCCAGGACCTGGGGTTTGAAATCCTTTTTACCAAATGGAGGCTTCCTGAAGGCTTTCCTGTTGAAGGGAATGTATGGGTTAGGGAATCCCTCTCTCCTTTCCCCCGCTTTTGTTAGGATCTCGTCCAACTGTGTGCCCAACAGGTACTTACCCTGACAGGGCATAACGCAGAGTTTAGTTTTTGTCTGCACATTGCCTTTCCACCCCTTCAACCACAATGCCCGCCGGGCTGCGCTTGCCTCTCTGGCAGATAGACGGAGGGAGTCAGCTGAGGCGTCAGATAAGAAGGCGGCTGCACCCTTAATCAGGGGAATAGAGGAATGGAGCCTATCTCTGGATGCTCTGCTTTTTATTTTCTCCTCCAGTTCATCTAACCATATTATCATGGACCTTGCTGTGCACGTGGCCGCTATAGCCGGTTTGAAGGCCCCTGTGCATGCTTCCCAAGATCGCTTGAGGAAAGTATCCGCTAATGCATCAGATAATGTTCCCGCGTCCTCTACTGGTAAGGAAGATCTGCGGGAGGTGGAGGCCACTGCAGCATCGACCTTGGGGGCTCTCGACCAGGATGCCAAATCGTCATCGTCAAACGGGTATTTCCGTTTGGAAGCTAAGAAGATGAAGGTTCTTTGCCCCTGTTTCTCCCACTCCTTTTTTACCAGCTCCTTAATTGCTGGAATACTGGGAAGGCTCTGACCTTGTTTTGGGAGATACCCGCGAACATTATTTCCTGCGGGGTTTTGGGCTCTTTAATATCGGATAGCCCCATGGTATTCCGCACAGATATGACCAAATTATTCACACTGTCTGTGGGGAAGCAAGTCTGCTCTTCCGAGGTTGGGTATTCCTGAGATCTGAGTCCAGTTCCCCAGCCTCCGACTGCGACCTAGTCGCTGGTGACGTTATCCCCCTAACGAAGGTCTGCCTTCCTTGACTACTGGAACTGCCTAAGGCCCGCAGTTATTCTCTAATTACTGTACGGATATCCTCCTTACTACCCGAGGATACCTCCCGTAAGGTTTGTTCATTACAGGTCTGACACAACCTCTTAGGGTGACTATCCGGGAGGGGTTGGGAGCATAAGGCACATTCCCTGTTTTTAGCTTTCTCCGTTCTCTTGGCCTAAGGGTATACAGACAAAAACAGGACGCCATCAGCTAAGAGCTTGACTCCAAAACACTCACCCCTGAATTTCATCAGCTTAATACCGGCTGCGGGGTCCGAGACTCAGGCTGAGGCGAGGCACGAGATGGCTTCTTACGCTTTTTCTCCAAGGGTTCACTCTGCCTAGAGCGTCCGCTAGTATCCCTCCTGGAACTGCTGCTTCTTCTAGTGCTCTCACTTCTTCTTGTGCTGCCACTTTTCCTAGTACCGCCATATGGGGATTCCCCTGGCTGCACTTCTTGGAGCGAAACCGGATCGTTTACTGACGACATGGCTGCGCACTGGTGTGTCACTGGCTGGTGCTTTTATGCAGCCTCCCAGTTTCGCTTTCTCTTCCCCTTCCTTTTTTTTTTTTTCTGCGCATGCACGGTCGCCTCCTGGTGATACCACGATGTTTTGCCCTGCCCCGGAAGTTCTCCTTGCACTTCCGGGCCGCCTGGTCTCCGTTACAATGGTGCCAGCCTCCTTACCTCCTGTGGCCGCCGTGCGTCTCCCGACCGCCCTGCATCGCCGGAGCGACATACCGCTGATCTCATCAGGTATGTCGATTCTCCCCTTCAGCGCTCCCAGCACCTCATGCGTCCTCACGAGCTCAGGGATTCCTCTTCCTTCCCCTGGCCTCGCCATCTCAGGGGGGGGGGGGGCTCCCCGATGCAGTGCCGCGCTCAGTAATGCGGTATTCCATGCCAGGGAAAACTCCAGGTGCCGCTCCAATGCACCCCTGGGTGAGCCAGGCACCCTTCGCCAAGGCCTCACCTGCACTACCAGCTGAGGGGGGAGTCCCTGTTTCAGATCCGCCCGTCGCTGCTTCCAGCTCTGGGGCCCCCGTTGCTCATATAATGCCGCGGGCGGCTACCAGGCCAGGAATCATCTTCTCTGTGGGTTCCTTCTAGGAACAGGAAACCAAACTGAGGGAGCGAGGGGGACCGCCCCATTTATCGCTGTAGGTTTCCTGTTCCTAGGGGTGGATCCCCTCTCTCAGCTGGTGCTGTCGTGGTGAAGAGAAAAAAGCATTCAAATCCTCTGGAATGCAGGCTGGCTGGGGATATAGAGGGTCAAAGAACACATATATACATACAGACACATATATATACATACACACACATATATATCTATATATACACAAACATACATGTATACACATACATATATGCATCCACGCACAGTATATTCCAGGCTTCACCCTGTAGACTGTGGTCCTCCCCAGGAAAACAGCACTCTTGTTAGCGCTGAATAGGCGCTATCCTTGCTCTCAGTGTTGTATGACCCTTTAAATCGTATAAAGCTGCCTGTACCCTGGTCTGTAGGACGGTGGTACTTGCCCAGCCTCACGCTGCTTAGCAGCTGCCACCTGAAGGACGGAGCGACCGGCGGCGCACTCCGGTGGAGGATGAGAGCGACAGTCCTCTGCCGACGGACCATGGTCCCACAGCCAACACATCAATGTACGTAATGCAGCCCGGCAAGGAATATGGGGATTAGATCCCCCTCCTTCCTGGCAGCCAGGAGGGGGGCGTCTGACACCGCGGTGCGCGTCCCTGCATGGAGCCTCCACGATGGGGACTTCAGTGTGGAAGCGGCGTTCCCGTGAGAACCACCACCGCGTCACTCCGGGACAGGTGGCTCCTCTGAAGTAGGCCGAAGCCGGGGTCTAGATTGACTGGCGCGGCTCCAGGGAAGGAGTCCGTGGGCTAAGCGCTTCCCGGCGCATGCCGGGGGAGGCACTGACACTCCCACTCCGCCATGCCCTACCTGTGAGAAACGTCAGGCAGGTGGGCGGGACCTCCGACATGATGTGCGGCTGGTGGGCGGAGAAACCGCCTGCGGCCTAGCAAGGGCCGAAAGCTGGGGGCTAGATTAGCGGTGTCCGGCTGGAAAGAATGACTGGACCCGCGACCCAGAAGCCTCCTGTCATGCCAGGGGGAGTGAGAGCAGTGCCTCTGCCTGCAGGCCAATGCTATGACAGGGACGGTACAGGAACCCTCAATCCACCATACCCTCTGAGGGGGAGGTGGAGGGGGACCGTCCAGCTCCATGCAGCACCGCTGTTCCATTAGTGGTGGTGCAGAGGGAGCAACGCGGACGCAGTAGGGGGCCTCTATGTATCCTAAGGGTTCGCTCCACTAGGATTTCACAGGGCTATGTCCGGCTGTGGCAGAACTTGTGCTGCGTGGCTTCACGAGAGCAGTCACGCTCAGCCTAGAATGGCCGATGGCCTGGCACTCACCGCGGTGCGCGTCCCGGCATGGAGCCGCCGCGATGGGACTTCAGCACAGAGGCGTGCGTACCCCAGGCGACCCTCGGACTGTCGGTCACTTATCCGGCCGCTTCAGGGGCCATGGGTAATCTTCAGGACGGTACGGGGTAAGGGAATGCCTCAATCCAACATCCCTTAGAAGGGAAGTGGAGAGGGACCGTCCGCCTCCTTGCATCATCCGCTTTAAAAAGTGGTGAAGCAGTGGGGGATGCACGGACGCCATGTAGATGGATGGGCAGGGCAGGTTGTCCGGCATAGGCCTGGCTGTGTTAGAGGATACATGAAGGCGACACTCCATGTGCTCGTCCGTAAGTCGGTGCGGGGAGATCGGTGCTCAGGCATGGCATCCCACGTCGCAGGAGAGGGTACGTGGAGGCGACACTCGCACGTGCTCGCCTGTTGTTGGCTTGGGGAAATCGGAACCTTGAAAGGCTCTGTTGCCCCTTCATCCGGATTAAAAAATTAAAAAAGTAAAATTCAAAATATTAAAATAAATTGTCTGAAGACCAGACAAGTGTGCCTCCTATAGACACTTAGCAAGAACTGGTTCACTTGGGGCCAGCAGGAAGGTGTATGCTGCAGAGGAGGAGCTAACTTTTTTTTATCTCAACTTAGTGTCAGCATCCTATTGGCCACAGCATAACACCCATGGTCTGTGTCCCCCAATGAGTCGAAGGAGGAAAAACACACTGCAAAACCTGATACCTGCATTTTTTGGGTGGATTTTCAGCGTTTTTTTCCACCACCCAAAACACTGAAAAGAAGTGATATGCTCTATTCTACAAAAAAAAAAAAAGCACAAAATACTGATGAGATTTCTGAAACCTCAGACTCTGCTGGTACTGTAAAACACAGCTGATAATTTACATTAAAAAACGCTACAAAAATGAGCCAAATTCATTAACAGTTGCACATCACTTAATGAATTTGGAGCATCTTATTAGTGGGAATATGCCTTGCCATAAACGTTACTCCATTCACAGACTGGAATAATATTTCCAGCTTAATTGTATTTCACGGAATCCCATGGTGGGTTTAACCACATCCTATCCCCTCTCCAGCTCTGCCCATTTGGATGGTACAGCAGGAAACTGGCATAAAGCACAGGAAAAAAATTATAAGAGGAAAAAAACAAAAACAAAAAAAAAAACAAACACATTTTGTCTACTCTGCAAAAATGTTATGACTAGGAAAACAGCAGTGCAGACAGTTTGATATAAGGGGTGCACGCCTCTATGGGCTTGATCCAATACTTACTATCAATAAATGTGAAACGTGAGCCAGCACATCCAGTATAGTAACTTTTTTTACTCAAGCTCACTGGAGACTAAAGAGGCATGGGTTAATGAAATGATCATTTCACTGGATGTGTGACTTCACACTTCATATTTATTAGTTGCTCAAGTAGGCGTCTCCGGCTGCTTTCACATATCAGTTTTTTACATCAGTCGCAATCCGGCAATTTTTTTTCTCATAGACTTGCATTAGCGACAGATGGCCTCACGTTTCATCCGTCGTTCACCGGATACATCGGAAAATTTGTGCCCGGCGGCCGCAGACGACGGACAAAGTAATGTTTTTTGTCTCCGTCGAAAAGTCGGACAGCGACAGATCCAGCGCCGTCCGTTGTTTGCTAGAATGGAAGCCTATGGGCGCGGGTTCCGTCGCTGTCCGTCAAATGACGGAATCCAGATTAGTTTTTTTTAAACTGAGCATGCTCCAATTATTACCACCAGGTAGGGCAGTCAAATTAGGCAAAAAAACGGATCCGTCGCATCAGTTTTTCACAATCTGCGACTAATCCGTCGAGCCGACGCCAAAAGACTGATATGTGAAAAGGGCCTCAGGCTGCCATACATGTACGTCTCCGGTTTCTTGTTGTGTATGACAGAAACAATATTAATATCAAAATTACTAAATGAATTGTTTTGATAGTAAAATAACAAATATCGCATGCAAAAGTAATTGTTAAATGCATGTGGTCTGAGGTTGTGCTTTTCTTACACACACACGTCAACATTTTTAGATTTCTCACCCCTCAGACATACATTTAAGTAAGGTACATCTACCAAACAACTGTTTGGTCTGTATACTTCTTTTGTGCACAAGAAAAGTGGTAAATATTTCACGGATGTTGAATTTGACCCCACAACTTTCACACTGGATTAACAGTTACAAAATGTGTCCTTTTATAAATTGCAATATAATGGCAAGGAAATGCTCACACAAACTCTAAAAGGTCACTGAGGTTTCTGATTCGCTTTTGCAGAGTGATAGTTGAATTCATTTGTAGGGCGTTAGTTACATACGGTACATATGTATCGTATAATATCTTGATTTCTCAGCTGGGTGTGGGGTAATGAGAGATGAGAGACTGCATCACAACCATAATTTAATGTCCACAATATATGAAGTCCATGTTGGGATACTTTGAACAGATGGAAATGTATAGCATTTTCCTGGCTTTTTGTTGTTCTTCCGTGGTCACACTTCTTGGCATGGACTTCTGATATATTAAATGTACTAGGACAGACCGGACAGTTTTTGTTTCTCTCTCTCTATATTGCTTATTACTGCATTTTCTAACTAATATAAAGCATTTACAAAATAAAAAAAATAGTTGTATTAGACAAGACTGCATAGGTGAAAAACTGTGTGCTTGCTTTTTGGCTTCTCATTTTAGCATTCTTTCTATGCATTGTCAAAGCTGTATGACCATTTTGATTGCAATTATTCTGCATTTAATACTTTAGACACTGTTTTACAAAATGTTGAGACGTTCTCAGCCCTGGTGCTCAAATAGGTCAGTTAATTTATTTTTTTCATACAGCAAAAGAGTGCCAGAGACTTGCAGATGTATAATGCACAGAAGGGCTTACTTCTCCACATAGCTGGAACTTCACTTTTTGCTTCACATGTGGCTGTGAAACTGGATGACATTCAAGGTCCCAAGACTGAGTATAATCACCTTGGTCTCTAGGAAAAAAAGTAACTGGCACCTGAAAAAAAATTAAAAAAAACAAAAACATTTAAGTCCAACAGCAATGCCAAATAATTTTAGACATCAAAAGGGTGGTTAATATTAAGAGGAATGTTCACATAGTGCTTTATTTATTGCAGAAATTTTATCCATATGAAAAACAAAAAAGTGTTAACAGGAAAAACAGTGTATTTTTTGATACATTGCATTGAATTTAACTTTAAAAAGGAGATTTTTGTGTACTCACCGTAAAATCTCTTTCTCTTAGCCTTTAATTGGGGGACACAGAACCGTGGTGTTATGCTGCTGTCCACTAGGAGGCGACACTATGCATAATCTGAAAAAGATTAACTTTGGCTCCTCCTCTGCAGTATACACCCATGGACGGCGTCAGCCTTCTCCAGTTTTGTGCCAAAGAATAAGGAGGAACGTAACCAAATAACATAACCATGCCTGTAAGAAGGCTACTATGTACGAGCTCAAAGAACAATATGAGAACTCAACAGTAAACAACAGCCCGTAAGGGCAACAGGGTGGGAGCTGTGTCCCCCAATTAAAGGCTAAGAGAAAGATTTTACGGTGAGTACACAAAAATCTCCTTTACTCTGTCGCCTAATTGGGGGACACAGAACCGTGGGACGTCCCAAAGCAGTCCCTGGGTGGGAAGCAGTGGACGAATATTGTGTTGACAGTTCCCTAGACTTGGGGTACTGCCGCCTGCAGAACCAGTCTACCTAGGCTCGCATCCGCTGAGGACTGGGAATGAACACTGTAGTGTTTCGTAAACGTGTGTAGGCTAGTCCAAGTGGCCGCCTTACACACTTGTTGTGCCGAAGCCTGATGCCGAATGGCCCAGGAGGCCCCTACTGCCCGTGTAGAGTGTGCCGTGATACCGGCCGGAAGAGGGGAACTGTTAAGTCGGTAGGCCTCATGTATGGTGGACTTGATCCACCTGGCAAGGATAGCCTTGGAAGCCGGCAACCCCTTGCGACTACCTTCCGGAAGAATGAAGAGGGAATCAGATTTCCGGAAAGGTGCAGTCCTGGACACGTAAATCCGCAATGCTCTGATGAGGTCAAGCGTATGCAGAGCCTTCTCCACTCTATGAACCGGAACCGGGCAAAGGGAAGGCAGTGAAATCTCCTCATTGAGGTGAAAGTTGGACACAACCTTCGGAAGGAAGGATGGTACCGTGCGGAGAACCACCTTGTCTTGGTGAAAGGCTAGGAAAGGCCGTCTGCAGGAAAGTGCTGACAATTCCGACACTCTGCGTAACGAGGTGATCGCCACTAGAAAAACCACTTTCTGAGACAGAATGGAGAGTGGAACTCCTCTAAGAGGTTCGAAGGGTGAAGCTTGCAATGCTGTCAGGACCAGATTGAGGTCCCACGTATCCAGCGGACGTTTGTAGGGAGGAACCAATCGGGAAACTCCCTGGATGAAAGTCCTTACTTGCGGTTTAATAGCAATGCGCTTTTGAAAAAGGACTGAAAGCGCCGACACCTGACTCTTAAGCGAACTTAAGGATAGCTTGGCATCTAGGCCCGATTGAAGAAAACCTAGTACCTTCGGGAGGGAATAAGGGAGTGGGACTTGTCCATGAGATTCGCACCAAGAAAAGAAAGCTCTCCAGGTGCGATAATAGAGCTTGGCGGAGGCAGGCTTCCTTGCCCTGATCATAGTTGCAATGACTGCCCGTGAAAAACCTGCCTGGGTTAGAATCCAGGTTTCAAGGGACATGCCGTCAAATTGAGAGCCCCTGAATTCTGGTGGAAGAACGGACCTTGAGACAGAAGGTCGTGACGGTCGGGTAGACGCCAGGGGGCGTCTGCTGTAAGTTGGACGATGTCGGCGTACCATGTACGTCTGGACCAGTCTGGCGCGATGAGGATGGTCGGAACTCCCTCTTGCTTGACCTTCCTCACGACCCTGGCGATTAGGGGGAGGGGTGGAAAAATGTACAGGAGTCGGAACTGTGACCAGTCCTGGACCAGGGCATCCGCTCCGAGCGACCGCGGGTCGTGTGTCCTGCCAATGAAATTGGGGACCTTGGTATTGAGATGGGATGCCATTAGGTCCACCTCCGGGGTTCCCCAGCGTTGACAGATCTGGTAAAAAATCTCGGGATGGAGAGACCACTCCCCCGAGTCCATTCCTTGCCTGCTGAGGAAGTCGGCTTCCCAGTTTTCTACACCCGGAATGTGTACCGCAGAAAGTACCGACCTCGTGTCTTCCGCCCAGCGGAGGATATGAGCCACTTCTCTCATCGCCTGGGCGCTGCGGGTCCCGCCTTGGTGGTTCACGTATGCCACAGCCGTGGCAATGTCCGACTGTATCCGTATGTGCGAGGCTGCAAGCAAGTGATGAAAAGCTCTCAGTGCCAAGAGGATGGCCCTGATTTCCAGAACATTGATGGGTAATGTCACTTCCCTTGGTGACCACTTGCCCTGTGATGTAGGTGCACCGCCCCCCAGCCTGTCAGGCTTGCATCGGTAGTCAGGATCTTCCATTGTCCTGAGAGGAATGGCTTCCCTCGTGTAAGCGAGGTTGGTTTGAGCCACCAATGCAGGGACCTCCTGGTTGATGACGTCAACCTGAACTCCCTGTCGAGGGAGAAGGGGTTCCTGT
The DNA here is from genome assembly GCF_039654945.1 of Dendrobates tinctorius. Classification (NCBI taxonomy): domain Eukaryota; kingdom Metazoa; phylum Chordata; class Amphibia; order Anura; family Dendrobatidae; genus Dendrobates; species Dendrobates tinctorius. Next base: position 23,428,044 of record NW_027361783.1, read on the forward strand.
CCCAAGACCTGAGTATGGCTAGTTGAAGGACCCTGAGGTGAAACTGGGCAAATGGCACTGCCTCTATTGCTGCTGCCATCCGGCCTAGGACTCTCATGGCAAACCGGAGAGATCGAGGAGGACTGCGAAGGAGTGTGCGAACTCCCAGACGGATGGCCAGTGTCTTGTCCTTGGGAAGGAGTACCAGGCCCCTGGCGGTGTCGAATACCATTCCCAGGAATGTTAGAGTCCGAGTTGGGACAGGCGACGATTTCTGTAGGTTGACTAGCCATCCCAGGTGACTCAGAGTGTCTAGTGTGATTGAGACACTGACCTCGCAGTCCTTGAAAGTGGGAGACTTGATGAGGAGGTCGTCCAGGTATGGGACGACTAGAATGCCTCTTGAGTGCAGGACGTCCATGGTGGCCGCCATGACTTTGGTGAACGTTCTTGGAGCCGTGGCAAGCCCGAACGGAAGGGCGACAAACTGGTAGTGATTTTGGTTGACCGCGAACCTGAGAAACCTTTGGTGGGCGGGAGCAATTGGTATGTGGAGGTACGCATCCTGTATGTCTATGGAGGCGAGGTATTCTCCCTGGTCCATGGATGCAATGATGGACCGGAGGGACTCCATGCGGAAATGACGGACCCGTACGTAATTGTTGAGCTGTTTTAGGTCCAGAATGGGTCGGACGCCGCCTCCTTTCTTGGGGACTACGATCAAATTTGAGTAGAATCCTCGGAATCTCTCGTTCGCGGGAACCGGCACCACAACTCCTGATTGAAGGAGAGAGGAAACCGCTTGGTGGAAAGCACGAGCCTTTTCTGGTGGTGTTGGAGGAATAGAAAGGAAGAACCGGTTCGGTGGAACGGAAGTGAACTCTATCTTGTATCCGGAAGACACTATTTCCCTGACCCACCTGTCTTCTGTAATAGGTAGCCAGACTTGCTGAAAGAGTAAAAGTCGGCCGCCTACTGGTGGGGTGTCTTCCGGAGGTCGCGAGTCATGATGAAGCGAAGTTCTGAGATTTTCCTCCCTTGGGTTTCGCTTGGCCTGCTTTCGACTGCCAAGCCCTGTCCGGTCGCTGCTGCGTCCGTGGGTTGTCCCTGCGTGGAGAACGGTTACGATTTTGCACTGGGCGCAAAACGGACCAGCCCGAGGAATTCCGAAAGGATCGGAATCGCGTCTGGTTTCTTCGTTTAAACGTGCGTTTCGGTTTTAGTTGAGGGAGAGAGGTACTCTTACCCCCAGTGGCATTGGCAATCATGGTGTCCAACTTTTCGCCGAAAAGTCTCCCAGTAAAATACGGAAGTCGCGTGAGGGACTTCTTTGAGGCCGCATCCGCTTTCCATTCTCGCAGCCAGAGGATGCGTCGGATCGTGATGGCGTTTGATGCTACTCCCGCTACACCTCTGGCGGAATCCAGGGCTGCATGAATCATGTAGTCTGCTACCACTGCTATCTGGACCGCTTGGTCCGAGAGCTCAGGATTTGAAACCTGAAGACCCTCCTGTAGTTTTTTGGCCCAAGCCAGGATGGCCTTGGCTGCCCAAACTGAAGCAAACGCAGGGCCCAGAGAGGCGCCTGCCGCTTCGAAAATAGAACGAGCCATGCGTTCTACTTGCCGGTCTGCTGCGTCCCTGAGGGTTGAGCTATCCGGTAGAGAGAGTAAAGTCTGCGCTGCTAGCCTAGAAACCGGAGGGTCCACTTCAGGTGGATCTGTCCATTGTTTGGTGTCTTTCTGTGGGAAGGGGTACTTCGCTTCCAAATATTTGCGATCTAAGGAGATCCCTGGAGGGCGACCTGGGGCGGGGGTCTTCTGTGGTGGGGGATCCCTGTGGTAAATTGCGCTGTCTGTCTGTGGCAGGGGACTGCCCAGGAGACCTGGAATGACGCCGTCTCTCCCTGGAGGGGGACGACCTTGTGCTATAGTGCGACTCAGATCATCGAGACCTGTGGGTCCGCTTACGTCTGTGAGAGTCGGAAGCAGCATGTTCCTGAGACAAGCTGTCCGTTTGCTGTGTACCGTCCATAGCCGGGGCCCGACTCTGCAGAGCTTGCAGCAATGTGGCAGTTAGGTTGTCTATGGACTGTGACATAGACTGAGACATCTGAGTTGCCCATTCCGGCGTGGCCTGTGACACTGAAGCGTCAGTAGGGACTCCCTGGGGTTCTGACCCAGAGTTCTGGATGCAGCCCCGGCAGTGCGGATACGTGCTGCCACTAGGGAGCGTGGCTTTACAGGCTGTGCAGAATGCATAGAAACATTCCTGCCTGGTTCTCTTCCTTGAGCCCGGCATAGTGCACAGAGGCTGGCTATAAGGGATCGTACAGGGGTGGCTACGCAGAGGGAACCCACAGAGAGCCTTATAGGAAGTATAGATTCACAGCTGAGTATGAGAACCCAGCTGTGAGCTTACCCCACCGGTGTGCCCCTAGGTCCAGCGCCGACAGATCCCAGTTCTGTGCCCCCCGGAGACCGCTGTGATGCTCCTCTCCTGGATCTCATCCAGAAAAAATGGCCACCGGGACTCTGAGGAGAGGGAGGAGGGGGCGGAGAGCTGAAAAGGGTGCGCTGGGCTGTGTAAAAACGCCCCCTTTCTGCCTCAATCCACCCCTTCTATGACACTCCAGTGTGTCATTTTTGGTCATCCGGGGGGCGGGCCGGGGGGCGGGGAAAAGGCGGCGGCTTCGGCTAGGCCGAAGCCGCGGTCTAAATTAGAGGCCTGATGCCCAGGAGGGCTCCAGAGCGGCGCGGTAGTCCGGGGGGGGGGGGATTTGTACCGGACTCCCCCAGAATGGTCGACTGGATAGCGGTGGGGGTAGCAGGGGTAGCGGTTTCTATATGGGGGGCCCCTGAAGCGCTATGGAGCCGCTGCTGTTGCAGAGACAGGGATGCAGAAAAACCCTGTCTCTGCTGTGCCATCCAGTCCGCACCCTCCCCCGGCCCCAACAGGATCCCTCAGCCGGCCTGGGGTCCCTGGAAGCTGCGGAATGCTGCCTGATCTCCGACCCTACCTGAGGCGTCTCAACCTAATGCCCCCTGCGGGGGATTAGGGAGGGTGCGTCTGTCACCGTCAGGGGGTCTTCATCCTCGCCTCAACCTCAACCCAGACCCCTTAAAGGGGTTGGGGAAGGAGGGGGGTCTCGACCTCGAACCAGGACCCGAGGGACTGGGGAGGGAGCGACATGGGGAAAAGCCACCTCGACCTCAACCGGGTACCCCTGATAGGGGACCGAGGAGGGAGCCATGCCGGGAGTCTCGCTGGAGACCCACTTTTCTTCATCTGTATTTCCGGACGAAAGAAGGAAAAAACGGAAGAAAAAAAAAGGTGTGTCTCCTTGCGACACTAAGCAAAAACTGGAGAAGGCTGACGCCGTCCAGGGGTGTATACTGCAGAGGAGGAGCCAAAGTTAATCTTTTTCAGATTATGCATAGTGTCGCCTCCTAGTGGACAGCAGCATAACACCACGGTTCTGTGTCCCCCAATTAGGCGACAGAGTAAAATGCAAAAACATTGAAATCTGTCTTTAAAAAACACACCACGACTCAAAATACACTAGGGATAAAAAATGGAAAAATGCAAAGCATGAACAATCTTTAAGTGATATACTTACTTTTAGTTTCTCAAGAGCACCAAGAACTCCAGACACACGGGAGCATCGAAAAGCTGCATAGGTCGCACGAAAGACATCTCCACTTTGATCAATAGCCTAAAGAAAGAGAAAAAAAAACAACATGTGAGTGAGGTAGTTTGTGCCTGTGGGTGGGTGTATACTGCTGGGTAAGAGCCATTTTCCTTTTTTGCCTAGTGTCAGCCTCCAAGCAACAACAGCATACACCCATGGTTACCTATGTCCCCCAATGAAGTGATAAAGAAAAAAGTTAGTCAAAGACCTAAAAGAAACGGTGGCTTTGTAACAACTAAAGATTATATTTACACAGCGATTATATAATGCACGTTTCATGGTCAAAGCAAAAATATAAAAGAATATTTTTATAAACGTACATACAGTGGGTACGGAAAGTATTCAGACCCCTTTAAATTTTTCACTTTCATTGCAGCCATTTGGTAAATTCAAAAAAAGTTCATTTTGTTTCTCATTGATGTACACTCTGCACCCCATCTTTACTGAAAAGAAAACAAAAGTAGAAATTTTTGCAAATTTATTAAAAAAGAAAAACTGAAATATCACATGGTCATAGGTATTCAGACCCTTTGCTCAGTATTGAGTAGAAGCACCCTTTTGAGCTAGTACAGCCATGAGTCTTCTTGGGAATAATGCAACAAGTTTTTCACACCTGGATTTGGGGATCCTCTACCATTCTTCCCTACAGATCCTCTCCAGTTCCGTCAGATTGGATGGTGAACGTTGATGGACAGTCAGTCTCTCCAGAGATGCTCAATTGGGTTTAGGTCAGGGCCCTGGCTGGGCCAGTCAAGAATGGTCACAGAGTTGTTATGAAGCCACTCCTTTGTTATTTTAGCTGTGTGCTTAGGGTCATTCCCTTATTGGAAGGTGACCCTTCGGCCAAGTCTAAGGTCCAGATCTCTCTGGAAGAGGTTTTCATCCAGGATCTCTCCGTACTTGGCCACATTCATGTTTCCTTCAATTGCAACCAGTCGTCCTGTCCCTGCAGCTGAAAATCACACCCATAGCATGATGCTGCCAGTGCCTGGTTTTCTCCACACATGACTCTTAGAATTATCACCAAAAAGTTCTATCTTTGCCTCATCAGACCAGAGAATCTTATTTCTCATAGTCTGGGAGTCCTTCATGTGGTTTTTTAGCAAACTCTATGCGGGCTTTCATATGTCTTGCACTGGGGAGAGGATTCCATCGGGCCACTCTGCCATAAAGGCCTGACTGGTGGAGGGCTGTAGTGATAGTTGACTTTGCCCAATCTCCCTACTGCATCTGTGGAGCTCAGCGACAGTTATTTTTTTTTTCTTTACCTCTCACACCAAGGCTCTTCTCCCACTATTGCTCAGTTTGGCTGGACAGCCAGGTCTAGGAAGACTTCTGGTGGTTCCAATCTTCTTCCATTTAAGGATTATGAAGGCCACTGTGCTCTTAGGTACCTTGAGTACTGCACAAATTCTTTTGTAACCTTGGCCAGATCTGTGCCTTGCCACAATTCTGTCTCTGAGCTTTTTGGCCAGTTCCTTTGAACTCATGATTCTCACATGGTCTGAAATGCATTGTGAGGTCTTTTATAGACAGGCGTGTGCCTTTAGAAATCAAGTCCTGTCAGTTTAATTAAAACACAGCAGGACTCCAATTAAGGAGTAGAACCATCTCAAGGAGGATCACAAGGAAATTGACATCATGTGACTTAAATATGAGTAATGAGTGTCTGAGCAAAGGGTCTAAATACTTATGACTATGTGATATTTCAGTATTTCTTTTTAAATTTGCAAAAATGTCTACATTTGCTTTTTTTTCAGTCAAAATGGGGTGCAGAGTGAACATTAATGAGAAAAAATGAACTTTTTTGAATTTATCAAATGACTGCAATGAAAAAGTGAAAAATTTAAAAAGGGGTCTGAATACTTTCTGTACCCACTGTACACTCTGTAAAACTAAGTGATTGAATGCCAAGCCACTGCGAGCTCTACTTTGTATTGCTACTGAACCCCACTCCATTCAGATGTAGTAAAGCTTCCAAAAAAGTCATGAACAATGGAGTACAATGATGCCCAATTTTAGACGCTTTCTTAACATCGTAATTACCGTTGGTGTGAATCAATTTGATACCCTGCGTCCAGTCCATGTCCGTAATCTGAGATGCCCCAAGAAGTCTAATGTGACGGCAGCCTTTTGTCCTCTTTAGATTAGTCAGCCTGGCGTGACGTCATATGGGAATCACACTACAACAATGATGTGGCCCAGCAAACAACTCAAAAGAATTGCCATGGATGACGTCAAGAATGTATAAATTAGAACTATTGGTAATTGTATTTCCAGAAGTCACATGACCGCACACCAGGAGGTTGTCTTTTTCATCCTCTAGGAACTGGGAATCCCCCCATCTCTCTCAGTGGTTTTTACCAATGACCACACCAGGATGGATGCAACTCCATTATATTGAATTCTCCATCACAAATGTGATCTCCAAATAGCTAAAGGAATTCAGGCAAGGGTGCTGTCATGATGGACTCCTTGAAATGCAATCACCGGTAGTACTAATTCCTACTTTCCAGGACATGCCTCATGACCACGCACCAGGAGAAATACCAAATGAATGGATTTTAGGGCAAGACTACTGCCTGAAGGACTTTCCTTCCATTGGCTCTCTGTTGGCCAGATAATAAGCCCAACTTGTAATGTCTACAAAACGTATTTAGGTTAGACCGGGTTGTGACTCAACAAATCTGGGCCACAGAGGCTCCTGCCTGTTCAGCCCCAGAAGCGGAGATCATCCTTGTTGAATACGTCTCAACACCTTCCGGCAGTGCTTTCCCCTCTGATACATATGCCAAGAAAATTGTGGACGTGATCAATGAGGCCAGTTTCGTTTTTGAAATCTTCTTGCATTTTTTTCATCCCCTCAAATTGGATGGAAAGGTTTGAATCATGCCGCCAACCTTCTTACATCCAGTGAATTAAACATTTGTTCCTTCCGGTTTTTCAGATGCTGGCAAAAGGAGGGCAGAATAATTTCCTGGTGCAAGTTGGCACTGGGCCCTAACTTCGGAGGAAACGTTGGGTCAAGCTTAAGTATTATATGATCTTCCAGTATAAGTAGATAAGGATCTCTCACTGACTGGGATTTCGCCTACTCTTTTCGCCGAAGTGATGCCCATCAACAAACTTGTCTTCAGGGTAAGCATTTTGATGATAATGTCCTCCTGAGGTTCATAAGGAGACTTAAATAGGGCATTTAGTACTGGGTTTAGAGCCCACGAAGGAACGGATTTCCTAATTGTGGGTCTCACATCTGCTGATTGCATTTAGAAAATCTAGCGACTTAGGGATGGTTCGCCAACAGATAGGCAAGAAAAAGGCTCAGTGCTGAGATCTGATGTCTACATTTGCTTTTTTTTCAGTCAAAATGGGGTGCAGAGTGAACATTAATGAGAAAAAATGAACTTTTTTGAATTTATCAAATGACTGCAATGAAAAAGTGAAAAATTTAAAAAGGGGTCTGAATACTTTCTGTACCCACTGTACACTCTGTAAAACTAAGTGATTGAATGCCAAGCCACTGCGAGCTCTACTTTGTATTGCTACTGAACCCCACTCCATTCAGGTGTAGGAAAGCTTCAAAAAAAAGTCATGAACAATGGAGTACAATGATGCCCAATTTTAGACGCTTTCTTAACATCGTAATTACCGTTGGTGTGAATCAATTCGATACCCTGCGTCCAGTCCATGTCCGTAATCTGAGATGCCCCAAGAAGTCTAATGTGACGGCAGCCTTTTGTCCTCTTTAGATTAGTCAGCCTGGCGTGACGTCATATGGGAATCACACTACAACAATGATGTGGCCCAGCAAACAACTCAAAAGAATTGCCATGGATGACGTCAAGAATGTATAAATTAGAACTATTGGTAATTGTATTTCCAGAAGTCACATGACCGCACACCAGGAGGTTGTCTTTTTCATCCTCTAGGAACTGGGAATCCCCCCATCTCTCTCAGTGGTTTTTACCAATGACCACACCAGGTCATCTAGCGACTTAGGGATGGTTCGCCAACAGATAGGCAAGAAAAAGGCTCAGTGCTGAGATCTGGACCCCTAGGGTATTTGAACTCAGGCCCTTCTCGAACCCTAGTTGTAAGAAATCCAGGATTCTAGGGATGTTCGGGCAGGAAGAGTTGACAACAGTTTCCCTGTATTGAGAGCAGAACTTTTTCCAGATTTTCTTATAAATAGCTGAAGTCACTGGTTTCCTGATCGCCTGCATCATCGCAACCACCTGATCTCACAGAACCCCGAGACATTATGATCTGCCTCTCAAGATCAAAAGTTGTTAGATGCAATAGCTCTATATTGTGATGTAGAAAGAAAAGGTTGTCCCTTTCTGGAAGGGGAAGCATATCTTCTAGAGCCATATGATTTCAATGAGGAAACAAGCTCGTATTACTGTAGCCCGATCTTCAATAATCTTTCTCAAGACCCTTGGAATTAATGAAAAAGGCTTAAAGGCATATAGCAGATTCTTGTTCCAATTCTGGGGCAAGAAGTCCATCCCATCCGGATTGTCTTCTGGGTTCAGGGAAAAGCAGTTTGCCAGCCTTGCTTTTTATTGGGATGCAATAGCGCAACTTTGGGTTTTGTGCCTTTCAGGTGAACCACCGATCTAGAAAGGACAGTCCCCACTGCCCATCAGAAAAATTGCAAGGTAAAAGCCTGTAGAAGAAGACATCTCTGGCTCCCTTGATGACAAACAAAGGAGACAGCTGTGATGTTGTCTAATAAAATTTTGACATGTTGGCATCTGAGATGGTCCTGGCACCTTTGGAGCGTCTCATACTGCCCTCAGTTCTCCTCATACAGATTTCAGGAGACCATGTTTCCTGTAGGTATAGACCTTCCACCTCGGCACCCTAACCTTGCTGACTTGCGTCGTTAGTGACCCAGATGCATAAGGAAAGGATCCAAGGCACCCCTCTTTGAGCATTTCTTAGAGACATCCACCATGTCAACTGCCTTTTCAGCTTGGCAGATATGACTTTTTTGTCCAGTCCTGATAGTCGACTGTCCCAAGGGACCAATATCGCTTTCAGCTGAATTCTCAAGTGGGCCTGACTCCATCATACACTTGGAATACAAGATATCATTAATCCCAATATTCTCATTGCAAGTCTGATAAGAGAACCGCTTTTCCCCCTGAAACTGAACTCTGTTCCTCAACTCGACCAGTTTTATTGGGGGCAGAAAGGATGTTCTTAGGTGGGATTCAAGGAGAAAGCCCAGTCAGACCCTTTTGTGCTCCTGGCTCTAAATTGGATTCCGCCCAATTGACGAACCAACCTAACTTCTTCAAGGTGAAGATAGTTCATGGCTTTAATATGTTTGTTCACTGGAAAGCCTGTTTCTCTAAGTTCTCGGTACTCCAAACATTTCATCAAGTATTGAGTGAGCCACCTGCACCTCCTCAATCTTCATAGTACTTTGAACGACATGCAATAGCTCGTCAGTATCGTCAGATGAGAAATAATACTTTTTCCTTTCCTCTGGGAGGGACCCAAAGTGTATCCACTCCACCCTTGAGATCCTAGTCAGAATAAAAGGAACCTTCCTTTTCATCCAACGACCCTTCCATTTCTCACCTGGCACTTAGAACGGGACATGACCTGTACCGTATAAGGGGGAATAAGACTGGAGACTTTTGTAGAAACACCTTATTTCTTTTTACTGTGTTTTGTACTTGCTCCCTATTCATAGATCGCATGTCAGCCATGAATGAGGTCTGTTCCATTATTATGATTTTCACAATACACTAGGCACACAACTGTTTCTTATGTGTCTCGAGTAACCTGTTGCACATATTCTGGTTTTCTTCATGGAGGAAGAACCAGACCCTATAGGGGCTCCTGTGTCCTAAAATTTAACTAAATTGGAGCGAATAGGACTAAAGATTTCTTGATTTACTCAAGGAAACACTGGGGCCAATGCCTATCATTAAGACTTACCATGCCCAAGGATAGTTCAGACGGTGTCTGAATGAGTAGGATTAGAATCCATGGTCAGACTGTGCACGTCAGAAACCCACCACAATAGGCGCTTTTATAGTGTTCTTCCTTATCTTCTGGTAGGAATACAGCTCAGCATCACGATCCATAATCCCTGGTAACCTGGAACGCACGTCACAGATGCATGACCTGGGGGAAGCTGCGGCGTGTCGCGAAGAGCCCTCTGAGGAGGGAAGGGGCGAAAGCCAGAAACTACATCACGCTCTACTTACAAAGGCTGAGGGACCCCTACCCAGTGAGGTATCAGCCATGAGCCTCTTAACAGGAGGAAGAGAAAGAATGAATCTCCTCCGATCGCACTGAGCTCGTATCCGTTTAATCCCTGCAACATTCGCGACCTCTGAGTCTGTCCACCTAGGGACTGGAAAAACAGTGCGAGGTGGAGGAGGTTTTAAACCTCCTGTGTGTTTCCTGTCCATAGAGGATAAGAAGGACATTCTCCTGGTGTGCGGTCATGAGAGTCGTCCTGGAAAAGAGGTGTTTCAGGGCACCCATTCACTGGCCACAAATTACCGAAATGGCTGATGGACTAGGGTCCTGCAAATCGATTTGTACTAGCTCCAATTCTAACCTGTTATACTATGTCAGGGGTCTAGAGAATGATATTTATTTTAATGTTTTGTACTACTTTCTCATGAGAAATTCTAAGCAAACTCATTTGTAACGTGTGAGCCACATTTTTCAAAAGCTTTGATAATTGAAAAAAAAACATAAAATACATATTTCTAGATGCAGACGAGCTACACTTTTGTATCACAGACAAAAATACTAGTGACATTGCAGTGTAATTCAACACCGTGGCTCCCAGTCCTTAAAACTATTTCTTCAATTTACAAAAAAAAATAAAAAAGCATACCTTAACATAAGGAGGTGCAAAAGATGAAAGAAGCCACTTAAAATCTTCATCACTTGGATTTTCAATGTTCAAAAAAGTCTCTAATAAGTTAGAGAAGTGAAAATAAAAAAAGCATAAATAATTGTAATAAATAATTGTAACAAAAAAAAAAAAACAGAAACCAAAAATACATCTATAGAATATTACTTAATTGATTAATAAATGCTTTATTCTCTTCATAGCCAAACATAAAAATTTATATTACCTGAACTATCACCTGCAACAGTTCTAGGAAACACTACAGTCCGATTTTTTATTTCAACTTTAGAGGAGGTAGATTTGGAGACAGTTTTCGCTACATGACTTGGTGATTCCAGATGAGTAGAGAACATAGACAATGACTTTGGTACTCCATTTGCAGATACAACTGGGATGGCCTCACTAATTATCTGAACTTTAACAATCTGCAGGATAAAGAAATTAAGGAAAATAAGACAGCGTATTCTACAGAAAATAAAAATTCACATAGTAAGACATCATAACTGCTTCAAATACTTCAAAAACTAATATATATTAGATAATATATATATATATATATATATATATATATATATATATATATATATATATAGTGAGGTAGCGCTGTTATTCAGATAGGGGGACACTCGCTGGGCAGCCAATAAATCACAACCGGCAAGGGTTTTCCATAAAGCAATAACAGTCCATGCGGTTTATTCAGGCATCATAAACCATGTCCAGCAACATAAAGTTCATACAAACGGCATAGCGTCCATGACAGAGCTTCACTCTGTTAGCAATGTCCAATACGCAGGCTTTTCAGCCTAACAATTATATCCCCTGTCAGGGTATTACCTCATGTCTGCTTCTACATGCTGCAGACATTCATTCCCTCTCCCTGGGAACTCTCAGGCACTTGCAGCCATTAAACACAGCGTCCACACGTGCTGTCAGGAAGACAGACATCTCTTTACACGAGACTTTCCATATGGACCAATCGGGTCCCTGCATTCACTCATGTGACCAGACCTCAGGTACGTTATATGGTCCATAACCACACCCACAGGTGATCACATGGCTATGACCTCACTAAAGGTCCTATTACACACAGCCACACACGGGCTTCCCTGACACATTGTAACGGAAACGTCAGCAGTACCTCTGCTGATCAATACTCGAGCCTGCATCCCCAAGGCCACCCACCTTGAGATACATAATGGTCATTCAGTATCCTACACATATCAGGACACTGGAAATGCTTATACTCCCGTCCTGGGACATCCACACAGCGCCCCCTAGCAGACAGTGGTCACTACACCATAATATATCTATATATATCTATCTCTCTCTCTATAATATATATATATATATATATATATATATATATATTTTTTTTTTTTTTTTTTTTTGCTATGACCAACCATCTCCATATATAAGCAATATACCTTCTGCCCAAAGTCACAGTGGATATAAATCTGGCCACTCCATGGAAGCATGCTCTGCTTTGTGGACATCAAAGGATTTGGGCTGACTAGTATAATTGCATGGCTCCTATAAAGAGAGAAATGTATCAATACATCAACAATCCTAGCAGAGGATCACGAAATCCAACTGAGTGTGTGACTTACTGAGGCTGGACATTTCCATGCTGAGGTTTGATAGTGAGATAATGAGCAGGCCAAGAAAGATCAAATTGTAATGATTTTGGAGCATTGTTCACAATTTGGATATGGCCTGTTGTTGCCAAGCCACCTAAGAGAGACAAGCAGTTTACTAAAGTAAGAATAACACTGTTTATCTGTGAAGGGCAGTTTTATTGAAGAACATATTTGAGTGAGATGTCACGCAATTTCGTAAAGGTTTTGTGCCAAGAACCTCAAATTAGAAACACAAGAGACCAGGTACATCAACACTCCAGCAACCAATATAAAGATCAAAACTAAGTACTATTTTATAAATAAAAAATCAAAAGCACAAACTTTTAAGACTGGTGGAAGACCAAGAACGGAAGAGAACATGAAAACAAAATCCAATAGTCCATTTATTATGATATGGTGTCTGAGATTTGGGAATTTATAAATAAATGTATATGACTGTATGATGGTCTACTTTTACTTTATTTGAGATTTTACAAAGAGTAACCCCTTCTGTTAACATAAAGGTCTAAAGTCATTTTTCATTTGAACCATTCAATTTTAAAAGGATAGTTTGGGGAAAATTAAACCTTCAAAAGGAGGGTTGGAGCAGTAGTAAATAACAGAACTGATCCTCCCAAATTGGCTTTCACTTGGATCCAGAGCAGGCCGCTTTATGGTCTTTGCGTACAGGGTTGAAACGTCACTGTTTCACCAACAGAAAGATCACTGAGACCAAAGATTAGTTTCAGCAGGGCGTCATCACATGTATTATGAACAAATGCTGCTCAAATTCACTAGACCGCAGCAACCAGAAGCCTCAGCGCTACGGCGGCTGTTGGAATGGTGACATCCTGGTGTACTGTTTGCGCAGACCACAGAGCGGCTTGCGCTGGATCTAGGTGGGTGCCGGTAGGTAAGTATGACTTGTTGACTTTTTTTTTTTTTTTTTTTTTTTTCTTCTTTCTTCTTCATATACACATACCCAGTCTATCGGGCAAAGTTTTATTTTGCCTGGTAAACACTTTTCTCTTTTACTATATAAATATTCTGTAAAATCTGTATTAAAAACATGACAAACAGTTCAATTTATTTTTAAAACATACATATTAAAACTCTTCTGACTACACATGACAAAAGCTATATATATTCAGCAATAACCTATCTGTACAGGTACATACAGTACCATCATCAATCATACCATAACACAGGAATAAAACTCTTGTTTACAGCTAGATATAATGATAACAGTAACTGCAATAAGGCAGTAATTAATACTCAAGAAAGAACACATACCAGCAGCAGGCGCTTTCAACATTAGTGTCTCTGGCAGGACACTCCATGGATGTTGTTCAAGAACGTTCTTTTGAAATAAGACATTACTGTTTGTCACAAAAGGTCCTTGTGGGCCTCTGACTGGTAACACATCCAGTGATGCATTGCTAAAGTTTCGCTCTGTATTTCCTAAAGGACTGTATATGAATCCAAATGGGAGAGAAGTGAGATGGGGATGTGTAGTAGGGAGAGAAAAAAAAAGTAATAGAAATATTTTGCAGTAAATTCTTCCAAGTGCACACTGAGTAGGAAAAACACTTCATACAATGTGTGTGCTTCTGACTCACTCTAGTTGCGTTCTTAGTTTATTTCCCCCATTCATTTCAATGGGTGAAAAATGATAAATTAATTGACATGCAGCAGACTTTTTTTTTTAAACTAGAAAAACTTTCATGGTTAAAATTGCCAAGAAAAAATAATCAGAATGTGTGTGAGATTTCATAACTCTCATTCATCTTGCTGGTACTATAAACTGCAGCATTTTTTTAAAATTGGAAATGAAAATAAAAACTGCAGCAAAAACAGCCATGAACTGCATTCACATGAAACACAAGAAAACAGGCTTGAAAGAAACATTGTGTGTATTTTCACCTGTGATTTTCAATAAGACATCAGATATCTGCAGTAAGACTGGCACAATGGAAACTATATGTGAGATCCGTTCATGGTGTATTTTTTATATTATATGTATAACTCCAGACTGTAGTGCATAAAAGGTAGCAATAAAGGGAACTTATCAGCAATTTTTACCTCCCAAAAAATAAATGCGAGAGTGTACCCCCAGTTACATAAGCCAGTGGATCCCTTTATGACCCCAAATCAGTGTTCCTGCAGTGAGAAATCTCATTTTTAGGTAGTGTCTGGAAGTGCATTGGGGGCCTGACCATGCACTTCACGCTCATCATCCTGAGCCTGTGTTTGCTACTCAGCAGCGCCCTCCCTTGGATGATTGACCATACCAAAGGAAATGACCGACCAATCCTCCAGGGAAGAGTGTGGTTAGGCAGGAAACACAGCATGAGGCTGAGAATCTAGAAGTACATTGTCATGCCCCAATGCGCTTCCAGACACAAAACTTTAAAACGTTATTTCTCACTGATGCAGCAGTGCTTTGGGGTCATAAAGGGATGGCTGGCTTATATTTTAAAGGGCTACACAGTTATATAAATGATTTTGGGTGATGTTAAAGTTTGACAAGTACCCTTTAAGCAGCCATTTCAATGAGGTGGTAGTTCAACAGGACTGTCAAACATTACTCAGGTTTTATCCTCTCACCATAACTTATTAATAAATTCTGGCATTGTGCATGGTACGCCAGAATCACATTATGTAGTCTTAGTTTCTGGTGAAGCCATTAGTGGCAATCTTGGTTTTTAAACAGGGATTACATGCATTACCTGGCTAAGTTAATATTTCGACAAGGCAGCAAAGTTTCACCATTATTCACTTCCGTAGCACTTCCAAACACAGACAGTGCAACTTTATGCATATTGCCATAGAAAACTTGGACATCATTTGGTCTTTGTGGCAAATCATACACTGAAAAAATGAAAAAGCAAGACTCAGAATGGGACTTGACATTCTGTAGCTGATCAGTCAGAAGTACTCACACTAAAGATGAATATATTGAAGTTGGAATTAAAGGAGTGGCCGAAGAGGAGCGGTAATATGACAACAAAGATTTGACCTCTACTGATCAGACTTTTCTGCATGCCTTTCTCCAGGTGGATGTATGTTTGGTCATGGAGAAATCGGAAGTCAGGCTCAGAACAATTAGATATTGATTACATAGCCTAGATGCATGTCAAAGTCTCCAGAAACAACCTATGCAGGTTTACCTAAACCGCAGGCCATTGTGAAAGCAGTAAAGCACAAAAATGAACAGAAGATACAAAACATTATGACCGTTTCATCCATCGAGTTACTAACGATGGAAAGTAACATCACATATACAATGTGATCGTGAGAGGAAAAAGGAATATTTGCTTTCATGGCCTTGTAGTTCAGAACTATGATCTGTAAAATGGGGAGCTGCAGAATTACATACAATAGAAAACAGCAACTAGCACATGAAATACGTTTAACAGATTCATATAGTGCAGAAAACATGAGAATTACCTTCAGACACAAGGTGCTCACTGCGAAACTCTTCATCAAATCTTATATTTTTTAACCTTGCATTTTCAGCAATGGTTTTCTGTGCAGATTCAGGCTTGTACTGTAGAACTCTGTTAGGAAACAAAAAGTAGTGCTAAAATGGAGGGGTAACGTAATGGCATTAAAATTTATTTATGCTTGCTTATATAGCGCTATCACATTCTACAGTGTTTCACAGACATTATCACTGTCATTATTAGGGCAAGATCAGCAAATGAGACTTAAGGGCCTTTCACACATAGCGAGATCGCTAGCGATATCACTAAAGCGTCACCGATTTTGTGACGCAACAGCAATATCGCTAGCGTTCTCGCTTTGTGTGGCACGTACCTGCGACCTGCCCTCCCGCTGGATATCACTGATCACGCTCGAATGTCCTGGGCCATTTTTTCGTCGTTGGCGTCCCGCTGGCGCCGACTAGCGACGCATGGACGCAGGTGGAAGTCGTCATCATTGGTGCAGTGTGAAAGGTAACAGCGACCGCCGACGGATCGCTTATCGCTGCTGCGTCGCTGGTGAGATCTGCCTGTTTGGCAGCTCACTAGCGACCATTTAGTGATTCATCAGCGATCCTGACCAGGTCATATCGTTGTCGGGATCGCTGGTGCATCGCTAAATCTAACGGGACCCTTAGAAAACAGAGTTAAATTAAATCCACTCCGTTGAAATCCAAATGATCAAAGGCTACATCATCTTCCTCCCAAAGTGCTCAAGAGAGGAGAACATTTGTTAATGCAAACATTTGAAAGTAGAATTATAGAATATACGGTTAAATGGACTAATAATAATCTTTATTTATACATCACCAACGTATTCCGCAGCGCTTTACAGTTTAACAGTTTCAAAACACAAGTCATAAGTAACAACTTTAACAGTACAATAATTAAAGAAAAATTAGACAACCCTGCCGTGGAGAGCTTATAATCTACAATCAGGTGGGGGAGATACAGAGTACAGGTGTGTAGTGTATTTACAATGATGGTCCAGCCATCTCGAGGGAGTGGGGGAATAGATGGGGATAGTGAATGGGCTACACATGCACACTTCCACATAGAAGGACTTTGATTGGTGAACGAGATAGGCCGCTCTGAACAAATGTGCTTTGAGGGAGCGCCTAAAACTATACAAATTGTGGATAGTCATAATTTCTTGGGGTAGAGCATTGCAGAGGATTGGCGCAGCGCAGGAGAAGTCTTGGAGTCGGGAGTGGGAGGTATGGATTAGTGCAGAGGTCAGTCGAAAGTCATTTGTAGAGCTCAGCGGTCGGTTAGGCTGAGAGACAGAAATGAGGGAGGAGACGTAGGGGGGTCCTGCACTGTGGAAAGCTTTGTGGGTGAGAACAAGTTCTTTGAATTGGATCCTAAAATGAATGGGCAGCCAGTGTAATGACTGGCGAAGAGCGGATGCATCAGAGTACCGATTAGTCAGATGGACGACTCTAGCTGATGCATTAAGTATGGACTGAAGAGGGGAAAGTCGAGTAACGGGGAGGTCATTTAATAGTAGTCCAGGCAGGAGTGGATCAAGGCGACAGTGTGGGTTTTTGTTGTTTCCATGGTGAGAAAAGGGCAGATTCTAGAGATGTTCTTTAGGTGTAAACGGCAATAGCAGGCAAGAGTTTGTATATGAGATGTGAAGGAGAGATTGGTGTCAAACATAATACCTAGACAGTGCGCCTGCTGCCGGGGTGTTATTATGGTGCCACCCACGGAGACGGAAATATCAGATTTAGGGAGGTTAGTAGACGGCGGGAGCAGAAGTTGTTCAGTTTTGGAGAGGTTGAGTTTCAAAAAGAGGGCGGACATGATGTTGGAGTCTGCGGACAGTCACTCTTGTTCTGTAGTACAGCGGGGGTAAGGTCAGGGGATGACGTGTATAGTTGTGTGTCATCAGCATAAAGATGGTAGTGAAAGCCAAATCTGCTGATGGTCTGTCCAATTTGGGCTGTGTAGAGAGAGAAGAGAAGGGGGCCAAAAACTGAACCCTGAGGTACCCCGACAGTGAGAGGAAGAGGAGATGACGTGGAGCCAGCGAACAAAACACTGAAGGAGCGGTCAGGAAGATAGGAAGAGAACCAGCAGAGAGCAGTGTCCTTAATGCCTAGTGACTGGAGCCTAGAGAGTAGGAGACAGTGGTCAACAGTGTCGAAAGGTCGAGAAGAATGAGCAGTGAGTGTTCACCGTTACATTTTGCTGTCAGAAGGTCATTGGTAACTTTGATAAGTGTAGTTTCAGTCGAATGTAGGGGGGAAGCCGGACTTTCAATGGTCTAGGAGGGATTGACTAGAGAGGTAACTGGTATAAGGAAGGAGTAGACTAGGCGCTCTAAGAGTTTAGAGATGAAGGGGAGACTGGTCTGTAGTTGTTTGTGCAGGATGGGTCGAGAGCGGGTTTCTTTAATAATGAAGTTAACGATAGTGTGTTTGAAGAAGGATGGGAAAATGCCCGAGGAGAGGGAGAGATTAAAGATTGTAGTTAGGCGAGTTGTGATGACTGGAGAGAGAGACTAGAGGAGATGTGAGGGAACGGGGTTGGTAGTGCATGTAGTCGGACGAGAAGAAGAGAGGAGTCTGGAGACTACTTCTTCTGTGATTAGATCAAATGTGGAGAGTGAGCCAGGGGAAATGCAGGGAGGGATAGGTGTCATAGCACTTATTGGTTGGGAGCCGATGTCCTGACGTATGTTATCTATTTTCTTTATAAAGTGGGAGGCCAAGTCAACAGCACAAATGTCTGTGATAGGGGTTTGTGCTTTTGGCCTGAGGACGGAGTGAAAGGTGTCAAAAAGTTTCTTGGGGTTGTTGGATAGTGAGGAGGTCAGGGTGGTGAAGTAGGTCTGTTTGGCGAGTTGAATGGCAGAATTATAGGTTCTTAACATAAATTTGAAGTGGATGAAGTCTTCTGGTCTGGGGGTTTTCCTCCATAAGCGTTCAGCACTCCTAGAGCATCGCTAGAGAAGTCGAGTTTGCGATGTGAGCCAGGTCTATTTTACTGTGTTTGGAGGTTCAGAGGGTGAGGGGTGCTGCTTGGTCATGGGTCCTTCTGAGAGTGCCATTGTAGTGGTGATGTACAGCCAGATCAGGACAGGAAAAAAAAAAAGGAGATTGGGGACAGTGATGAGTGTGGGGAGTCTGAAAGTGTATGAGGGTTAATGGCTTATAGATTTTGTAAATGTGTGGTAGGTAGGACTATGCTGAGGTGGGCAAGGTTTTGTGATCGTGAAGGAGAGAATGTTGTGGTCACAAAGGGGAAGCGGCGAGTTATTTAGGTAGGATATTGAACAGAGCCGGACAAAGACCAGGTCAAGGGTGTTACCGTCTTTGTGTGTCTCAGAGGTTGAGAGCTGTGAGAGGCCGGGAGAAGTGGTTAGAGATGGAAGCTGGGATGCAGATGTACAAATGGGGCTGTTAATGGTGAAGTCTCCCAGGAGAAGTGTTGGTAGTTCTGAGGACATGAAGTGCGGCAGCCAGGCTGAGAAGTGGTCAAGGAATTGGGTGGGTGAGCCTGGGGGCAAGTATATGACCGCTATTCTGAGGGAGAGGGGATGGAAGAGCCTGATGGTGTGGACCTCAAAAGAAGGGAATGAGAGTGATGGAACTGGGGGGGATGACCTGGAAAGTGCATTGTGGGGACAGGAGTATGCCGACTCCACTACAATAAGCAATTAAGGAAATCAGAATGTTTTCCTCTAAACATGCCACTAACATTTTATTGAATGTCTCAGAGATTGAGATAAGGGCTAAAAGTTATAAAGAGGGCTTTATAACTTACAGAAAACACTTGGTTATAGCTGCTGCTATCTCAATGCAGCAAGGATTTATGATGTTCTGTGAGTATGTCTAGAGTACATCTACACAGGACTGATAAGGAGCGGAATACCCACAAAGATTTACATGCACAAAATCCACTACATAATACAGTACCAGTAAAGTGGGTGTTACTATAGAAAATCTTAGCCATACGCTGTGCAAAAATATTCGCACCAGAAAATAATCTAAGTATATTAAATCTGTGCCACGTGAATTATATAGATTTTCATCACAATAACAAAAATAAATAGTAATTACGACAGCTGAATGTACAGTGCAATATGACAGGTTTCTCCACATCAGTCATATATAGTTTAAAAAAAAAAAAAAAAAGCCACATATAACAAAAGCAAGTTGGAAAAAGGGATCTGCGCCAAAACATGACAGGTGTGTCCACACACCAATCTGCCTCTACGATCTCTCCATAAGCTCTACCTGTGTGTACAGCTTGTTTGTCTACATCCATGGACTTGTTATAATAGCTGCACGACCACACAGATCTATGAAGATATCATATGCAGACTGAAGCATTTTAATTCAGATTTCGATCCATTGAAGATTTTGGGTATATCGTTAGATTATTTTTATCCATGGGGTGTTTTGTCTATTCGTTATGTACACAATACTTATGTGCATGTACACACGTGAAGATATAATATAACAATCAAAGAAGTTTTAACTAATGGAATGGTTTTTTGGGTTTTATTTCTTTTCAGTGTACATGGCAAGAGATTTTCATCTACAGTGGATAAGTCCCACATTTACCTACCCTAGAAAAGAGTACTCAGTAGCTGAAAACTTAATGACAATCGGCTCCTTGCTGTATTTCAGGCAGCGAAAACCCCCCGGCAGTCTACTAATACCAGGTGAAACTGCAAGTTGGTTACACACTTCAAATGGATTGGGGACTATGTAAAATTAGCTCTCCAGACAATTGTTTTAATATTATGCTGAATAAATAGCAATTTATATTGGGGGTGAAAGTGTCAGGTTTTATTTGTTCCAGGGCACCTCACATAAAGAAGACTCAACGTTGTTATGGATTGTAACGATTGGCCAGGATCTGCAGTTAATTTTGAATTGGGGCACAGGTACTTAATATACCTCCATTTTAATTGCCTTGCACAATTCACATATAAAGACTTTACCTGCGAAACTGCTGCCTGGAAACTTCGTCTCCACAGAAAAAACAGACTGTGAATAACAGCGATGTGCTGGATTGAAGGCATTCCTCCAGTGCTGTACCATTGTAGGATATTGTAACCATCTATGATGAAAAATGAACATCTGGACACTGAAAACATCTTGAGAACATGTACTCTTTTTGGAGTAGCTTCACACAGCGCAAGTAACACTACAAGAGTCAAAACATCCAACCCAAAATAAGCCTACCTCCTGGGTGCCTTCTTTCAATATAAACTTTCCAGGAGTGACTGAACAAGAACTGGAATCCATTAGGAGACCTTTCTGTACATTGGCAAAACATACAGCCTTAACATATGCAGCTCTGGAGCCGGTGTTCCTAACCGAGACGTTCCCCTTGCTCACACGGTCAGCCATCAATCCACTCAGCGTTATCATGTAGCTGTCTGACAGCTTTTTAACGCCTTCAAGTATCACATTACTTGTCCCACCATAACCAGACAGGGGTATCTAGGGGAAGAGGAATAAAAATTTTACAATGGAAATAAGTTATGGTGTCAAAACAAACTTGAAACTAGCAATATTGCCTGTCTCTAAATAAAAAAAAGGAAATATTAAAAAGAAAAAAAAAAATCAGACCAAAACTTACAGTAAATTTAATCCCTGGCTGTGAAGGTTTGATCCCATATTGCTTGATCTCCAGTTTAGCCAACATACAACCTACACGTGTAGGTGAAAACATCAGCTGAATGCAAGAATCTTCTTTTGGGTGGATTGTCAGCTCACGATTGTTGGTCAAACGTTCTTCTGAGCCAAATAAACTTTGCAACTGCAGAACCCAAAAGCTTATTAGACATACAAGCCAAATCTTTTTTTCTCCCCTTTAAAGACTAGTTAAAAAAAAACAAACAACAATTTAGCAAAACTGACAGTGCCGTTACTATTCTCATACTGGGAGAGAACGGTTGTAAGATAAAGTGTCAGTATTTGCTCATTACAACTAATCAGCTAACATCTCTTTAGAGTAGGTTTGAAGATTAATGTAGTGACATGACTGCTGGCTCAATATCTTGGTACAGTTATTATCTATAGGACACACATCATGTTTGCAGCTTTTCTCAAAAAAAAAAAAAATTGCATATTGCGCAACTGGAAGAGCAGACCATTCAGTTTCCCAAGAAGTTCTTCTGCAAGATAGTCTTATGGTATTGGGTGTCTGCTCTAAACAAAATTAAATCTTTGCTGGGAGAAGTGAACAATAATACTGAAGGTACAAAGTATTTTTCAGAAAAAGTTTTAAATGCTTAAATAGAATAATAAAATGTAGATAATCACTGTGATATGAGTAGAGAACAAAGTTGGAAATCCCTTAAAGAGAATTTGTCACCATGTTTTGCAATGTAATCTGAGAGCAGCATAATGTAGGGACAGAGACCTCGATTCTAGTGAGGTGCCACTGCTCCGCTTGGTGTAGTTTTGATACAATCACTTTGCTTTCTCTGCTGCAGATCTAGCAGTTCTCTGAATGGTGAGCTCTGTACAACCTCACCCACACCACTGGCAGCTTTTTAGGCAAGGAACAGTGTATACAAAAAGCTGCCACTCAGTGGTGATGGCGAGGTTACACAGAGTAGGAGGACTAGATGACACAAGAAAACTAGTCCTATAGTGATAATCACCTACTCAAACAAATGATTTTATTAAAAACAAAAAAACAAAAAAAACAAACAAAAAACAAAACACATTAAGCAGCACAGTAAGTGACATCGCTGGAATCAGTTCCTCTATCTTTACATTATGCTGCTCTCACATTAAATAGCAGAAACCTGGTGATAGATTCCTTTTCAAGTGTTGTGACTGCTGTTATAGGATTAACAAAGGCAATTCCGGTTATTTTATCTACCTAGTGGCACCCTACTATCAAAAAGAAAATGGCACCCTACAGTATTTTGCACCCTACAAGTTTGAAAGCAAACTGTAATGATAATTAAATGCACATCTTGAAATGACAAGAATTACTTATTTAATCATAGATCACTCAAGCTCATATCCTAATTAATAATACAACAACATGTAAAATGATGATAAAAAAAAAAGATTTTATAAAATAAAAAGATCAGCTTGATGTCATAAATAGGAGTGTACTACTTGGGACTCCATTCCAGAGAGGACAAAACGAACCATGTTTTGCTAACAGCCTGATTACAAGTAACTTAACACTATGCTTTGATTCCATTCCTTGACATTTTAGGATCTCTATTAGAAATAGTTTCCATCCACTTACAACTTTAAAGGGGATAAAATATGCACATACAGTATACTCTGAATACACTCACACCATTAGCTTTTACTAGACAATCCTAAGTTTAGGTGTAAAAGTATCAAGGGTTTGGCTATAAACTATAAATGCTGTAATTTAGTGATGAGAAAACATCTTTAACCCCCTTCACGACATGCGCCGTTCTAGTACCGCGCATGTCGTGTCTCCCCCTTTGATGTGGGCTCCGCTCCGGAGCCCACATCTTTCCCGACACACGTCAGCTGTTTTGAACAGCTGACATGTGCCCAGAACAGCCGCGGGAGGGATCACGATCCACCCACGGCTGTTAACCAGTTAAATGCATGCAGTTTTTTTCGCAGTTTCACTGCACTTATTTTTGAGTACACGATATGGTAAAATCTATGGTGTCATTCAAAAGTACAACTCGTTCTGCAAAAAACAAGCCCACTCATGGCCATATTGACGGAAAAATGAAAAAAAAGTTAGGGCTCTGAGAAGAAGAGGAGCGAAAAACAAACAAAAACGAAAAAGGGCTCAGTCACGAAGGGGTTAAAATCATGAAATGAAAGTTAATAAACAGCACTTCACTGTACAATATTTAGGTTTTACTATCATTAAATAGAGAATGAGCACTACAAAATGGCCAAAGTTTGATTTGGTAACTAAAAGAGAGAGGAGTCACTCTGGAGCCTAGCTACTAAAACTATATAAATGCTACTTCGTGTACCTGAAAGCAGTCTTGATCTTGACCTCTTATTAAAAGGCGCAAATGCTGGCTTGAAATTGTCGACATGTTCCTTAGCGTTAACTTCTGCAGTCTGAGAAATAAAAATGAAATTCTTTAAAAATAATTTTATTGCAAACACCAAATCATCATCCCCTTCAGAACCGTGGAATTTTTTGTTTATTTCTCTTTTTTTTTTTTTTACCAAGAGCCATTATTTATTTTATATTTTTTGAGTTGATATAGCATATGAAGGCATGTTTTTTTTTGTTTTTTTTTGGGATAAGTGTAGTTTGGAATTACAGCATTAATGTTCCCATACAATTAAACATGGGAAAAATTCCATGTCGGATTAACTGGGGAAAGACAATGCAATATTGTCTTTACAGAAACTGACAATCAAATAAAGTGTTAAACCTCATGCATCATTGAACTTCATGCTTAGTGAATCCAATTGAAAACTTTAAGAATTTTTTTTTTTATAAATTTGGAGATGTTGGTCAAAATCTATTAAGACAAGTTTGTTTTGGTTTTTTTTCCTGCTTGAGTAATATTGACTGGCGTAGACATTCACGCAAATTTCTAGGGTAAATGTGAATATGTTTTTTAGGCTGCACACGATAGACGCTCTCATTAAGCTCCGTCTACATGTAGAAAAGTGTCATGAGCATTGGAAAAAACAAAAAAAGTTGCAAATTATGATCAATGTGGAGTCATAATAAGAGACCTTTACAAGAGAAAACTGGCCTAAGTGTAAATTATAAAATTCCCCTATTACACTTGTAAATGGAACCATAAAGTACTTTACAGCAGATCATTCTAAGCATAAGGAGTGCAAAATAGGTGCAAGTATCATACCACCCTTCACAACACTGCACCTGAAGATGAAGATTAATCCCATAGTCCTAATTAAACCAGGCTAGATGCACTTCAGGTTACTAAATAATACATATACTGTTATGGTGAGGTGCCATAGCAGTAGGAAGTGACGAGAGAAAAAGAGTGGAATAAAATAATCTCTTTACTGAATACAAAAGTTAAAACAAATGTGTATTAAAAAGGACAGAGGAAAGGGGAAACCTCCAAAATAAGGGAGGAGAACAGCAAGTCCCAGAAAAAAGCACCGGCAATATAAACCAATGGTATTGATGTGTAGCCTGCAGAACGGATAGTAAAGGTTATAGGATCAAAAATACCTATACCACTTCAAGAGCTGGCAATATGAGAATCCCATGGGTATGAAAAACCAGATTACTTACCGATAATGCTCTTTTATAGAGTCCACGACAGCACCCACGGAGAGAGAGGGGATCCGCCTCTAGGAACAGGAAACATACAGAGATAAAAGGGGTGGTCCCCCTTGCTCCCTCAGTTGGATTGCAGAGAATGAGAGGAAGCGCCAAACAAGCTTTAGTTAATTGCTCCGCAAGCCATTTAAAGTATTTACATCTTAACCTATATACATATATGTATATTTCCATCTATATATGACTAACCCGTCACCACTCTGAGTGAACCGCGTGCAACCATAATCTAAGGGAGGGAAGTGAGTGGGTGCTGTCATGGACTCTATAAAAGAGCATTACCGGTAAGTAATCCGTTTTTTTCTCTTCGCCATGACAGCACCCACTGAGAGATTTTCAGAGACGATCACCTGGGAGGGCCACCGTGCTAAGAACCGATCTACCAAAGAATAAGTCAGAGTCAGAAGACAAGTCAAGCCTGTATTGACTGTAGAAGGTGGATGGCGAGGACCAAGTTGCGGCCTTACATATGAGGTCAATTGGAATGTCCGCCTTCTCTGCCCAGGAGGATACCATAGCCCATGCGGAATGTGCTTTTATCCCCTTCTGGAGGGCTTTCACCTCTTGCCGAGTAGGCGAGACCGATTGCATCTCTGATCCAACGGGATAACATGCCCTTTGTCACTCCAGACCCCTTCCTGTGGCCCTGAAAGGACAAGGAGAGCCCTGCTCTGCCTCAAGGGAGGAGTTCTGTCTATATAGCCTAGGACCGCTCTCATCACATCTAAGATGTGAAATTTTTCCTTTTCAGGAGTTGCAGGGCTATCATAAAAGGAGGGCAGAAAAATCTCCTGAGATCTATGTAAATTGGTAGAAACCTTAGGGAAATAAGAAGGGTCTGGTTTTAATACTATCCTAGATTATTGACAGGATGGGGGGATCCACTGACAGAGCTTGGATATCACTCACTCTTATTGCAGATACTAAGGCTACTAACAATGCCGCCTTTAATGACACACACTTTACTGAAGCGAAGTGTAAGGGTTCAAATGGGGCCCATGTCAACGCATCCAGAACTAGGTTTAGGTCCCAGGGCAGTAATCGAGCAATATGAACTGGGTCTGCTCGCTGACATGCTGCAATAAATCGAGCTATCCATCTATCTCCCATGATATCGTAGCTATACAGGGCGCCCAGAGCTGATAACTGAACCTTCAAGGTATTTACTGACAACTCCAATTCTCGACCCCTCTGCAGGAATTCCAAGATAGCAGGGATAGGTACCTCACTAGAGTGGGCCCCTGTGTAAATGCTAAGAAATTTCCTCTGCGCAGAAAGGTATTAATTAAATTCTCCGAGAACCCCCTTAGTCTCAGTAGCTGCCTCAAGTTCCACGCAGTCACGCAGTCAGGCGTCCCTGAGAGAGCAGGTCCCAATCCCGCGGGAGGATCCAGGGGTCAGATAAAGACATGCTCTGAGCCCTGAAAACCAAGGCCTCTTGGGCCAAAATGGAGCAATCAGGACTACTCTTGCCTTCTCCTCCTTTATTTTTCTGATGACCAACGGGAGGATTATCATGGGGGGGAGGCATACGCCAGACGGAAAAGCCACAGGGATTGAAGAGAGTCGAGCATATCCGGTCGGTCCGCTCTGTATAGCGAAGCAAACTTTTTGACCTGTCCGTTGGCCCTTTCCCCTGATGTGGAGGGCTGATAGGGACAAAAGGTGTGCCTCGGCTATCTGTAGGATTCGCTCTGTGGTAGACATCAGTGTTCTTGATCGTATTGCTCCTTGATGATTTAAAATAGGCTAAGGAGGTGGCATTGTCCGACAGAACTCTTACATGAGATCCTCGCAGCTGTGGAAAGAATTCACGTATAGCAATCAATTGCTTTTAGCTCTCTCAGATTAGAAGAGTCGTCTGCCTCACTAATGGACCATTATCCTTGGACTACACTTTCACCTAAATAAGCCTCCCAACCGAAGGGACTAGCCTCCGTAGTAAATACTTTTGAAGGTCTCAGCACCCACTCGACCCCCCTAGAGAGATGGCACCAGTCCAGCCACCATGACAGGGAACTAACTACCTCAGTTGACAGGAATATCTTTCCCTCCAACCGTCCCTGCAGTCGCTCCTCCTCTTGCAGGATAACTTGCTGCAACTGTCTAGTGTGGAATTTAGCCCACTGCACTGCAGGAGTACAAGATATAAGGGAGCCGAGAAGTGACATAGCTTCCCTTAGGGACATATTAGGGTTTTCCATTGCTGACCGTACTTTATTATTGCCAACATCTTTTCTGGGAGGAGACATTTTTGACTTACAGAGTCCAGATGGAGGCCTAGGAAAGTCTGCCGAGTCACCGGAAGCTATCTAGATTTGTACAGTTGATCAGCCATCCCAAAGCCTGCAAAGATGAAATTGCATCAGCCAGTCAATGTTCAGATTGGGAGACGGAGTTTCCTACCACCAGAAAATCATCTAGGTATGGGACTATTAAAGTGCCCTTCAACTGCACATACGCCATCACTCTAACATTAGCTTGGTGAAAACTCGGGGAGCCATGGATAAGCCGAAAGGCATTGCCGCAAACTGAAGATGGTGGACACGGCCTTCCAGAGTGACCGCCACTCGAAGATACTGCTGATGCATGGCATGTATTGGCAGATTATAGTGTGCATCCTTCAGATCCAGGACCGCCATGACACACCTAGTAAATAAAAGTTTAATTGTTGAACGTATGGACTCCATCTTGAAGGTATGGGACCTTAGAAAGCCGTTCAACTTCCTTAAATTAATTATGGTTCTGTAGGAACCATCTGGCTTAGAAACCAGAAACAAGGGAGAGTAAAATCCCTTGCCTCGCTGGTTCACCGGAACCTCCATTAGCACATGCTTGGTTAGCAGACCTCTAATTTCCAACTCCAAAGCCTCTTGCTCAACGTGAGACTTTAGAGAAGTCAATATGAAGGAGTCCGGGGGGACCCGGGCAAACTAACTTCAAGCCCGACGATACGAGGCTAATGGCCCAGGGATTGGATGTTATTGGCTTCCATTGCTGGCTGAAAAATGATAACTTGCCACTCACCAGAGGGTTGGGGTTAGTGGAACTTGTCTCGGCGCTTGTAGGAAGTTTCGCCAAATAAGTCACCTCTGTGCTTGGTCCCTACGTCGTCCCAGCGTCTCTGATTTTTATAGGCTCTCTATCTGCTGAATGGCTGCTTTCTGAAAACCCTCCTATAGGACGGAACATATGTGTTAGGGAACCCCTTCTTTCTTTCGCCCACTTTGGTGAGTATCTTGTCAAGCACTGTGCCAAACATGTACTCACCCTGGCATGGTATAGCGCAGAGTTTTGCTTTAGCCTGTGCGTCGCCTCCCCAGCCCTATAACCATAAGGCACGACGGGCTGCATTGGTTAATCCCGTTGATCTGGCCACTAGACGCAGGGAATTAGCTGAGGCATAGGCCAGGAAGGCCGTTGCTCCTCAAATAAGAGGGATGGATGCCTGTAACTTGTCTCTAGACAATCCACCTTTAATGTTTTCTTCCAACTGATCTAGCCACACTAGCATAGATCTTGCGGTGCAAGTGGCTGATATTGCTGGTCTAAAGGCCTCCGTAAATGACTCCCAGGACCTTTTAAGGAGTGTATCTGCCTAACGATCCAAGGGCTCGGTTAGCGTTCCTGAATCTTCTACGGGGAAGGAAGAACGATGTGAGGTTGATGCCACAGCTGCATCCACCTTGGGAACCTTTGACCAAGATGTTAAATCCTCATCGTCAATGGGGTACTGCCGTTTGGATGTTGAGGGAAGGAATCCTCGCCCCTGCTTCTCCCATTCCTTCTTAACCAGTTCCTTCACTGCAGGTATCACCAGAAACATCTGCTTTTTCTTTTGAGAGAAGCCTGCGAACATGAGATCTTGTGCTGTCTTGGGCTCTCTGGTATCAGCTAACCCCACAGTTCCCCAGACCGATTTAACTAGATTATTAATACTGTCGATCAGGAAACAAGTGCGGCTTTCCTCCTCCGAGGATGATGACTCTTGTGAGGAATCTAAGCAGAGCTCGCCACTCTCCGGGGATGAATTGGACATGGGAAAGATACATTCACTGATGAGCCTCTGTTTTCTGACCTTGCCAGAACCAAGTGCCTGAAGTTCCTCCCTAATCATGAGCCTAAAGTCCTCCGTTCTGACCGAGGACTTCTCCTGCAGGGTATGCGCCATACAGATCTGACAAAGCCTTTTGTGTGCTGCCCAGCGGGAGACCAACGATAGATTTATGGCCCAGACCATTAGGCAACGATTAACAATCAGCCAAATGATCGCTGATCGTTGCTACGTGTCACACACAACAATGTCGTTTCGACATCGTTGCAACGAAACCAAACTGGTGACGTTGCAACGATATCGTTCACAATATCGTTGCGTGTAACGGGGCCTTAAGGCCCTTTCGGCCTTTCAGAGCTTACTATCTTCTCCAACGCATGAAGACGGAAACTCCCTCGACTTGGACTTCTCCCGGCTTTGCTCAGTGGATGATTTTACTAACTCCCCTCTCCCGCTCTCTGATCACAACCTTCTTTCATTCTGTATCAAGAAGTACCATCCTGCTCAGGTCACCCCTACTTTCCAAAATATAATGACACGTCACTCCTCAAATTATGGTGGTGCCCGGATAAGGGTAACCAATCCTTAATCAATGCAAAAAATTAATCTGGCTCTCAAAAGATCAATGCTAATAATGAATATTTTATTTCAGAGGGCATAATCCAAAAAACATGACGTTTCGGTCTATTCATTGACCTTCATCAGACGGTTTAAGATTTTAGCCCATTAGAAGAGAGAAATCATGGGAGAATCATGAATAGGTCATAGGAGACAATGTGATGCAGAAGCGCTGTGCAGTAACGGGTGGGAGCCGATGAAAAATGCGCATTTTTCATCGGCTCCCACCCGTTACTGCACAGCGCTTCTGCATCAGATTGTCTCCTATGACCTATTAATGATTCTCCCGTGATTTCTCTCTTTTAATGGGCTTCAATCTTAAACCGTCTGATGAAGGTCAATGAATAGACCGAAATGTCATGTTTTTTGGATTATGCCCTCTGAAATAAAATAAAATAAAATATTCATTATTAGCATTGATCTTTTGAGTGCCAGATTACCCCTACTTTCCACACTTATAGAAATATACAGGCCATTAACACCCAGAAACTTATGAAGAACTTGCAGTCATCATTGGCCCCTATTTCCTCCCTTTCATGTCCTGATTCTGCACTGAAGCATTTCAACGAAACACTGCAAAGTGCCCTGGATGAAACTGCACCTTCTATACAAAGAACAATAAGGCACAGATGGCGACAACTGTGGCACAAGCTGCAAACACGTTTCCTGCAGCGGTGCGCCGTCTGTGGAGAAAATCCAATCTACCTAAAGATTTCATCCATTATAAGTTTATGCTTAAAACATACAACACTGCCCTTCACCTCTCCAAACAACCCTATTTCAACACCCTCATCACCTCACTATCCAATAACCCAAAATATCTCTGATACTTGCCATTCCCTACTCAACCCAAGAGTGCAGGTCCCAAACACAGAGCTTCGAGCTGACGATCTGGCCAATTATTTCAAAGAAAAAATTGACCATATCCAACAGGAAATTATCTCCCAATCCCCTTATACCATGCATTGTCCTCCCTCCCCCACTGCATCTAGCTCACTCTCTGACTTTGAACCAGTCACAGAAGAAGAAATAATCAGGCTCCTTGCATCCTCTCGCCCAACCATTTGCACCAGTGACCCCATTCCGTCACATCTCCTCCAGTCCCTTTCCCCTGCTGTCACCACTCACCCTAACTAAAATATTCAACCTCTCGCTCTCTTCCGGTATCTTTCCTCCTCATTTAAGCATGCCATCATACATCTATTACTTAAAAAACCATCCCTCGACCAAAACTGTGCCGCTAACTATAGACCTTTCTCTAATCTTCCCTTCATCTCTAAACTCCAGGAAAGCCTGGTCCACTCTTGTCTTATCTGCTATCTCTCAGATAACTCTCTTTTCGACCCTCTACAATCCGGTTTCCCCTCTCTACACTCTACTGAAACTGCCCTCATTAAAGTCTCTAATGATCTACTAACAGCTAAATCTAATGGTCACTACTCCATGCCAATTCTCTTGGATCTCTCTGCAGCACTCGACACTGTGGATTATCAGCTCCTGCTCACTAAGCTCCACTCCATCGGCCTCGAGGACACCGTTCTCTCCTGGTTCTACGCCTATCTCTCTGACCGCTACTTAACTGCATCTTTTGCTGGATCCTCCTCCTCTCATCTTCCCCTTATTATTGGGGTTCCTCAAGGATCGGTTCTAGGCTCCCTTCTCTTTGTATACTGACTCTATTGGTCAATCAGTAGATTTGGTTTCCAGTACCATCTCTATGCTGATGACATTCAATTATACACTTATTCTTCTTATATCACACCTGCCTTTTTAGAAAACACCAGTGATTGCCTTACTGCTGTCTCCAACATCATGTCATCCCTCTATCTGAAACTGAACCTGTCGAAAACTGAACTCCTTGTGTTTCCTCCCTTTACTAATGTACCTATGCCCAACATTGCCATTTCTGTGTGTGGTTCCACCATTATTGCCCAGCAACATCCCCGCGGTCTTGGAATCATACTTGATTGCTAACTTTCATTCACCCCCCACATCAGATCACTGGCTCGCTCTTGTTATTTGCACCTCAAAAACATTTCTAGAATTTGACCCTGTCTTACTTTCTACTCTGCAAAAACGCTTACTGTATTCATTCTCGTCTGGACTATTGTAATACTAATCGGTCTCCCTCTTACCAAACCCTCCCCTCTCCAATC
Source organism: Dendrobates tinctorius (assembly GCF_039654945.1). Taxonomy (NCBI): domain Eukaryota; kingdom Metazoa; phylum Chordata; class Amphibia; order Anura; family Dendrobatidae; genus Dendrobates; species Dendrobates tinctorius. Next base: position 23,459,796 of record NW_027361783.1, read on the forward strand.
TGTCTTGAATGCTGCAGCCAGGGTCATATTACTCATCAATCGTTACACCGATGCCTCTACCTTGTGCCAGTCATTACACAGGTAACCCCATTCACTCCAGAATCCAGTACAAACTTATTACCCTCACCCACAAAACACTCCATGGCTGAGCACCATCCTACATATCCTCCCTCTTCTCATGTCTACCACCCTACCCTTGCCCTGCATTCTGCCTATGACCTGAAGTTAACATCCTAATCAGACCCTCCCACTCCCGTCTCCAAGACTTTTCACGTGCTTAGCCAATTCTTTGGAATGCACTACCCAGGTTAACATGATAAATCCCCAATCCCCACAGTTTTAAACGTGCCCTAAAAACGCATTTGTTCAGACTGGCCTACCATCTCAACGCATTAACCCAACCATCCCTGTGTTGCCCATTCAAAATCTTTTACCATAACCAGGTTCCTCGCATCATGTTCTCACATGCTTTATGCATTTAATAGCCCTCTGTGTGTGTATTCTTACATACTTAAGCCGACGACTGGTTCATGAAGCATTACATGTATTCCAGATTCTTACACTTTGGCTGGTCCGAAAAACGAACGCAATTGTTACCATCTACCTTCCGTGTCTCCCCTTTTCCTCATATATTGTAAATTTGCGAGCAGGGCCTTCATTCCTCTTGGTATCTGTTTTGATCTATGTGTCCATTGTTATGCTGTAATGTCTACTGTCTGTACAAGTCCCCTCAAATGTAAAGTGCTGCGGAATATGTCGGCGCTATCATAGTACTCGCTAACATGGGTTATAGCCTAATGTGAGCCATTGTCTGAGTTAGCAATAGTAGTCGCAAAATATACATGTCAGGTAAAGCGGAGTAAAGTATTGATGAAAAAAAACACTTACATAGTTCTTCCAATGGCAACTCCTCCCCAAGAAATGAACTGCTTATTAGAAAGAATAGGTGGGACATCCGAATTATTCAGTGCTGGAGTTGCAGAATTCTTGGTTACTGGTAGCTCACCTTCTCCGATCAATATGACTTCATACTGGGGTCCTGAAGGCTGCACAATTATTTTCAAAGAACTGGGAACGAAAAATTAAAAAAGGTGGTGTGTCTTACATAATCATAGACTCCAGCGCAACTCATTGTGGAATATAGTGTACATACCTCTGATAAGATTTAGAAGACTGTGGAGTGAACTTCACAGCAACTTCTTGTTCTTCTTCAGGGAGAAGAAATAATTCTTCTGGCTCCACAGTGAAACCGCTATCTACATCTGTACACTGAAGAAGGAAGAAAATATAAGGCCTTCTCAAATGGCGATTATTGTCTACACCAAAAGTTATATAAAAGACCACAAGAGCAGGTTCACAGATATGGGGTCATGTGATGCAAAATTTCTTTAACGTGCATCTGCAGTAATTAGGATTTCCCCCATTATGGGTGGTGCACAAAGCAGCTTCTTTGTCCTCAGACTTGCAGGATGAAACATTTAATAATTAAATTGGAGAAAGCAAGATGACTCCAAGTCAAATCACAATCGATATCTGTTGGTCAAAAGAGAGCTTGACCAACAGCTATTCTCCAAACACCAACATACACTGGGAGTCTGAGAGCTCCTGAGAGAAAGCCACTTCCAATTTCCTCTGGCATCTGCTCATCTCACTCACAAAAATAGAATTGGCAATCCAAAATTTGACAAGCAAAATCCTCATTTCATCTGACATCTGAGGGAAGTTATGAGACCACCATACACATTTACTTTATTCGCTTGTATAGCACCATTAATTCCACAGCACTTTACAGACACCATCACTGTCCCCATTGGGACTCACAATCTAATTTCTCCATTATATAACCTACAGAATTACCAAGTCACAACCGTAAAATGAAAATACTATACTATACCATAAACTACATGATTAAGAAGAAAAAGACCCTAGTTTGTATCTGGAGGACCCCAGCTATCTGACCCACTTGTCGTGGGAGACCGAGAGTAGGCACGAAGGACGAAAGTAAACATCCGCCTAATTTGTCGGTGCCCTCTGGATGCCATAACGAGTCATTGTGTAGAGGATTTAAGGGATCTGGCTCCCTTAGTCTCAGACGTCCTTGGCCTGGATTTCTAGGTATGGTTAGGTCTGTATGAGACCTTGGGAACCTCTGTTTCCACGCGGGGACCATCTGAAGAGAAGGTTGTAGAGGACCGACTGGAATTGTTGATTCCGAAACGGCTATGCGGCCTTTGTTGAGGAAGGGATCCAATGGCTGGATATCCTTAAAGACAAAAATGTCCAGGAAGGATGGGAAATCTTGAAAAATGAAATTCTCAAAGCACAGTTGTTAACAATTCCGAAAAGAGGGAAGAATAGGAAGCATTTAAGGAAACCAGGATGGGTGAACACAGAACTTAAGCACATGCTAAAAAGGAAGAAAAAAATGTTTATAAAATGGAAAGAGGGAGGCATATCTAAAGAAGAATATAATGCTGTCTGCAGAATCTGCAGGGCACAAATCAGATTAGCTAAAGCTGAAAATGAATTGAGGCTTGCAAGAGATGTCAAAAGCAATAATAAAGGATTTTGGGGATATGTCAAAAGTAAAAGAAAAGTCAAAGATGCTATAGGATTTTTACAGGATGAAAATGATGAAATGGTAAGACAGGATGTTGAGAAGGCTGAACTTTTAAATTCCTATTTTGCATCCGTTTTCTCTCAGAAAGGAAATGTAACACCAACTGTTATTCACTGTCCTATTAAGGGAATAGAAGAATCCAGGATATCTATAAACAGAAAGATAGTGAGGAAACACTTAGCTAACCTAAATGAATTCAAGTCTCCAGGTCCAGATGAATTACACCCCAGAGTACTGAAGGAGATAGCAGAAGAAATTTCTGAACCACTCTCCATAATCTTTGAAAATTCTTGGAGAACAGGAGAAGTGCCAGAAGACTGGAGAAGAGCAAATGTTGTTCCTATCTTCAAAAAGGGGAAGAAGGTGGACCCAGGCAACTATAGGCCGGTGAGTCTGACTTCTATACCAGGAAAGATCTTTGAACAAATTATTAAACAACATGTAAGTCAATACCTGGATAAGAATGAAGTGATCAAACAGAGTCAGCATGGGTTTGTAACTAATAAGTCATGTCAGACTAACTTAATTTCCTTCTATGACGGTATCACTGATTGGGTGGATCAAGGAAATGCTGTAGATATAGTATATCTTGACTTCAGCAAAGCATTTGACAAAGTCTCTCATACAATCCTTATTGAAAAAATGACTAAGTATGGAATGGACAAGGCAACTGTTAGGTGGATTCATAGCTGGCTTAGTGATCGGACCCAAAGAGTGGTCGTAAATGGCTGCACATCCAGTTGGAAGAATGTCTCAAGTGGGGTACCACAGGGCTCTGTCCTGGGCCCTGTATTGTTCAACATCTTTATCAACGATTTAGATGAAGGAATTGAGGGTAAACTGATTAAATTTGCTGATGACACAAAGCTAGGAGGGATAGCTAATACTAGAGAAGAGAGAGAGAGGATTCAAAAAGATTTAAATAAACTGGAGAAGTGGGCAGTAACTAACAGAATGGTTTTTAACAGGGAGAAATGCAAAGTACTACATCTGGGCAATAAAAATGAAAAAAGCATATATAGAATGGGAGGAATAGGGCTAAGTGACAGCACATGTGAAAAAGACTTGGGTATACTAATAGATCACAGACTGAATATGAGTCAACAGTGTAATGCAGCAGCAAAAAAGGCAAATGCAGTTCTAGGATGTATTAACAGAAGCATACAGTCTAGATCACGTGAAGTCATTATTTCCCTCTACTCCTCTTTGGTCAGACCTCATCTGGAATAGTGTGTCCAGTTTTGGGCACCACATTTTAAAAAAGACATCAACAAACTGGAGCAAGTTCAGAAAAGAGCGACCAGAATGGTGACCGGTCTGCAAACCCTGTCTTATGAGGAAAGGTTGCAGGATTTGGGAATGTTTAGTTTGCAAAAGAGAAGACTGAGAGGAGACTTAATTGCTGTCTACAAATATCTAAAGGGCTGTCACATTGTAGAAGGATCAACTTTATTCTCATTTGCACAAGGAAAGACTAGAAGCAATGGGATGAAACTGAATGGGAGGAGACACAGATTAGATATTAGAAAAAACTTTTTGACAGTTAGAGTGATCAATGAGTGGAACAGGCTGCCACGAGAAGTGGTGAGTTCTCATTCAATGGAAGTCTTCAAACAGAGGCTGGACAGACATCTGACTGGGATGATTTAGCGAATCCTGCTTTGAGCAGGGGGTTGGACCAGATGGCCCAGGAGGTCCCTTCCAACTCTACGATTCTATGATTCTATGATTCTATGTTCCCTCCGGTAGCATAAGATATGAACTGGTCCAGTTTCTCTCTAAATAAGTGACCAGTCTGGTACGGCAGAGGTTAACGATCTCGTGGAAGCAGAATCTGCTCACCAATCTCGGGGCCATAGGGCCCTTCTGATGGAGATTGCATCTGCAGCTGACTGTGCAGCGCAATTGGCCGCCTCTAAAGAAGTGTTAACTACAAAGTCCCTGGCCTGAGCTATCTGACTAGCGAGGTTGCTGCTTCTGGGGAAAGATTACTATCCTGTATGGTTGTGTCCCCGGCCTGGTCAACACCTCTGACCAAGCAACCATATCCTTAGCCCATGTCGCGGCAAAAGATGGAAAGAGCGCCGCTCCGGAAGCCTCAAGACTGAGCGAGCAAGGTAGTCAATTTGACGGTCAGTGGGGTTTCTGACGACTGAGGAACCATCAGATAAGGATCGGAGCGTGTTGCATGCAAGACACGATACAAGGGGTCACCGAAGCCAGGGGGTCTAATGTAGCCATTCCTATATTAGCTCAGAGCAAAAGGCTATTTAGACTCAATAGGCTGTTGACCTGCGGCTCTGGCCGGTCCCTATGTCTCCAGACATTGTCAAACTCAGTATGATTGGCAAATACTTGTGAACACATGTAGTCTTCTAAAGGACACTACGTGTTCCGGAGCGAAAATATTTTCATCGTTCACCCTCAGTGTCTTGTTGACCGACTCAATAAGAGAATCAAGTGTCTCTTGACAATTCAGGGGATCATGTGCTAATAACGTGTTAGACTCGTATTCAGAGTCATACTCACTGCTAACGTCAGGAGAGGGAGATAAGAGATGGAGCTTGCAGACGCCGAAGCGCGAGCATGATCGGGGGACGCGTCACAAGTCCCTTTTTCTAGCAAACCTGCTGACGGACGGTTTCCGACCGTCGCCAGGGCCCTCCGCGGTCGGCAAAAAAAATGTCCTGACTTAAAGAGAAGCCCAAGAGGGAGTGTATTGCTTCGGCCATGGAATCCATAGACCGTGACAAAGACACAGCCCACTCAGAAGGACTAGACTCAGCGGAATTGGTGGCGGCGGCGGGTGGCCTTTGGGCAGATTCTGTATCACAATCCATGTATAATGGAGTATTGTGCGCCCGTGGCAAGGCTGTAATGAAAAACAGTCTTTTTTGGTCTAGAGACAGTGTACCTATAGAGGCTATAGGCAGGATATTTGCCGCAAATTGCAGAGAACGTGTAGAGCACCTGCAGAGAAGGGGTTCATGTCACCTGCTGAGGCACAGTACAGCTTACCCAGGGCCTGTTCTTGTGTCCCCAGGGTAGAAGAACACTCTTCGCGATCCTTGCCCAAACTTGCTTGCTCCTTCCAGCAGTACCGTCAACGCTGTCAATTAATGCCCCTCTCAGTCGTCAGGAAACAGGCTGAGTGCAAAGAGAAGCGCCAGGAACGTGGGCGGGCACACTAGCTGTGGGCAGAGCTACGTAACTGCGGCCTAGCCCAGCTAGAAGCCGGGAGCTAAACTTCTGACGGCCGCCAGCACTGCGCGCCGGCTGAGGGGGAGCCGCGGCCGGACACCGGATCATCGCTCCCTCAATTCCCCAGGGACCAGGACCCGCTGCTTCTTGTGCGTGGACATGTCGGCGCGGTGACCTGCCTTCTGGGATCAGCTCTCCCCCTGTGACACTCACAGAGGTGATGTAGCAGAGCCGGAGCTGCACTGCCATTAAAGATATAGTCCTCAATCGATCCTCCCTTTAGATAGGGGGATGGAGAAGCTGTCGCCTGTATCCTCTGATCCATGAGGTAGTGGGGCTGTAGGACGCCATTACATGGGGCCTTGTTCAGCTATATACCTGGCTCCGGGGGAGGAAACACAAAGGTGAGCCACCGTTTGCATCTTGCTGATGTGGGGAAATCGGGACCGTGCAGGAACCGTTGCCCCTATGTGAGCCCAGGCATGACCCCATCCTCGCAGGACAGAGTACGGGGAGGTAAGCTCCGCGTTCTCGCCTGTTGATGGTTCGGGGGAGATCGGGCCCTAGAAAGGATCCGTCTCCCCCTTCACTCCGTTAATTAAAAAATAAAAATTTCCAGAAAAAAATTAAAAATGAAAATATAAACGTTGGGGTCTGAAGCCAGACCGAAGTACCTCCTACAGACACTAAGCAAAAACTGGTTCAATCTCAGCCAGTGGGAGGGTGTATACTGCAGAGGAGGAGTTAATTTTTCTGTGTTTCATATAGTGTCCTCCTAGTGGCAGCAGCTTAACACCCATGGTCCTGTGTCCCCCAATGAGGCGTAGGAGAAAACACTTTATCCGCATATATGGAGTTAATCTTTAGGATAATAACACTCAGAAGCCATAAAGCATCGTCATTGAGCGCCATGCTTTATTCCTCCCAGCAGCCTCAGGCTTTAAGTGATCGATGAGCGGCAACTGCACTGCTGATGCCACACCCCGGCATTGACAGCTGGCTCAATACACTGTCAGTTAGTACCAGGGTGTGGCATCAGCGGTGACTGAAGCCGCGCTGACCACATCCGTATGGCAAAGCAAGAGGTTGCCGGGAGGATTAAAATTAATTTCATCCGAAAAATTGGGCTTCAAGTGAGGTGGCCCCACGGCTTTAAAACGCTATCAACCTGCAGATTAACTGTTGTTTTTCACATTACAGGTTCTCTTAAACCCTAGTAGTTAACAGACAAGAAGATCTGTCCATTCTCCTTACATAATAAAAACTTGAAGTCCCCATAAAATTCTTTGAACTCTTCATTGTATAATTCCTTCTAAAAATGTACAGGTACATAAACTAATTAACCGTTTCTTGTTTCAATCTATTGGGTCCCACCACACGGAGACTGACTAAGGAATGTCTGATCAAAGATTGCATATGCCCAGGTGTCAATTTAAGCATGCAATTCCTGGAGGAATAACAGAACTGCACAATGTGGAGGTCTACGAAAAGGAGCGCCAGCAGGTGCATCTCACAAAATTAGAATATCATCAAAAAGATACAGAAAATTATTTCAGTTCTTGAATACAAAAAGTGAAACTCATATTATATAGAGTCCAAGTGTTTATTTGTGTTACTGTTGATGATTATGGCTTACAGCCAATGAAAACCCAAAAGTCATTATCTCAGTAAATTAGAATACTTTATAACACCAGCTTAAAAAATTATTTTAATATCCGAAATGTTGGCCTACTGAAATGTATGTTCAGTAAATGCACTCAATACTTGGTCGGGGCTCCTTTGGCATCAATTACTGCATCAATGCGGCGTGGCATGGAGGCAAGCAACCTGTGGCACTGCTGAGGTGTTATGGAAGCCCCTTCCATTTTTTCCCCATTTGGAGATGAATTCATAAATCACAATTTATTCTTAAACCCTTTTCACTTTAGATATTTAACCTCTTCACGAACTTGGACGTACAGGTACATCCAAGATAGTCCCCCTGAATTTGATGCAGAGATCCACCCGCTGCTGTTACCATGTTATAAGCCGTTGTCAGTCTCTGCGTGCAGAAGACCCCAGAGCCTGTGATTGTATATCTCCTACGAACGCCTGCCTGAGGCTGAAGCCCTGTTATGTGTAGCACAGGCTATCAGACAATCGCAACGTCAAGTCACCTAATGGGACTATTGAAGCAAGCTAAAAAAAAATAAAAAAGTTTTAAAAACAAAGTTTAAACCAATCCCCTTTCTGAATCATTAAAAAAATGGTATTGCTGAGTTCAGAAATGTCCAAAATATAATGTAAATTATTCTAACCGTAAAATGGCGCAACAAAAAAAAAAAAAAAATGCAAGAAGTCCTTTTTTTGTCACCGTAACATGGCAATAGAATGCAATAATAGGAGGTCAAAAATTTTTATCTACCCCAAAATAGTATCCATAAAGTCAGCTCAGCGCGCAAAAAATAAGCCCTCACCCAGCCCAAGATATAAAAAAACAAAAAACAAAACAGATGCTACGGGTGGTTTCAGAAAATGGTGACTTTTTCCTAACAAACTTTGGAAGTGTTTTTCACCACTTTAATAAAAAAAGAACCTACCGGTGTATAAGATGAGTTTTTAACTCCTGAAAATCTTCTCAAAAGTCGGGTTTGCCTTACAAGCCGGGTGTGGCGCAATCTGCGGTCGCCGCATATGGTGGGGGGAGCGGTCCCGATGACGAGATAAGGGGGCGCTTCACCGGGAAGGTGCAAGTGAAGCAACTGTAGGCGTCCAGGACGCCCGGGGTATTGAAAAAAACAAAACAAGAGATCGGTGCTGTGCCCAGATAAACATTCCTCTTTCACCCATCTGGCCGGCCCTTGTATCTCATTATCTCCTTCTCTGACTCTCCGATGTCGCACAAGCGCGCGTGCGCCGCTTCACTGCAGTCCTCATGAGTAGAGATGGGCGATCCCAAACAGTAAGATTCCGTACTGTTCGGGTTCGGCTGCTTGAACACCGGGTGTTTGTCACGCTGTCATGTGCATGACAGCACGGCAAACACGGCTACTGATCGGCGGCAGTGAAATCATCCCCGCCGGTCAGAGAGTCAGGGTTCTCACTCTGTCAAAAGACAGGGTGAGCGCTCACTGGTGTCAGCTGATGGGACTACTGATCCCATCATCCGACACCTGCATCCAATAATAACAGTGAGAGCACGAGCGGCGGATGGGGGTATTCATCAGCAGCTCCTGTGCTGTAGATAAATAATTTAAAAAAAAAACGGCATGGGTCGCTCTATATTTTTGCTGTCCAGCCAGGCAAAACTCACAACTGTGAGCTGTAAACCTCAGGTGACAGCTTCAGCAAGGTTGGCCATCAAGAATAGAGAGGTCCCCACACTTTTTTTTTTTTTTTAAATTTAAATAAATAATTTAAAACAAACGGCGTGGGTCCCCCCCCCCCACTTTTGACAACCAACCTTGCTAAAGCAGACAGCTGGGGGCTGATATTCTCAGGCTGATAAGGGGACCATGGATATTGCCCTCACCGCCCTCGCCTAAAAATAGCAGCCCACAGCTGCCCAGAAAAGGCACATCTATTAGATGAAACAATTCTGGCGCTTTAACCAGCTCTTCCCATTTGCCCTGTAGCAGTGGCAAGTGGGGTAATAGTTGGGGGGGTTGATGTCACCTTTATATTGTCAGGTGACATCAAGTCCCTAGGTTAGCAATGGAGAGGTTTCAATAAGACACCCCCCATTACTAACCCCATAGTCACATTGTAACTAAACACAGATACCCAGAAAAAAGTCCATTAATTGAAAGAAGGACACAGACTTCTTTAATAATCTCAATTAAACCATACTTAGAATCATAGAGTTGGAAGGACCTCCTGGGCCATCTGGTCCAACCCCCTGCTCAAAGCAGGATTCGCTAAATCATCCCAGTCAGATGTCTGTCCAGCCTCTGTTTGAAGACTTCCATTGAATGAGAACTCACCACTTCTCGTGGCAGTTTGTTCCACTCATTGATCACTCTGTCAAAAAGTTTTTTCTAATATCTAATCTGTGTCTCCTCCCATTCAGTTTCATCCCATTGCTTCTAGTCTTTCCTTGTGCAAATGAGAATAAAGTGGATCCTTCTACAATGTGACAGCCCTTTAGATATTTGTAGACAGCTATTAAGTCTCCTCTCAGTCTTCTCTTTTGCAAACTAAACAATCCCAAATCCTGCAACCTTTCCTCATAAGACAGGGTTTACAGACCGGTCACCATACTTACAACCTCGCCTAAATCCACCAAAGCCATCTATCTCCTGTAATAAAAGTAAAATAAAAAAGGAACAATATACCATACCTGTCCGTCATTCTGTCCCACATCGCAATCCATGTCCGGAGGATAAACAGTTTTCAACTTGGATGGTGCCAAAATGCGACCGTCCCAGCTGAAAACCACTGGTGACTGAGCTGCTGCCAGCTCAGCTTCAGTGACTAGCGGTGATGTCACTGAGGCTGCGTTCCCAGCTGGGCTGAACTGCTGTGACCTCTGTGAGATCCTCGCAAGCACCATGAGAAAAACTCTCACGGTGCTAGCAGGGATGTCACCGAAGTCACTGCAGTTCAGCCCGTGACCGGACGTAACCTCAATGACGTCACCACCGGTCACTGATGCAATGCTCACAGCCGCTCAGTCACCAGTGGTTCTCAGCCTGGACGGACGCATCTTGGCACCGTCCAGGTTGAAAACTGTATATCCCCGACATGGATAACGGAGTGGGACAGAAAGACGGACAGGTATGGTATATTGTTGCTATTTTATTTTACTTTTATTATAGGAGATAGAGGACTCGCTGGAATTAGGCGTTTAAATAAACATGGAAAACTGTGCTTTGTTTTATTTATAATAAAAGACTTCATTCTGGCTGTGTCTCTATTTACCATACAACTATAGGAGTAGTAATGGATAGGTGTCTTATAGCCGCCTCTCCATTACTAAGCTGTGGACTTGATGTCACCTGACAATACAAAGGTGACATCAACTCGACCAATATGAACCCAACTTGTCATTGCTACAGGGTAAGAGGAAAGAGCTGGGCAAAGAGCCAAAATTGGTGCATCTAATAGATGTGCCTTTCTGGGCAGCTGCAGGCTGCTATTTTGAGGCTGGAAGGACCAGCAAGGTTGGTTGTCAATAATAGGGGGTATCCCACGCCGTTTATAAAAAAAAAAAGTTAAATAGTTAAAAAAAACGGCGTGGGGACCCCTCTATTCTTGATAACCAGCCTTGTTGAAGCTGACAGCAGAGGGTTGCAGCCCCCAGCTGCAGGCTGCTATTTTGAGGCTGGAAGGACCAGCAAGGTTGGTTGTCAATAATGTGGGGTATCCCACGCCGTTTATAAAAAAAAAAGTTAAATAGTTAAAAAAAACGGCGTGGGGACCCCTCTATTCTTGATAACCAGCCTTGTTGAAGCGGACAGCAGAGGGTTGCAGCCCCCAGCTGTGAGTTTTGCTTGGCTGATTAGCAAAAATACAAGGGAACCCACGCCGGTTTTTTTTCTAAAATTATTTATTTACAGCACAGGAGCGGCTAATGAATACTCCCATCTGTCGCTCCTGCTCTCACTGTTATTAGCGGAAGCAGTTGTCACATGATGAGAGCTGCAGTCCCATTAACGCACACTCACACATTTGCTACCATGTACATCACAGCGCAGCAAACACTGGATGTTCAAGTGAATGTTTTTTAAATTTTTACCGTATATGCATTGGAAGAGTGGTAGTCGTGTTATACCCTGGAAAATGCTCAAAACTACATACAAGAAGATTATTAACCCTTCAGGTGCTTCACAGGAATTTTTTGAATGTTTAAAAAAAAAAAAAAAAAAAAATGAAACATTTAACTTTTTCACAAAAAAATTACTTCAGGTCCAATTTTTTTTATTTTACCAAGGATAACAGGAGAAATTGGACTGCAAAAGTTATTGTTCAATTTCTCTTGAGTATGCCGATACCTGATATGTGGGAGGGACCACTGATTCGGCGCATGGCAGAGGTCGGAAGGGAACGAGCGCCGTTTGACTTTTTCAATGCAAAATTGGCTGGAATTGAGATCAGGCGCCATGTCACGTTTGGAGAACTCCTGAAGTGCCTAAACAGTGGAAACCCCACACAAGTGACCCCATTTTGGAAAATATACCCCCCCAAGGAACTTATCTAGATGTGTGGTGAGCACTTTGAACCCCCAAGGGCGTTACAGAAGTTTGTAACATATAGCCGAACAATTAAAAAACTAATTTTTCCAAAAAAAATGATCTTTTCACGCCCAATTTTTATTTTCCCAAGGGTAACAGGACCCAAAATCTTATTCTGCAATTTGTCCTGAGTACACTGATACCCAATATGTGGGGGTAAACCACTATTTGGGCGCATGGCAGAGCTCGGAACGGAAGCAGCGCCATTTGACTTTTTTGTCTGGAATTGAGATCGGACGCCATGTTGCATTTGGAGAGCCCCTGATATGCCTAACCAGTGGAAACCCCCCACAAATGACACCATTTTGGAAACTAGACCCCCCAAGTAACTTATCTAGATGTGTGGTGAGCACTTTGAACCCCCAAATGCTTCGCAGAAGTTTATAACGTAGAGCCATAAAAATAATTATATTTTTTTCCACAAAAATGATTTTTGCCCCTAATATTTTATTTTCCCAAGGGTAACAGGACAAACTGGAACCTAAAAGTTGTTGTGCAATTTGTCTTGAGTAGGCTGATACACCATATGTGGGGGTAAAGCACTGTTTGGGCGCATGGCAGAGCTTGGAAGGGAAGGAGCACCGTTTGACTTTTTCCAACGCAGAATTAGCTGGAATTGAGATCAGATGCCATGTTGCATTTGGAGAGCCCCTGATGTGCCCAAACAGTGGAAACCCTCCAATTCCATCTCCAACCCTAACCGCAACACACTTCTAGCCCTATCCCTAACGAGAAAATGGAAATAAATCATTTTTTTTTAATTTTATTATTTTCCCTAACTAAGGGGGTGATAAAGGGGGGTTTGATTTACTATTTATGGCGTGTTTTTTATGTTTGGCAGCTGTCGCACGCTAAAAGACGCTTTTTATTGTAAAAATAGTTTTTGCATCACCACATTTTGAGAGCTATAATTTTTCCATATTTCGACCTACAGAGTCATGTGAGGTCTTATTTTTTGCGGGACGAGTCAACGTTTTTGTTGGTACCATTTTCGGGCACGTGACATTTTTTGATCGCTTGTTATTTCGATTTTAGGAAGCAGAATGAAGAAAAACCAGCATTTCATGAATTTCTTTTGGGGGGGGGGGGGGGGAGGCGCTTACACCGTTCCGCGTGTGGTAAAATTTATAAAGGGGTTTTATTCTTCGGGTCAGTACGATTACAGCGATGCCTCATTTATATTTTTTTTATGTTTTGTCGCTTTTATATAATAAAAACAATTTAATATAGAAAAAACAACTTATTTTTGCATAGCTTTATTCTGCGAGCTATAACTTTTTTATTTTTTCGCTGACTAAGGCGGTACCTCTCTCCCACATCAGTTGGTCTACAGAGGATTACACAGAACTCTCAGCTGGAACTCAAACGGTTATAAAAAATCCAACATTAATCAAATTAAGCTTAACAAAGGCACCGCGTGGCTAAGTACTAAAGCTAACTAACTCTTAAGTGCACACCTGTGTGTGTGAAAGGGACAGGATGTACAGGTGCCATCAAGGGATCAGAGAAATACCGTTATCGGTAAGTAACTATGATTTTCTCTTTCCCCCATGACAGCACCACGGAGAGAATTACAAAGATTGTACATCTAGGGAGGGACCACCGCCTCCAGAACCCTTTTCCCAAAGGTGAGATCTGAAGAGGAGGTAAAGTCTAGACGGTAGTGTTTGAAAAATGTAGAGGGGGAAGACCAAGTGGCAGTTCTACATATCTGATCTATTGAAGCGCCGGCTTTCTCTGCCCAGGATGATGCCACTGCCCTGGTTAAGTGGGCCCTTACGTCCTCCGGTATGGCCGCCCCGCAAGAGGAGTAGGATAGGGTGATGGCTTCTCTTATCCACCTCGCCAGTGTGGCCTTCGATGCTTTTTGACCCTTCCGAGGACCCTGAAAGCAAAACAAACAGGGCCCTATCCTTCCTAAACTCCCTTGTGGTTGTTAAATATTGGACCAGGCATCATTTTACATCTAAAGTGTGCAACACCTCTTCTGTTTTGTTTTTGGGATTGGGGCAGAAAGAGGGTAGGGAGATTTCCAGGGTCCTATTAAACTGTGAAGACACCTTGGGGAGATATGCTGGGCCGGTTTTAAGAATTACCCTATCATCCAGAATTTGCGTGAAGGGTGCATGGGAAGACAGAGCTTGCATGTCACTAATGCGGCGGGCAGAAGTTAAGGCTACGAGGAGGGAAGTCTTAAGTGACAATATTTTTAAGGGAGCCTCTGCTAGGGGTTCGAAGGGAGATTTGGTTAGTGCGTTTAGCACTAGGTTTAGATCCCAGGGGGTGGTGGTGTGTAGAGGGATCGGCCTGGACCTACTTGAGGCTCTAATGTATCTCATAACCCATGTATTTTTGGCTAGGTCATGGTTATACAGAGCTTCCAAGGCCGCCACCTGTACTTTTAAAGGTGCTGGTAGCTAACCCCTTTTCCAACCCCCTCTGTAGGAATTCCAGAATCTTGGCTGCAGGGATTTTGCCCGTTGGGTAAGAGCCTGACACTGGCATGAACTTCTTCCATACTTTGCCATATGCTTTAGTGGTTACTGGCTTTCTACTTTGTAGTAGTGTGAATACCAAGTTTGACGAGACACCCTTGTTACTTAGGAGCTCCCTCTCAAAAGCCAAGCTGTCATGTGTAGGTTTTTTATGTGGGGGTGATACACTGGTCCCTGGGATAGCAGGTCTGGAGTTTCTGGTAGAACCCAAGGATCCGTTACGGACATTCTTCTCAGTCAGGAGAACCTTATTCTCCGTGGCTAGAAGGGCGCTATTACCACTACCGTTGCCTTGTCTTCCCGTATTTTCCTCAGTACTAAGAGGATGAGAGATATTGGTGGGAAGGCGTAGGCCAGATGATAACCCCAGGGTATCGTGAAAGCGTCTAGTGCTACTGGGCCCCCCGGGGATCGATCGAGCAGAAGGTTTCCGGCTTCCGGTTCTGACTGTTCGCAAATAAGTCTATTTATGGCCGGCCCCAGAGTTTCACGATCTGGTTGAAGATTAACTGGCTTAGTTTCCACTCCACGTTTTAGACGAGTCCTGCTTAAAAAGTCCGCCATTCGATTTTCTGCACCTTTTATGTGAAGGGCTGTCAGGGATTCTAGATTGTGCTCTGCCAGGTGGAAGATGGATTTTGTTACCTCCATCAGTGGTCGAGATCTGGTGCCCCCCTGGTGGTTTAGGTATGCCACCACTACCTGGGTGTCTGAGAAGACCCTTGTATGATGGGAACGAAGGGAGACCAGAAAATGAATGAGAGCTAGCTTTACTGCCAGCAGCTCCCTCATATTTGAGGAAGCTGACTTTCTTCCCTGGTCCCAGGCCCCCTGTGCCACTTGGTTGTCTAGATGTGCACCCCACCCCCAGGGACTTGCATCTGTAGTTAGGATCTTTGTCGCAGGCAATGTCCAAGGAACCCCCTTGACTAGGTTTGCTGGAATTGTCCACCACATTAAGGAATGTTTTGTCTCTGGTGAGATGTTTAACTGCATGTCTAAATTCCCGTGTAGGGAAGTGTTTGCATTTAATATTTCCCATTGTAAGTCTCGAGTACGGCTCTGAGCCCACTGAACTGCTGGCATGCAGGCTGTCATGGATCCTAACAGTGACATCGCTTTTCTCAGGGTAGTGTTTGGGGAGGCCATCATTTGTAACGCCATTTGTGTCATTTTTTGAACCTTTGCCTGCGGCAGATAACATTTCTGTTCGATTGAATCCAGTGTTATCCCCAAATACTTCTGCACCTGACTTGGTACGAGTTTGGACTTGGGCAAGTTCAGCATCCACCCTAGACTCAGTAGGGCCCTCATGACTATGTCCAATTGTTGTTTGCAGTGGTGAGAGGTGACACCTATTAAGAGATCATCCAGGTATGGGACTATCAGAATGTTTTGGTCTCTTATGTGGGCCATTACCTCTGACATTACCTTTGTAAATACCTTTGGAGCAATGGCTAGCCCGAAGGGGAGGGCTCTGAACTGATAATGCTTTAACTCCCCCTGAATCGTCACCGCCACTCTGAAGTATTTCCTGTGGTCTCCGTGAATAGGCACATGTTAATATGTGTCCCTCAAGTCTAATACGGCCATGAAGCAAGCTGGGGGAAGCATTTTTATAATACAGGATTTTATCGTCTCCATTTTGAAGTGCTGAATTTCTAGAAATTTGTTCAGCCTTTTCAGATTTATGATCACCCTGTACGAACCATCTGGTTTCTTGCGAAGGAAAAGAGGGGAGTAGAAGCCTTTGCCCCTGTCTTGGTAGGGGACTTCTTGTAATACGTTTTTTTCCCTTAGGTTCGTTATTTCTTGTTGTAGAGCCAGCTGCTCTTGTGATGTCCTTTGAGGGGTTATCACGAAAGAGTTGTTTGGGAGGGAAATGAATTTTAGCCTCAGACCTTCCTTTATTATGTCCAGTATCCAAGAACTCACAGATATTTTCTCCCAGGCCTGGAGAAAGTATGATAATCTTCCCCCGACCCAGGGAATATCTTCATTGTGGTTTCTTGTTGTCAGGGTTTTTGTTAAACATAAAGCCTTTACTCTTGTTCCTTCTGTCCTCCCAACCTTCTTTGTTCCCTTTTGGGGGCTTCCGCCGCACAAACCTTCTGTTCCGAAAGGGTCGCTTGTATGACTGGCTGGGGAACCCGAGAAAGGATTTTTTCTTGTCCCCGGCCTTGTCTAAGATGTCGTCCAGTATTGGGCCAAACAAGAATTCCCCCTTGCACGGGATTGCGCACAATTTGGCTTTTGTCTGCAAATCTCCCGGCCAGCATTTCAGCCATAAGGCGCGTCTTGCGGCATTTGAAAAGGCCGCTGTCCTGGCTGCCAGTCTGGTTGAGTCTACCGACGCATCCACCAGAAACGCTGCTGCTCCCTTCATTACGGAAACTGACCTCTGTATCGTTTCCCTTGGGACCGTCTCCTTTATTTGAGAATCTAAATGGTCCAGCCATACCATCAGGGCCCGTGCCGTACATGTGGCTGCTATGGCTGGCTTTAGCCCCCCTCCTGCTGCTTCCCAAGCGTTTAAAAAAGTTTCAGCTTTCTTATCCATTGGGTCCTTCAGGGTGCCCATGTCTTCAAAGGGCAGGGCAAACTTTTTAGAGGCTTTTTTGACCGCTACATCTAATTTAGGAGCTTTGCTCCAAAAGGAGCAGGCCGGGTCGTCAAAGGGATATTTCCTTTTTGGTGTTAGGACTTTTTTGTCTGGCCTTTTCCACTCTCGCTTGATGAGGGAGTGGATTTTCTCATTAATCGGGAAAGTCCTCCGTTTCTTTTGCTCTAGCCCTCCGAACCAGGGCGTCCGTCTCCTCAATGGAAAAGCAGCTGCGTCCCCCTTCTGATGATGATGAAGAGGATTGGGAGGATGATAAATCACTTGAGTCGAATAGTTCGCTTCCCGACTCACTGATGCTCGACTCTAGGGATCTATGCCTGGACCGGCGTTTCTTCTTTGCGGTCCTGGCACCCTTAAGGGCGTCTTCGACCCGAGTTTTTATTAACGTTTTGAGGTCTAAGGCAAACCCCGGGGATTCCTCTTGTATTGTCTGCTCTATGCAAGCCGCACAGAGCTTTTTCTCCCTTTTAGGGGGTAGTTCCTCCGTGCATATAGCACATACCATGTGTTTAGATTTGGTAGTGCATTTACGCCCCCTGAAAAAGAAAAATTAATAGTCACAAATTAGCAGATGGGCATTTACGGAGATCACTCACCCTCTTGTGGAACGAACGATACCGTCTCGGGCGTAGGGATTATCTCCACTGCTGAATCCACTTCTGGCTGTGCCGCCATGGTGGAGCTTTGGCTGCGCCGCGATCTCATGTGTCCGCTGCTGCTGCGCTGCTGGGAAGAGTCGTGTTGGCGCTGTTCCTGCGATTGCTGTGGTCCCTGCTTCGGGGACCGCCGCCGTGTCTCCTTCTCCTCCTGCGGTTTCCCACTCATGGTGACCGCTTTCTTTTTCTCCTTTGCTCTTTTTAAACTTTCGAACTTTTTTTTTTATTTGAATTTCCTGCCGCCGCCCCTTCCCAGGGATCCCCGCGGCCCGCCGGAAGTCTCGCGCATGCGTACCACGAGATCACCCAGCGGTGCACCGCGCCTCCCTTTCCCTTACGGGAGCTGACATGGCGCGCACGCTCCCCCATCCTCCGGTGTACCGCGCGTTCGGCGCCGATTTCCTGCAGCCTCCCGGCGCTGCACACCTGGCTTCGGTGGCCGCCGCCCCCGCTGTGCGCTGCAGAGGCCTGCCCGCTTCGCAGCTCTCGGTGGCCCCACCTCCGTCCCAGGTATAATATTATTATTTTTTTTTTTTTTTTCTCAACTTCTGACAGCCCCCGATCTCCTCAGCGACGCTCCTGGTATGTTCCGTTCCGAAGGAAGCTTTGCGCGAAGGACCTTTATGACGTTATGGTCACATGACCGCGACGTCATCTCAGGTGATTCGTGATATATATATATATATATATATATATATATATATATATATATATATATACACACACACGCATACATACACACATACAAACACACACACATACATACACACAGTTGTGGCCAAAAGTATTGACATCCCTGCAATTCTGTCAGATAATACTCAGTTTCTTCCTGAAAGTGATTGCAAACACAAATTCTTTGGTATTATCTTCATTTAATTTGTCTTAAATGAAAAAACACAAAAGAGAATGAAGCAAAAAGCAAAACATTGATCATTTCACACAAAACTCCAAAAATGGGCCAGACAAAAGTATTGGCACCCTCAGCCTAATACTTGGTTGCACAACCTTTAGCCAAAATTACTGCGACCAACCGTTCCGGTAACCATCAATGAGTTTCTTACAATGCTTTGCTGGAATTTCAGACCATTCTTCTTTGGCAAACTGCTCAAGGTCCCTGATATTTGAAGGGTGCCTTCTCCAAACTGCCATTTTTAGATCTCTCCACAGGTGTTTATGGAATTCAGGTCTGGACTCATTGCTGGCCACCTTAGAAGTCTCCAGTGCTTTCTCTCAAACCATTTTCTAGTGCTTTTTGAAGTGTGTTTTGGGTCATTGTCCTGCTGGAAGACCCATGACCTCTGAGGGAGACCCATCTTTCTCACACTGGGCCCTACATTATGCTGCAAAATTTGTTGGCAGTCTTCTGACTTCATAATGCCATGCACATGGTCAAGCAGTCCAGTGCCAGAGGCAGCAAAGCAACCCCAAAACATCAGGGAATCTCCGCCATGTTTGACTGTAGGGACCGTGTTCTTTTCTTTGAATGCCTCTTTTTTTCTCCTGTAAACTCTATGTTGATGCCTTTGCCCAAAAAGCTCTACTTTTGTCTCATCTGACCAGAGAACATTCTTCCAAAACATTTTAGGCTTTTTCAGGTAAGTTTTGGCAAACTCCAGCCTGGCTTTTTTATGTCTCGGGGTAAAAAGTAGGGTCTTCCTGGGTCTCCTACCATACAGTCCCTTTTCATTCAGATGCCGACGGAGAGTACGGGTTGACACTGTTGTACCCTCGGACTGCAGGGCAGCTTGAACTTGTTTGGATGTTAGTCGAGGTTCTTTATCCAACATCCGCACAATCTTGCGTTGAAATCTCTTGTCAATTTTTCTTTTCCGTCCACATCTAGGGAGGTTAGCCACAGTGCCATGGGCTTTAAACTTCTTGATGACACTGTGCACGGTAGACACAGGAACATTCAGGTCTTTGGAGTTGGACTTGTAGTCTTGAGATTGCCCATGCTTCCTCACAATTTGGTTTCTCAAGTCCTCAGACAGTTCTTTGGTCTTCTTTCTTTTCTCCATGCTCAATGTGGTACACACAAGGACACAGGACAGAGGTTGAGTCAACTTTAATCCATGTCAACTGGCTGCAAGTGTGATTTAGTTATTGGCAACACCTGTTAGGTGCCACAGGTAAGTTACAGGTGCTGTTAATTACACAAATTAGAGAAGCATCACATGATTTTTCGAACAGTGCCAATACTTTTGTCCACCCTCTTTTTTATGTTTGGTGTGGAATTATATCCAATTTGGCTTTAGGACAATTCTTTGTGTTTTTTCATTTAAGACAAATTAAATGAAGATAATAATACCAAAGAATTTGTGTTTGCAATCATTTTCAGGAAGAAACTGAGTATTATCTGACAGAATTGCAGGGGTGTCAATACTTTTGGCCATAACTGTATATATGTTTTTTTTATTTATTATTTTTAACATTCTGTCTTTTACTATTGATGCTGCATTGGCAGCATCAATAGTAAAAAGATGGTCACACTTGTCAAGTACTATGCTTGACAAGTGTGATTAACCTGTCAATCACTTTTCCAAGCGATGCTTCAAATCTCTTGGAAAAGCGCTAGCATTCTGCAAGCTAAAAACGCTAGTGTTTTGCGGGAGAACATTTTTTAAAATCCGTGGCTAAATCTGCAGGTCAAAAGACCTGCGGTTTTACCTGCGGATTGCTCTGCGGTTTTGCCCTGCGGTTTTTCATCTCCACAATGGAGGAGATGGCAAACCGCAGCGGAATCCGCTGAAAGAATTGACATGTCAATTAATTCTGCGGTTTCAAAACCGCGGAAAAATCCGCACCATCTGCACTGCGGTTTTTTTAATTCCCATAGGGAATAATGGTACTGTACACCGCAGCAAAAACTGCTGCGGACCCGAAGCGGCCAAATCCGCTGCGGAACCATAGCAGAATCCGCAGCGCATGCACACACCCTAACAGTATGTATGGGTTGTTTATTTAAGAAACTTCAGGGTAGGTGCACATAATCAGTAAACGCTGCAAGTTGGACGCTGCATACTTCTGTAGCGTTTAACAAGCAGCTTCCAGATGTTACAGCATAGTGGATGAGATTTCAAGAAATCCGATGCCCACTATGTGTCCTCAGACGCCCGCGGTTCACCCGTGGAGGCAGACATCTGGCGCGTCTCTCCAGAATGCAGCATGTCTATCTTGCGGAGACGCGAGTCTTCGCAAGATATATTTTACCCATACAGTGTATTGGATGCGGTGAATCTGCACAGTTAAATGCCGATTCACCTGCGTTCAATAACCGGCAGCGCTTTGGATGCAGCGGACATGTGCTGCTTTTAAAGTGTTGCTAGTTCCTGATTGTTAGCTGACTAACAATCTAATTCATATTAATTTTATCAAATGGGTTTTCCCACAAACAAAGTTAATTTTAAACTTTATTTTAATCAATAAATCTCAGAATAATCATAATTTCCACAACTGGATGTTTTTAAAATATTTCCCTGTGCTGAAATAATCTCATAAATGTGTCCCTGCTGTGTACTGTGTAATGGCTGTGTCTCACCACGCAGGAACATGTTCTGATCATACCACAGCTTCTGGGCAGGTGCAGATGCAAAAGAGAGGATACAGACATTACAGCACGGTATCATAACTGATTCTTTCTGTGATATAACATTTCCCTGCCTGTTTTTTTTTGTTTTGTTTTTTAATCTATTACCTCAAAGAAAGAATTATTTGTGACCCATTACACAGCACATACAGTTGTGTGAAAAAGTGTTACACTTAAATGTTTCAGATCACCAAGCAAATGTAAACATTAGACAAAGATAACACAAGTAACACAAAATGCAGCTTATAAATAAAGGTCTTTATTATTAAGCGAAAAAGAAATCCAAAAATACAGGGCCCTGTCTGAAAGTGATTATCCCCCCAAAACCCAATAGCTGGTTGGGCCACCCTTCGCAGCAACAACTGCAATCAAGCATCTGCGATAACTGGCAACAATTCTTTTACAACGGTCTGTAGGATTTTTGGTCCACTAATCTTCACAGAATTATTGTAATTCAGCCACATTGGAGGGTTTCTGAGCATGAACCGCTTTTTTAACGTCAAGCCACGGCATCTCAATCGGATTAAAGTCAAGACTTTGACTAGGCCACTCCAAAGTCTTAATTTTGTTTTTCTTAAGCCATTCAGAGGCAGACTTGCTAGTGTGTTTTGGATCATTATCCTGCTGCATAAACGAAGTGTGCTACAGCTTGAGGTCACGAACAGATGGACGGACATTCTCCTTTGGAATTTTTTGGCAGACAGCAATCACTTTTCCACACAGGGCCCTGTAGGATTGGATTTCTTTTACCCTTAATAATTAAGACTTTCATTTATGAACTGCATTTTGTGTATATTCGTGTTATATTTGTCTAATACTCAAATTTGTTTGGTGATCTGAAATATTTAAGTGACACAACCATGCAAAAGAATAGGAAATCAGGAAGGAGCAAACACTTTTTCCAGACCACTGTAGCAGGGGCACATTTATAAGATTATCTCAGGACAGTAACATTTTTTTAAACACATCCAATTGTGGAACTTATTATTCAAAGATCTATTGCTTACAATTAACCCCTTTAAGAAAGGGTTGTAAAAGATTAGAAAATCATGGCTGCCAGAGTTACCAGCAGGTTGTGTCTGGCATTGCACCTCTGCTCCACTGAATGAAAATGGCAGATATGCAATACAACACTATTTGTAGACAGATGTGTTGATATTTTAAGAATAAAGCCTTGATATTTTTACTAATCCTAACCCACTTAAACAAAATATTCATCTAATTTTAAACTCGTACATTTATATGAGGGTAAAATATCATCCCAATCAAACATTGTCAGGGAACATACCTTTACTGTCAAGTATGTGGCAATATTTCCTGCATTTTTAAGAGGAAGTTTTTGCTTTGTTGATGACCCCACTCCACATCTTAAGACAATGGTCTAAGTAGGAAAAAATATATTGTCAAGGATACATTATACACACACACACACATCTTTCTCCATATATACTGTACATCTATCTAAATATAAAATCACAAAAAAATGCCCCAGATAATATGAATATCCCTTATTCACTTAGAGGAAATCATATGCCACAAACACAACTATTGACGTTTGTGGTAGCCATAGTATTAAAAGACAAAATACCACAGAATGGCATATAATATAAATATGTTCTTTATTGACAATGATTAAAACAACATAACCAGAACAGGTGCTGGAATAGTAAATGAGGGACTATACAGCCATAGGAAACCACTAACTTAATAAATACCAGCCAAATGTAAAGCTGTTTTAACATACCCAATTAATCCCATTGTATTAATATGGACAGAAGTAAACGTACCTACAGCTCCCTAATGCTAAATATAATTAGTGCCAATATGGCATCTCAATATCAAGGACATACCGCTACCTCAGACATAAATTATCCATGCACGCACAGTGATATTAGTGGACAATGTACATATATAATGGTATAAACAGGCATGGAAACATACCAATGGCAGGTGAGTGGAGATCCCCGGACGTCCCTCTGCCCCTATGCGCTTTTCGCATCTTTTCGCACTGCTTCTTCGGAAGCAGAGGGACGTCTCCCGAAGAACCAGTGCGAAATGCGCGTCGGGGCAGAGGGACGTCCGGGGATCTCCACTCACCTGCCATTGGTATGTTTCCATGCCTGTTTATACCATTATATATGTACATTGTCCTCTAATATCACTGTGCGTGCATGGATAATTTATGTCTGAGGTAGCGGTATGTCCTTGATATGGAGACGCCAGATTGGCACTAATTATATTTAGTATTAGGACGCTGTAGATACGTTTACTTCTGTCCATATTAATACAGTGGGATTAATTGGGTATATGAAAACAGCTTTACATTTGGCTGGTATTTATTAAGTTAGTGGTTCCCTATGGCTGTACAGTCCCTCATTTACTATTCCAGCACCTGTTCTTATGTTGTTTTAATCATTGTAAATAAAGAACATTTTTATATTATATGCCATTCTGTTGTATTTTGTCTTTTCATACTATGGCTACCACAAAAGTGAATATCTATTTAAATATATATTTTTTTATATTCCCTAAATAGTATGCCTATGTAAGCAATCCACCACCACACATTTTTACCATCAAAACTGACCTGCAAGTCTTTAGGAGCGTGTATCCTTGCACAGCCAACTCTTGCATGCAATGGAATACTCTTCAACAGGCAAGCAGGTCCTGGGCTGTCAACTTCAATATCAATCCTTGCGATAAATTTTTCAGGTGGTCCTAGTGAACTTGCTATTGTGAAGGTATAAAATTAGGTTGGCGAGTGAGAAGGGATTCTTAAATACTAATAAAGTACCATAAAATGGTCAGATTTGAGAAGATCAAGTGCCTGGACCTTAATATTAAACTAGAACAGAAATCAGGTATTTTTTGCCAGCATTACGCTAGGACTACCTCGCACATTACATAAAGAGATGGGGAGGGGGGAAATTACTAATGATACAGTATGTAGGAAACCCAAGATTTACTATACAATGCAATTTTAAATAATTTATTTCTACCTGCTGAGTTATAGGTCTGTGGTGCATGGAACACAACCCAAATCTCAAATACCTCTGGTTCCTATAATAAATAAAATATATATATTGTTAGACTTGAGCAAAATGTTGGAACAAAAAACTATATGCAAGCAAGATTGCACGTGACTGGCTTTTTTCATTTGCTGTCATTCTTGTCTTACCCGAGCTTTGATCTTACATAGAACAGAGCTCATTACTAAGAAGATAAACCACCAGAGCCTGGCTGAACTACATTACAGGAGAGGAGTTAAAGGGGTATTCGGGTCTCTAAGATCATATCTCATTATGTAAGAGGTGTAATAATAATAATCTATTTATATAATTGCCTTGTAATGGTTTCATTTCCTGTTCCGTTCAGATGTCACCGTATCCCAGAATTCCAAGCGGAGGAAGTTCACCGACCGCCATATTGGGACACCAACCTATTGCACGGTACCACCAGCGGAACACCGTCGCACCACACACACACACACACTCTATACGCCGTACGCACCTCACACTCACGCAGCTTCTTGCGTGGTACCACCAGCGGAACACTGTCGCACTGCGCCTGCGCGAATTCCGCGCAGGCGCAGTGAATCATTCGGATGATCCCGGCAGCAGATGGGCGACGTGTCTACAAGCAGAGGAAGTCTGTCACATTAAAGGGGTTTTCCCATGAACAAAAGTTCATTTTAAAAATTGTCTGTGTCTGACTGTGTACGGAGCATACCACATTTCCCGGGCAGGGGAGTAAGCAAAAGACAATACTAACATTACAGCAGGGGATCACAGAGGATTCATTTTGTGAGGTAAAATATTTCACTGACTGTTTTTAAACAATATTTTACCTCAGAAAATGTATACTCTGCGATCTCCTGCTGTAATATCAGTATTGTCTTTTGCTTCCTCCCCTGCTCAGGAGCCGTGGTATGTTCTGTACACGGTCAGACACAGGAGTGAGAGAGACAAGGCACAGGGGGGAGACAGCTCAAACGAGACAGCACATGAGGGGAGAACACCGCACAGGAGAGAGACAGCAGACAAGGGGGATAGCACATGGGGTAGACAGGTCAAATAAGAGAGCACAGACGGGAGAAAGCACATGGGGAAAGAAAGAGTGGATAGGTGGGTGAGCACACGGGGGGGGGGGGGGTAGATTCTCAACGCTGCAAAACCTGCCCCCATTGTGACATTACCGCCCGATGCGATAGAATCAGGCCTCCATCTAGTAGTAATAATAACAATAATAATAATAGCAAACACCTGCAATTAGAAAAGTAGTTTAGTTTTTCTGATTTGCTATGTCTCTTACCTCACGGGGCATTGTATTAGCTTAGGCATCCATAGTTATGTCCATTTATCTAGTGACAATTAGTGACTTGTGGTCATAATAATGGATACCCAAGCTACTGCAAATCCCTGCACATGAGGCAAGTGACAGAGAATCAGAAGAACTATACTACATTTCTAATTGGAGGTATTTGTTAATATTATAATTACACTTACTACATATTGGCATAGGATCTTGAATATGGAAATACCCCTTTATCTATGTAAATATAGTGATAATAGTGTGTCTTCAGAACAGTGACAGATGTTAATGTGCCAAAATGGCAGGAACTACTACCACAACTACTGTCCACAACTGTCACTCAGAAAAGGTGCCCGAACTCCCCCAGCAACCAGAACGTCAAAATATCACTAACTCCCACTTGGTATACAGTCACAGTTTAGTATCAAAAAGGTTACTTTAGATTGGTATTGGGATATGGTTAATTTATTTTTTACTCCAACAGACCTAATTGTAGTAATGTAGTAAGCGGGGTTGGACTGGCCAGGTGGGCCATTGGGGAAATCCCCAGTGGTCCCTTGCTTTGCACGAGAAAAATAGAGCTGGGAAGAAGGAAAAAAAAAGTCTTTGGATTTTAGGGGCACATACCTCAGAAAAGAGCAGGCAGTATATGTGCAAGGTCGCAAGCACGTAGCGTTCACTACCTGAGCCGCAGCGTCGCATGTCCCGATGAACACTGACGAGTGTGCGTCTGACGTCGCATGACGTCAGTGCCATATGCCGGGCATACTCACATCAGCCATCAGCCTCTGCTAGGTCAGCAACCATTTTAATATGAACACACTGAATCTGTAGAGGAGGAGGCTGCGCTGCACTGAGAACGCAGGCAGATAAGAGGAACTTTTTTTTTTTATTGTCCATCTGTGCAGGAGGCATGGTACAGGAAACAGGATGGATATATGGGTGGGGTTTATCAACTAGGCGTCACTGGTGAGTCAGTGTGTTACTTGTACACTGAAACTATATACAAAGTACCTGTCTATTAGGTCACTGATGTTCCCTGTATTACCTGTACACTATACACTATATACAGAACTCCTGTGTATAATGTCGCTGGTGATCCCTGTACTATCTATACTTTTTTTGATCAAAAAACATGTTAACCATCTCAGGCATGCAGTAGAAAGCGATGCAAGAGGGCGTACGTGGAGGCGACACTCCAGGTTCCCGTCTTTTGTAGGTT
This sequence comes from Dendrobates tinctorius, assembly GCF_039654945.1. Classification (NCBI taxonomy): domain Eukaryota; kingdom Metazoa; phylum Chordata; class Amphibia; order Anura; family Dendrobatidae; genus Dendrobates; species Dendrobates tinctorius. Next base: position 23,486,722 of record NW_027361783.1, read on the forward strand.
TGAGGAGAGCGGAGCCCTTAAGGGATCCGACACCCCCTGTAATTCTTAAAGATGTTGAAGATAAAAAATAAAAATAAAATAAGAAAGATATAGATGTGGTCTGAAGATCAGACCACATGTGCCTCCTACTGACACTAAGATTGAACTGGTTCGGCTGGAGCCAGTGAATGTGGTATAAAATGCAGAGGAGGAGCTAATCTCTTTAAGTCTATTTAGTGTCAGGAGAAACATGTTGTTAACTAAGTACTGTATATTATTTTCATGCACTATGCTATTTATTTACTGCAGGGTATTTAATCATCATGTTTCTATCTTTGGTTTTTATTGTATTCTATGTACAGAGCTCCTGTGTATAATATCACTGGTGATCCCTGTATTACCTGTACACTGACACTATATACAGAGCAACTGTTTATAATGTCTCTGGTGGAACAGTGTTGTTAGTATTGAGGTTCGTATTCATGATCAGTATTGTAGTATTCTGTCAGTATGTGGTGGTAACATGTGGTGTAGTCATGGTGTGGCGGTATTTGTTCCTTGTATGTGGTATTATTCTGTCACTATGTGGTGGTAAAATATGTGGTCTGGTCATGATGAGGCAGTATTTGTTTTTTGTATGTGGTATTATTCGTTCACTATGTGGTCTAGTCATGGTTTGGTGGTATTTCTTCCATGAATGTGGTATTATTGCTCTTGGTATAGTGGATTGTGTTGTGTATGGCGGTCATTTGTTCTCTCTGAAATTAATTAGAAGAAGATTCTTTGTTTCCATTAGAGATTAAATACTTGGAACACAGCGGCAGAGATGCACTTACAGGGGTTATCCTGTGGGAAAAAAAGTAATCACCTACCCACAGAATAAGTGAAGATGTATTGATTGCAGGGGGAAGGGGGGGAAGGCGGGAGTCTGACTGCTGGGACCCAATTGACAGAATGTGAAACTTTTATCCGCATTAGACTGGAGCGTCATGTGCAAGTTGACCACTGATCCATACATTCACTCAGTGGCTGCGAGTGCTGCACAGACATCCCACCTGCCGCTGGATTTTAAAATGGGGGATTGGGGGATAAGTGTCCTATCAGGGAAAAAACTTCCCCATTCTTCAGATCGGTGTGGTTTCTAATGGTCGGACCTAAACGATCACCTATCCTGTAGAGCCCATGGATAACTTGTTTTAACCAAAGAAGCCCTTTAATGTAAACTACCGTAATTGTACATCCCAGTTATAGTATGTGAACAGTCTATGCTCCTCAAACACCCCCAGTCTGACCCTGATAGTAAGCATACTTGTGGGCTTATCACAGAATCAAAAGCCGTGAAACCACAGGGACGCCGTAATAAGAAATACCAGAATATGAGAACCAGAATATAACCTTGGAAGAGCCTTGGACTGTGAATTGAGTAAGAACCCAGCAGAAGCTCATATTTTATTGCATTTCACAACCAGTGTCACACTTCATAGAAGCTAAATTAAGCGCCCGTTACACATAGCAATATCGCTGTAACGTCACCGATCTTCTGACGTAGCAGCGATATTGCTAGCGATATCGCTACATGTAATACTTACCTCCGACCGGCTCCCCCGCTGGTTATCGCTGATCGCGCGAGAACGTCCTGGACCATTTCTCGTCGGGCGCTTCCTGTGGTGCCGAAGAGCGACGCGTGGACGCAGGCGGGAGGACATCAGGATCGCCGCGTCTGACAGGTAAGTAGCGACCCCCGACCCCTGCTATGTCTATGGTGAGATCTGCCTGTGTGGCAGCTCACTAGCGACCACTTAGCGATGCACCAGCTATCCATATCGTTGTCGGGATCGCTGGTGCATCGCTAAGTGTAACGGTACCCTAAAACACTTGCCCCTTCAATTATGGCCTCTCTAAGTTACAGATGAGATGACGTTGGGAACAAATGGATTGTTCAAGAAATGACTGATAACAGGGTGCAATTCCGTGCCTGATACCAATAAATAAATGAAAGAAAGAATATATACTAATGCTTTGTCTAGCCAACAATGCATGCATTTCATTCAAACACATTTTTACCTGGTTGTCATAGGATGCATACATAACATGACTTATGACAGAAGGGGAAGACATCTTTGAAACAGCCTCGGAATGGATGGCAAATTCTTTTACAGCAGGATTTTTAGAAAAGGTGAAGCAACGCCATGCGGTGGCATTCTGGCAATAGAAAAATAACAGTAACATAGTATATTATATGTTTATTTTTGTCCTGGTCAAATCAAGTAAAGGAGTTTTGTTTTTAGGTATTTAAAGTAACTTTGTTGAGAAGTAGTTTGAAAAGTAAAAATGATATTTACCGCACTAATAATAAGCCTGATTGGTACAGTAGCACGCGTTTTATTTATCAATCTAACAGGAAGAGTTTTCCAAGTTCCAGAGGATAGATCCCCAAAATCTAAACATTCAGTCTTTCCAGTGTCCACCTGTAGAGGGTGAAAAGGGATGAATAGAAATTTCTGTAGCATAACTGCTGAATCCTCTACTATATTTTATAGAGAGCTGTTTCTTTGGGGCATGAAAACCAATTGCGTGGCTACTTTTTCATGTGATGATTTGGCAAACAGCAGCTCCAAGACAGGAGCAGATAAAAACTGATTCATACAGGCAAATTAAATGAGTCTATACATGGCAGGGTGACCCAAATAAGAAAAGACCAGATGTACATACCTCAATTAAGGGATATTCTGACACAGCAGTAAGGAGTACTTTGGAAGACACGGTCTCCGCTCTAACAATGGTTTCTGCATCAGCAGACACAGGCCAAGAAGATAAACTGAGCACACACTGAAAAAGCCCTGCCCTTTGGGGTAAAAGGAGGAATTTTACATCTTCAGAAGCCCGAGGACCTATTATGGTTTTGTTCTTAAAAATTAAGCACTGGTGGGCTCCAATATCAATCTAGAAAAAAAATGTAATATATATTTTAGATATTTAATATTCTAAATGTGCAGATACACTTCATAACCCTGCTATTCTGTTCGCTACATACACTTATGTTCCGGTCATTTTTGACCGGACCTAATAAAGTCTATTTTTATCTAATTTAAGTGTTTTAATTGAATAATTTTTGCAGTATTATATTGTATGTGAACCTGGTTGTTTATAACCAAATGAAAAATGGAAAGAAAAACTTAAATTTTTTTTGTGTCAAAACATTTAACATGGCTTTATTGGAATATTTATGCATATTTAACAATGATCCATCAGAACTCTGTTGTCTGTATCTGTCCTCTCTGCTCTCTCCAGCTGGACTGAAAATGAGACTGGATCGACTACTATGGCAATTGTCTACTGATAAGATAAAACACCCCCCACCCTTTAGGATAAGAACTCAGAGTAAAGCAAACACACTTTTCAGACAGAATTTATTAGTACTCTTTCAGGTCAGCATTTCACAGAAATTAGATCAGGGAACACAAGTATATATAAAAAAAAAAAAAAAAAAAAGAAGAATATGTTCAGTTACAATATGAAATGTTGAGAACTGAATTGAACTATTTTACATGAACAGCAGGGTAAAAATATTTGGCACATAACTATACTGGAAGGTAATCCATCAGCAGTATTGTAATGAGAAAATGTATGTATGTGTAAATCTGCATGGACCAAAAGGACCTAAATAAATTGATAAATAGTAGTAGATGTAATATATAATCCAAAATGAGATTATAGCACCTTTATTTTACTCATAAACTGGCTGGAGATCACTATAAAAGGCTATTGGTCATTTTTGACCGAACAGTACAAGTGTATAAAAAATTGGGGAGCAAAAAGTAAAAAAAAAAAAAAAAAAAAAAAGTACCCATAGTAAGAACCCCTCAAATGAGGAAAAGTAAAATCAACCACAAGTTTCAAAACCGCATCTTGAATATTTTAAAAAATATTAACCCATTCACGACCCATGACGCCCCCGTAGGCGTCATGCTATAAATCGGGTGACCGGGGTCATTGAAATGTCACCCGACCCGCAGATACAGGACAACATGCAGTTAAGCCCAGGGGAGGTGGCTTTGCACCCACGTGGCTAGGATCGCTCTGATTGGCTGTTAAAAGTGAAACAGCCAATCAGAGCGATAGTAATATTTCATCAATGAAAATTGATGAAATATTACAATCCAGCCATGGTCAATGTTGCAGTAGCATCGGACATGGCTAAAGACACCGATTTGACCCCCCACCGGCGATCGCCCCTCCGCCACTGAATGACAGCGGCGATCTGCCGCCGCTGTCATCATCTGCCCTCTCCCATTCCCTCCGCTCCCCACCAGCTTCCGATCTCCCCCTCACTCCCCGGTACCTTCTGAGTCCCCCTGTCGCTCCCGGTGTCCCGCGGGTCCCGCTCATGAGCGCCGCCATCCTGGAAAATGGCGGGCGCATGCGCAGTGCGCCCGCCCGAATCTGCTGGCTGCAGATTCCATTCTTTCATTTTGATCACTCTCAAAGTGATCAAAATTTAATAAAAAGTAAATAAAACCCCCCGATTATCACCCCCATAGGTAGGCACAACTAATAAAATAAAGAAAATATTTTTATATATATTTTTCCATTAGGGTTAGGGTTGCAAAGAGGGTTAGGGTTGCAAAGAGGGTTAGGGTTGCAAAGAGGGTTAGGGTTGCAAAGAGGGTTAGGGTTGCAAAGAGGGTTAGGGTTGCAATTAGGGATAGAATTAGGGTTAGGGTTGCAATTAGGGTTGGAATTAGGGTTAGGGTTGCAATTAGGGTTGGAATTAGGGTTAGGGGTGTGTTGGGGTTATGGTTAGGGTTGGGATTATGGTTAGGCATGTGTTGGGGTTAGGGCTGTGGTTAGGGGTGTGTTGGGGGTTAGGGTTGAAGTTAGAATTGATGGGTTTCCACTGTTTAGGCACATCAGGGGAACTTCAAATGCGACATGGTGCAACCATTGATTCCAGCCAATTTTGCGTTCAAAAAGTCAAACGGTGCTCCCTCCCTTCCAAGACCCAACGTGTGCCCAAACAGTGGTTTACCCCAACATATGGTGTATCAGCGTACTCAGGAAAAATTGCACAACAACTTTTGGGGACTAATTTCTCCTGTTACCCTTGGGAAAATAAAAAATTGGGGGTTAAAAAATGATTTTTGTGGAAAAAAAATGATTTTTTCATTTTCACGTCTCCGCATTATAAACTTCTGTGAAGCACTTGGGGGTTCAGAGTGCTCACAACACATCTACATAAGTTCCTTGGAAGGTCTAGTTTCCAAAATGGGGTCACTTGTGGGGGGGTTTCCACTGTTTAGGCACATCAGGGGCTCTGCAAACGTAATGACGACCGCAGACTATTCCATCAAAGTCTGCATTTCAAAACGTCACTACTTCCATCCCGAGCCCTGATGTGTGCCCAAACAATGGTTCCCCCCCACATATGGGGTACCAGCGTACTCAGGACAAACTGGACAACAACCATTGGGGTCCAATTTCTCCTGTTACCCTTGTGAAAATAAAAAATTGCGAGCTAAAAAATCATTTTTTGAGGAAAAAATGATTTTTTATTTTCATGGCTCTGCGTTATAATCTTCTGTGAAGCACTTGGAGGTTCAAGGTGCTCACCACACATCTAGGAAAGTTCCTTATGGGGTCTAGTTTCCAAAATGGGGTCACTTGTGGGGGGTTTCCACAGTTTAGGTACATCAGGGGCTCTGCAAATGTAACATGCCTGCAGACCATTCCATCAAAGTCAGCATTTCAAAATGTCACTACTTCACTTCCGAGCCCTGACGTGTGCCCAAACAGTGGTCATCCCCCATATTGGGGGTATGAGCGTACTCAGGACAAACTGGACAACAACTTTTGGGGTCCAATTTCTCCTGTTACCCTTGTTAAAATAAAAAATTGCGGACCAAAAAATATTTCTTTTAAGGAAAAAAATTTTTTATTTAAACGGCTCTGCGTTATAAACTTCTGTGAAGCACCTGGGCGTTCAAAGTGCTCACTATGTATCTAGATAAGTTCCTTAGGGGGTCTAGTTTCCAAAATGGGGTTATTTGTGGGGGAGCTCCAAAGTTTAGGCACACAGGGGATCTCCAAATACGACATGGTGTCTGTTAATGATTGGAGCTAATTTTAATTTCAAAAAGTCAAATGGCGCTCTTTCCCTTCTGAGCCCTGCCGTGCTCCCAAACAGTGGTTCCCCCCCACATATGGGGTACCAGCGTACTCAGGACAAACTGGACAACAACTTTTGTGGTCCAATTTCTCCTGTTACCCTTGTGAAAATAAAAAATGCTAAAAAAATCATTTTTGAGGAAAAAAAAAGATTTTTTATTTTCACTGCTCTACGTTATAAACTTTTGTGAAGCACTTGGGGGTTCAAAGTGCTCACTACACATCTAGATAAGTTCCTTAAGGGGTCTAGTTTCCAAAATGGTGTCACTTGTGGGGGAGCTCCAATGTTTAGGTACACAGGGGCTCTCCAAACGAGACATGGTGTCCAATAACGATTGGAGCTAATTTTCCATTCAAAAAGTCAAAAGGTGCTCCTTCCATTCCGGACCCTGCCGTGCACCCAAACAGTGGTTTATGACCACATATGAGGTATTAGTGTGCTCAGGAGAAATTGCCCAACAAATTTTAGGTTTTATTTTTCCTGTTGCCCATGTGAAAATGAAAAAACTGAGGCTAAAAGATAATTTTTGTGAAAAAAATAGGTATTAGACCTACCGGTAATGATGTTTCCAGGAGTCCATCCTGACAGCACCATGGAGGACGTCCTCCTCCTCCTTACAGGGACAGGAAAAGCACACGAGAGGTTAAAAGGTCATGTCCCACCCCCTTTCCCTCAGTGATTTAACAAGTACCACAAGGTGGATGATGGTAGTAACAGTTTAATGAAACAATCATATTACAGCATATGACATATCATAATACAACGTAGTATAACATAACAGGGAGGGAACTACCCGTGCTGTCAGGATGGACTCCTGGAAACATCATTACCGGTAGGTCTAATACCTATTTTCCAGGACGTCCACCTGACAGCACCATGGAGAGTACCAAAGCACCTCCTCAGGGTGGGATTACCGCCTGGAGAACTTTTCTCCCAAATGCGGTCTGCTGACCAGCTAACACATCAAGCTTGTAGTGCTTGAAGAATGTATTAAGGTTGGCCCAGGTTGCTGCTCTACAGATCTAATCAACCGAGGCCCCCGCCCGTTCCGCCCATGAGGCCGATACCGCCCTCGTAGAGTGGGCTTTTATGGAATCTGGCGGGCTGGCGCCTTCGGCTTGGTAGGCGTCAGAGATTACTGAGGTAATCCAGCGCGCGATGGACGCCTTAGAGGCCTTTTTCCCTTTATTTTTACCTCCAAAAAGGATGAACAGGTTTGGGTCGATGCGCCAGCTATTGGTGGCCTCTAGATAGTTTAGAATTGCGCGCCTCACATCCAGCGAGTGAAGACGCCGTTCCTTTTTATTACGGGGATTGTCACAGAACGATGGTAACACTATCTCTTGGTTTAGATTCTTTGCGGAGGCTACCTTTGGGGTAAATGCCAGGTCTAACCTTAGGATTATACGGTCATCTCGTATCTGAAGATATGGGTCCTTAGTGGACAGGGCCTGGATCTCCCCTATTCTTTTGGCCGTGGTAATGGCTACTAAAAAGGCCGTTTTACGCGTGAGAGCAGGGATGGTTATTTTCTCGCTGAGGGCGTAGGGTTCCGTACAGAGAAACCTGAGTACCAGGCCCAGGTCCCAAGGCGGGGTGAGCTGCCTAATCGTGGGGCGCAGGCGCTGCGTGGCTCTTATAAATCTGATTATCCAGGGATGTGAGGCTAGCTGGTAGTCGAAGAAGGCGCTCAAGGCTGAAATCTGTACTTTCAGAGCGCTGGGCTTAAGGCCTTTATTAAAACCTGCCTGCAAAAAAATTTAGTATTCTAGGGAGGTCGGGGGTGCCCGCCCCGAGATCGGACCTGCCACCTTCCAGGTAGAATCTTTTCCATATCTTTTGGTAGATTGCGGATGTCACTGGTTTCCTACTGGCCTGTAGGGTAGATATGACCTGATCCGATAATCCCTTTGCCTTCAGGATGTCCCTCTCAGGATCCAAGCCGATAGGTGGAGTCTTGCTGGGTTTGGGTGGTAGATCGGGCCCTGGTGGATGATGTCCTTCCGCAGGGGTAGCTCGACTGGGTTTCCTACTGCCATGGCCTCTACAAGAGGGAACCAGCTTCTCTTTGGCCAGTATGGAACGATCAACATCACTCTTGCGTGGTCCTCGCGTATCTTCCTGAGCACTGCCGGTATGAGAGCCAGTGGTGGGAATGCATAAGCGAGGGATTCTCCCCAAGTCTGGCTCAGGGCATCTACGCCTTCCGGGTGGTCCGTCGGATTCAGGGAATAGAATCTGGGGACCTTCGAGTTATTTCGGCTTGCGAAAAGATCTATACTGGGGGTCCCCCAACGCTGACAGAGATGGTCGAAGATCTCTTCGTTCAGTTCCCACTCTGTCGGGTGGATCCGTTGTCTGCTCAAGTAGTCTGCTACTTCGTTCTGAGAGCCTTCTAGGTGTACTGCGGTCACAGATCGGACTGTTCGTTCCGCCCACGCGAATATCTTTCCCGCTAGGGCCTGTAGTGGTTGATGTCTGGGCCCTCCCTGGTGCTTCAGGAATGCCACTGTCGTCATATTGTCGGATAGTATGCGGACGTGACGATTCTTTAGTACCGACTGGTTTCTTCGCAACGCTTCCCAGACCGCGAAGAGCTCTCTCAAGTTGGAGGATCTGGTCCTGATGTCTACTGGCCATCTCCCCTGGAAGATCTTCCCTTCTATGTGGGCTCCCCAACCCCACGCGCTGGCGTCTGTGGTGACTACCACATATGGAGAGGTTGTCCATAGTACGCCCACCTGAAGGTTTATGGACTGTGTCCACCACCAAGGGATACCCTTACTCTTTCTGGCAGCCTTAAGGGTCTGTCTAGCGATGCCTGACTTCTGTCCCACCTCGCGAGGATCTCTTTCTGTAATGATCTCAAGTGGAATTGGGCCCATCGGACACACTGGATGCAGGCCGTCATGAGGCCCAAGACCTCCATTGCCTCTCTTATGGAGCATTGACGCCTCAACAGGTCTCTGGTTCTGGCTTGAATGGTCCTCTGCTATTGCTCGGGTAGCCAAGATATTCTGTCGGCTGAGTCTAGAAGGACTCCAAGAAATACTTTCCTGGTCTCTGGCCTGAGGTCCGACTTCTCCCAATTGATCACCCAGCCAAGGAACTCCATTACGGTAATTGCTCGGTTTGTGTTGCGAATGAGCTCTTCTTTGGATCTTGCCACCAGTAGGAAGTCGTCTAGATATGGAATGATCACGATACCCTGATCTCTCAGGTAGGCCACCACTGCTAACACCAGCTTTGTAAAGATTCTGGGAGCTGAGGCCAACCCAAATGGAAGACACTGGAACTGGAAGTGGCAGGTCCGGGCCGGTAAACTGACCGCGAACCTTAGCAGCCTCTGGGATGAGGGATGGATAGGGACCTGGTAGTAAGCCTTTTTTAGGTCTAGGGTACACATGACGGCGTCCCTGTCTATTAGGAGGATTGCGGAACGGATCGATTCCATCCGAAATCTCTTGTACCTGACCCAGGTATTTAGCGGTTTCAGGTTTATGATGGTACGAGCCTCGCCCGATGGCTTTGTGATCGAAAACAGGGAAGAGTAGTGCCCTCTTCCTCTTTCTGTCGGGGGAACTGGTACTATGACCTTTGAGTCTACCATGTCCTGTAGATCCTTCCACATTGCGGAGTTCTCCAGGACAACGGTGGGGGCAATATATCTCTCGGGGGGAGGAGAATAAAGCTCTATGCTGTAGCCTTCCGCGATGGTTCTGAGGACCCATTGATTGTGGGTGACTCGGGACCAGTTTGTTGCGAAGTGGCGAAGTCTCCCCCCAATACCTATGGCGCCATTGCCTCCTTGATATAGATGTTGACGTGAATGGGGGACCCTTGTTCCTCCCACCTTGGCTGAAGGAGCTCCTATAGGAGCTTCTATTGGACCTTGCCCGACCCCTGAATTCAGTCTGTCTCCTGGAAAAGGAGCCTCTCCGAAAGGGCTGGGGCCGCCTGGGTTTTTCCTCTGGGAAACCCTTATTTTTATCGGACACCAGCTCTAGAATGTTATCTAAGGCTGGCCCGAATACTCTCAGGCCCGAGAAAGGGATGGAGCATAGCTTAGTTTTAGAAGCATTGCCCCCCGACCAGGATTTAAGCCAGACTGCTCTTCGGGCCGCATTAGAGAGGGAGCTGTTTCTGGCTGCAAACCTTACTGATTCGGCCGACGTATCCGATAGGAACCCCGTGGCCGATTTCATGAGAGGAAGAGACGCTAGGATCTCTGATCTAGGGGTCCTGTTGGTTAGGCGTTCCTCCAACTGCCCCATCCACAAAAACATAGACCTGGCCACCGAGGTGGCTGCTATGTTGGCTCTAATAAGAGCCGCCGACGTCTCCCATGCTCTCTTTAACAAGACGTCCTCCTTCCTATCCATCGGGTCTCGAAGACCTGATGAGTCCTCGAATGGGATGGCCGTTTTTTTGGTAACCTTGGCAACTGGGACATCTATTTTAGGGACTTCTTCCCATGCCCGGGTTTCCTCGGGATCAAAAGGCAGTCTATTTTTAAAGTCTCGGGAGAGTATCAACCGACGCTCTGCCTCCTTCCACTCCTCCTGGACCATCGTTTTGATGTGTTCACTTACGGGGAACACCACCTGTTTCCTGGCCACTAGTCCTCCAAAAATCAAGTCCTGTCTGGACTGTGGTTTAGGGACTTCTTCTATTTGCATAGTGTTCCTGACTGCCTGGACCAACTCGTCCGTGTCCTCCAGTCTGAACAGGTACTTCCTGCTCTGATCCTGTCTGTCCCCCCAGTATCTCGCCTTCTTCCTCCTGTTCCGAGTCCCGGAAGTCAGACTCCTCACTAGGGCTTGCTTCCGACTCTGGGTCTGCCTCCCACCTTGGACGTTTGCGACTCGGCCCTGGGCTGGGGGACTGACGACGTGCGCAGTTGGCTGTAGAGGCCCGGACTTCCTCCCTTATCAGCGATCTCATTTCGGCAAGGAGGGATGGCTGTTCCTCGCCTATGACCCTTGAGGTACAGGGTCCGCATAGGGTCTTGTTATAGGTGTCTGGCAGCTTTACCCTGCATACGGGGCATCGGACTGATTTGGAGGTGGCCTTTGCCGGGTCCTTCACCCCCGAGGGGGATTCTGCCGGGGTTACCTTCTCCTAATAATACAGAAGGGGCTCTACTTAGATCTGGGTTGTGGGGATGGATGGGGGAGGGTGGTCTGCGCTATGCGCACTTACCCCTTCACCTGCTGGAGCGTTTCCTTCCATCCTGGCGCGGTCTGTAGAGCGCTGTGGATCTCCGAAGCGTGCGCTGTAGGCTCAGAAGTGCGCGCTGTGGCAGTAGCGCGCTCTGTGGACCTCAGGAGCATGCTCTGTGGACCTCAGTAGCGCGCGCTGAGATTCAAGGCCGGCGTGTGACGTCACCGGATGTGACGCGCGACCTCTCGCGATAGGCCGCCCACTTCCTGCCCGGGCTGACCGCGCGGCTTCCGCCTGCTATGGCGGCCTGTTGGAGCCGTCGCTCCCCTCCCGGCGCCGGTATCTTGTCGGCCGCCTGGCCTGCCGCCGCGGGGAGCCCTGCCACGGGGCCCCGGCCTTTGCCCGATATGGCGGACTGCTGGAGGCCTCGCTCCTGCCTCCCAGGGCCGCCCGCGCCATCCTTTTGTCGGTGCCCGTTCGGCCAGCCGCCTACGGGGAGCTGACCATCGCCTCTATGGCGGTCCGTCCTGGAGCCGAGAGCCTCCCATAGGGAGGAACGGCTCCCTCCAGGAGCGTCGTCCTGCTCCTGGCCTTTGGGGCAGAGGGACTCCCCCTCGGAGAGTTTCGGCCCCGGGACCTCTTGACAGGGGAAGGCTTGGACTGGCCGTACGATCCCCTGAGCCCCTCCGGTAAGTCTCTCGTGTGTCCCTCCGTGCAGGGACAGGAAAAACACTGAGGGAAAGGGGTGGGACATGACCTTTTAACCTCTCGTGTGCTTTTCCTGTCCCTGTAAGGAGGAGAAGGACGTCCTCCATGGTGCTGTCAGGTGGACGTCCTGGAAAAAGTCTTTTTTTACGGATCAATTTGTGAAGCACCTGGGGGTTAAAAGTGATCACTATGCATCTAGATAAGTTCGTTGGGGGGTCTAGTTTCCAAAATGGGGTCACTTGTGGGGAAGCTCCAGTGTTTAGGCACACAGGGACTCTCCAAGCGCGACATGGCAACGCTAAATATTCCAGCATATTTTCCATTCAAAAAGTCAAATGTGCTCCTTCCCTTCTGAGCGCTGCCGTGCACCGAAACAGTGGTTTATGAGCACATATGAGGTATCTGTGTACTAAGGAGAAATTTCCCAACAAATTTTAGGATCCATTTTATCCTGTTGCCCATGTGAAAGTGAAAAAAATGATGCTAAAAGAAAATTTGTGTTGGAAAAATGAAAATGTCCATTTTTTCCCTCCACGTTGCTTTAGTTCCTGTGAAGCAACTGAAGGGTTAATAATCTTCGAGAATGTAGTTTTGAGTAGCTTGAGGGGAGCAGTTTTCAGAATGGTGTCACTTTTGGGTATTTTCTGCCGTATAGACCTCTCAAAGTGACTTCAAATGTGAGGTGGTCCCTAAAAAAAATGGTTTTGTAAATTTTGTTGTAAAAATGAGACATCGCTGGTCAACTTTTAACCCTTATTACTGCCTAACAAAAAAAAATTTGTTTCCAAAATTGTGCTGATGTAAAGTAGACATGTGGGAAATGTTATTTAGTAACTATTTTGTGTCACATAACTCTCTAGTTTAACAGAATAAAAATTCAAAATTGCGAAATTTTCGCCAAATTTCTGATTTTTTCACAAATAAATGCAAAAATTATCGACCTAAATTTACCACTAATATGAAGCCCAATGTGTCACGAAAAAACAATCAGAATCGCTAGGAAGGGTTGAAGCGTTCCAGAGTTATTACCTCATAAAGGGACACTGGTCAGAATTGCAAAAAATGGCCAGGTCATTAAGGTGAAAATAGGCTGGGTCATGAAGGGGTTAAAGTTCAAAATCTGTAGTTTTTGACCGAACATAACAGCAGAGTTAACATATACGCTATTAAAGAGTAGCTGCAGTCCTAGGAAATGTTACTAGGGTTGCTGCCATGTAAAAGATAAGGTCCCTCTGCAATCATCATAAGCTATGTTCATGGCCAATAAGTAGTATGAACTATCCACACACAATCTTAACTACAAGGAAAAATATACAGCTTAAAGATTTGATGCCGATTTTTTGCAGCAGAATCCAAGTGTTTAATGTGAATTTCACTCTATCCATTGCTACAGATTTTAAAAACAGGCACCGCAGGTCAATTTAAATACAGAAAATTTGTACAAGGTGTAGATGATATTTTAAGCTGTATCCACTTAGCTGGCAAAGTATTATGTGGAGGCAGACCTTCCCCCAATACATGCTCTATGTATTCACCCTAATGTTTGCTGCAGGCCTGAAAACAACTGTAAGGCCTTGTATAACTCAGTGTAATGTTTTTCATTTTGTCTTAGTACACTTTACATTGTGTCAAATATATGTACGTTAAAAGCGTATCCCCCCCCCATCCAGTCCAGGAACACACTGCTCCTCAGTCTCCTAGATATGATGGCTGTGGGGATAGACACTAAGGCCGAGTGCCCACGATCCAGAACTAGCAGCGCTTTGGACACAGTGCATGTTCGCTGCGCCCAAAGCGCTGACGGCTATTGAACACAGGTAAATCAGCATATGTTCACTGAATCATGTGGATTTACTGCATTCAATGCATTTTTACTGATGCAATTTCTCTAGCGGAAACTAGAGTCTCTGCAAAAGAAATTGACATGTTGCGGTCTTGATAGACAAGCCGTATGTCAGAGTCTGCGGGTGATCCACAGGCGACTATGCACGCATAGTGAACATGGAATTTCTAGAAATCCCATCCACTATTCTGTCATAGCTGGCCACAGCGGGGTTGACGCTGCATCAATACGCTGTGTCAAACCTGCAGCATTTCCTGATCACGGGCACATACCCTAACTGATTTACAGTCCAGGCCAGCAGCATTACTACCTTGCTGGCCTGACCATTACCAATACTGCTAAATGAGACAGCCTTGCCTCTGCAGCATCAGAAGTACAGTGGTACTGAAGCTGGCCTGGATCAGGAGCCAACATCGCGCTCCAGCGATCCCCCCAGTGGCGGATTATAATGAGATCAATCTGGGCGGTAGCCCAGGGCCCAGTGGTGTGGGGGGGCCACCAGCCCAAGGAAAATTGCCCCATTAAAACCCGCCACCATAGCGCCACGCCCCCCCATGTACCGACCCCTTCCTCCCCCTTCCATACCCACCGGCCACCGCAGCACCAGCCCCTCACTAATAAATCCCTGCTCTGTGCTCACAGGACCTGTGATGAGGTCACAGGAGGGGAGGAGTCAGGGGTTACATGATCAGGGGCCCCTCAGTAGATCATGTGACATCTGACTCCTCCCCTCCTGTGACCTCATCACAGGTCCTGTGCACACAGCCCTCAATGTATTGTATGTGGGACTGCTGTCCTGGTTGTCATGGTGCTGGATGAGGGAATTGTGTGGGGTCAGCAGGGGTTTACAGGGTGAATGTAGCTGCGCGTGTGTGCGAGGTGTATGCAGCAGAGCCGCGCGTATGCGAGGTGTACGAAGCGGAACCACGTGTGTATGGAGCAGAGCCATGTGTGTACGAGGTGTACACAGCGAAGCCGCATGTTTGTACGAGGTGTATGGAGCGGAGCCCTGTGTGTACGAGGTGTACGGAACGGAGCCCTGTGTGCACAGAGCGGAGCCGCGCGTGTAAGAGGTGTACGGAGCGGAGCCACGCGTGTACGGAGCGGAGCCGCGTGTGTGTACGAGGTGTATGGAGCGAAGCTGCATGTGTGTACGAGGTGTATGGAGCGAAGCTGCATGTGTGTACGAGGTACACAGAGCGAAGCTGCATGTGTGTACGAGGTACACAGAGCGAAGCTGCATGTGTGTACGAGGTACACAGAGCGAAGCTGCATGTGTGTACGAGGTACACAGAGCGAAGCTGCATGTCTGCTCAGAGCGAAGCCGCGTGTGTGTACGAGGTGTACGGAGCGAAGCCGCGTGTGTGTACGAGGTGTACGGAGCGAAGCCGCGTGTGTGTACGAGGTGTACGGAGCGAAGCCGCATGTGTGTACGAGGTGTACGGAGCAAAGCCGCATGTGTGTACGAGGTGTACGGAGCAAAGCCGCGTGTGTGTACATGGTGTACGGAGCCGCGTGTGTACGAGGTGTACAGAAAGGAGCCCTGTGTGTACAAAGTGTACAGAGCTGAGCCGTGTGTTTACGGAGCGGAGCCGCGTGTGTTCGAGGAGTATGGAGAAAAGCCGCATGTGTACAAGGTTTACGGAGCAGAGCCATGAGTGTACAAGGTGTACAGAGCGTGGCCGCATGCGTATAAGGTGTACGGAGCAGAGCCGCATGTGTACGAGGTTTACGGAGGGGAGCCATGTGTGTACTCAGTGGAGCCGTGTGTGTGCGAGGTGTACGAGGCATACAAAGTGGAACCGTGTGTGTATGAGGTGTGCGGATCCATGCGTGCACAAGGTGTATGCTGTGGAGCATTCATACCTCCCAACCGTTCCAGATTTTGAGAATCTGCCTCACTGCCCCGACTGGGAGTTTATTTTTCCCGCGGACACAGGAGTATACGGCGGAGCACTTGAAAACTCACACGTGACATTCCATCGGAAGTGACGTGCTGGAAGCTGACCGGAGGAGATTGTGACGGAACCATGGAGGCACTTCAGGGAATGCTTCAGATCATCACCATGTCCTATGTCCTCTTTCGACAGCGGGATCGCCTTGGACTCGGGGATGTCGGCCATGTGAGTGGATCATGATATGTCCTGCACCAGGAGGCTCAGGTGGGCACTACAATGTGAGCCAGGCTGGTATAGTATCTTTATGGAATCTTTCTTTCCCCTCTTTCCTTGTCTTTCTTTCTCTCTCTGTTTCATTCACTCTGTTCTTTCTTTCCCCTCTTTTTTTCTCTCTCCCTCTCTGTTCTTTATTTCCCCTTTCTTTTTTTCTCTCTTTGTTTACTTTCTTTCAAATCTTTCTTTGTTCTTTCTTTCCCCTCTTTCTCTTCCTCTGTTCTTGCTTTCATTCTTTCCCCTTTCTTTTTTCTCTCTGTTCTTTCTCCTCTTTCTTTCTCTCTGTTCTATCTTTCTCTCCCTCTGTTCTTTCTTTCCCCTCTTTTTTTATCTCTGTTCTTTTTTCTGTCCCCTCTCTTTCTTTATTCTTTTTCTTCCTTTTTCTCTGTTCTCTCTCCTTTCTTTCTCTTTTATTTTTTCTCTCTCTGTTCTTTCTTTTCCTCAGTACCAGTCAGTGTGCCCACAGTACCAGCCACTGTGCCCTCAGTACCAGTCCGTGTGATCAGCAGTGCTAAATGGGTGTGGTTGGGGCGTGGATATGGGTGTGACTAGTTGTGAAATGGGTGTGGTCGGGCGGCCGGTAACCAATCATCATAGTGGAAGTCATCCGTTTCCATCAACTTTGTTATATGTGGGCAGCTCTAGTAAGGTGGGCACGAGATGACGGGTCTTGTCACCTCTGCCTCACACATAAGTTACTATGAGGTGTACTTTATTCCTGCCACATTTCTTTCTTGGCCTACTGAGAGAAATGTTTTGATCAGTTGAAAGTTATACAACCTGAGGATTGTGCATGTGTGCGCTGCCCGCATATATATATTTACTTACTCCAACCCCTATATAAACCCTGCCCCTCCGACCGTCGTCCACTTTCCCATGCTCCTGTTACAATCCTGGGGTCTTTTTTGGTCCCTCCTTGGTCCTCCACATGCTGAACATCTGGGACATGACTAACACTGCGCAATGTGTGCTTGTTCGTCGCCAGATGCAGCGTCGTGTCCAGTGTGTGAGGAGACTGTGACTTGTCTGTGGCGTTAACCCCTCTGCTGACATGTTGGGCACAGCCTGTGACGAGGAGCGTCTCTTCCTGACTATCTGGCCACAGACTGCACATCGGAGGCTGCTTCTTCTATCTGGGGAAGTTCATGAAGCAGAAGCCTCTGTGTGACTCATGTGAAGTAACTTGTCTGACAGGTCATGGGTCCAGGTCAGCAGGTGATTGCAGACTATTAGCTGGTTTTGATATTAGGTACAGGTGAGTCAGGACTAGATGTTGGGTGGAAGCTTTCCAGTACTTGTAAGGCCTCGTGCACACGCTGAGTATTTGGTGAGTTTTTCACTCAGTATTTGTAAGGCCTCATGGACACGCTAAGCATTTGGTGTTTTTTACCTTAGTATTTGTGAGGCCTCGTGCACACATTGCGCATTTGCAGAGGTTTTTCTACTTCAGTATTTAACCCCTTCCTGCCCCTTGACGCACCGTATGCGTCATGAAAACTAGTGACTTCCCGACCCCGTCACATGACCGGGGGGCCCACAGAGTCTGAACAGCCGGGGGCCCTGGCTACCCTTAATCCACCCCTGGACCCCCCCCCATTATCAGCTTGTAAGCACTGTGCATGTTCAGACACAGCTGTCGTCCAGCAGAAATATCCATTCTTTGTGCAAATAAAAATACATTAAATATATAGAGACAAAAGAGCAAAATTTCAGTAAGTAAATTATAAAAACTGCTTATTTTTATGAGCTACTTTAAAATATAAGCATCTTAGAAAATGGGAACAACCCTTTAACATTTCACAACATCACGTGTACAAAAAATATTTAGGAAAACTAAAAGCTGTCGTCCATCATACAATACAAAGAACACAATTAAATGCAATATGCCAGACTGCTCTTCTTGCTGAAATTATCAATTTAGTATTGATTATTGATATAAATTCTGATTTATCAACCAAGCTCTGTCTATAGAAACTCCAAAAAACTCAAACACATTCACATACAAAATCCACTTACTTTTTCGCCATTAACAGCAATACTGATTATACCAATATTAACTTGCATCCATCTTTCATTGGGATTGAAGATGTTCAGAGAAGCTTGAGAAGCAATGCCAACACAACATGTATTAGGAAACATCACCTCTTCAGGAGCCAGAACTGGTCCTTGTAATGAGAATTGAAATTCAATTGCTATATATTCTTACATTTCTATTACATAACAATTCAACAGAAAATAGACTTACCAAAACCAGATATTCTACTAGACCAATGAGAGAGTCCTGCAGGTCCACTCTGGGAGTCAGCCAAATGCATGTGATGACAATTGCTTTGACTTCCTGATGTGTGAGTACCCATTGGAAGAGTGGAAAGAATACCAGAAGCAACATTTGCAGTCAATGGAACACTAGTCACTGGGTCGTGGATGTTTTGACCTTGAAGAATACATCCAGGATAGTCTAAATGGCTTCCAACAGTGAAGTGGGGAATCGGAGCAATTCCTGCCAGATAATGTTGTGCAAATGGAATTGTGGAAAGTGAAGGTGCATTAAGAATTCTCGGATCAGACGATGGCAATTTCTGCAACTCACTGGCTGGCAAAACTGGTTTAAATCCTTGCCCAAAAATATGTGGATTATTGCCAGGCATGTTTTTCACTACGTTATACTTATCCAGCAAAGCAGTCTGCAGCATATCTCCAACAGAATGTCCTTGAGTCGTTTTAGAAGCGTAGTGTTGCCAAGCACAAGCGCCATCTGACGGAATTTCATAACGCTTCTCGCCTGAGGAATCAGAACCAAGTGGTGTGTCTTTATAATTTATTGCTAGGAGCCCTGGTTCAGTTTTCATTCCATCTGCTTTGGATGAGTCCCCAGTTTGCGATCCACTGTCATAAGCTGAGACAGTGGGGACCCCAGCTGGACTTTTACTCGCTTTAGGCTTTTCATGGTATTCCCAGGCCAAAGCATTGTTTTGGATCATCTGCATTTCTGGGGGTGTAGGACTTGCTCTCACTATAGTGGTACTCAGCTCTATGGTGTTATTGCTCTTGAAAAAAATAAAAAAAAGGTACAAGAAACATGGGTTTACAACTGCAAACACTTTAGAATTTTTTTTATAACTAATTTTTATTACATTTTCTATAATTTTAACAATCACATTGAATAAACAACTTAGAAAATCAGCAAGGATGAAATACAATAAAGATGAACTATTGGGGGAGCATTCTCCTCAAGTGGAGACAAAACAAATTGCATTATGAAATAATAAAAGACAAGAGCTCCCATAGGTCTTAATAAAAGTTACAGTTGACGCCACATTGTACCAACTCCATCAACAAAATTTTTATCAAATAAGCAACACATAAAAAGACAAAACACTATGAGGGGAAGGAGGGAAAGCACAAGAATCAGGACAAACAAAAATCTTCAGTTATTTTGAGCCCAAAAAATACATCTTAGATATTTTTAATAAGTCTGACTGCCATTGACCAAGATATATGAAGGGGACATTCAATCATACTGAGGATTGGTGTGGTATTTATAGCTTCCAACTTTTTTTTGTAAGCCAAGGCAGGAGGGTGGGAGGGGGTTAAAAAGGTAATTAAAAAAAAGTTTCAATAATGAACAAGAAATTAGTTGAAATTAGAGTCAATGGGCTAAATGTTAAACCACGTTCACATGTCCAGTATTTGGTCAGTTTTTTACATCAGTATTTGTAAGCTAAAACCAGGAGTGGGTGAAAAATGCCTAAGTGGTGACATGTTTTTTTTATAATTTGTCTTCTTATTGATCCAATCCCAATTTTATGTTACAAATATTGAATGTGTGAACATGGCCTTAGGCATAAATGTATTTGTCGGGCTTTAACTATATAGAAATTAAACATGATCCTTGGGAAGATGACTTTACGACACCCATTAATCTACCCAACAGGATTTCAATGAAGTGCTGCTCCTAGAATAATTTACTAAAATGCAGAGATTGGTTACATTACATTTTTGTGCTTATAGTTTTAGAATATCAAGGTTTATTTTGAGTATTACTTTCCCACATGAAGTCAGAACTACTGTAAGTTACAAGACACCATCTCACCTTTTTGTGATCAGGACTGGGAATAGCTGTATTCTGTAATGTATTCTCTGAGGCTGAAAGATAGGTCAGTCGGCTCAGGCTGGGACTATTACATGATGATTCAGGGGACAAACCGGCATTTGAGCATCTCTGACCTAATGCTTGTGGAGAAGTTGTAAATCTAGGAAAAAAAAAATACAGTAAAAGTGATTCACAAAGAAAAACCTGGAAAGTAATTTGTCAAAATTCAAACAATAGATAAAGAAGTAGGAACTCAAAACCTGCAATATATTTGTTAATAATAATTTATTAATTCAAATCCATGAAAGAAAACCAGGCATGGGGAGATTAGCAAGACATGTTGAAGGCAACGTCTGCTTCACATCTACAGGCCTGAAGAAGCATAGAGTAACATGAAACAGCGGTGAACTACAAAGCGATGTCACTAAATTCTCCAAGATCACTTTTATACACCTGATTTAAGAAGAATAACTTGAATTGTATGTAGTAAGTGCTGCCTACTATTTTCCCTACTGTGTGAATATATAAAGACTTAAAAATCAGAAGTAGAACACCACCGACAGATAGCAGTTTGGTTTTGGAAATAACCTGGTAAATGTAGTCCATGCTTTTAAATGTAGTGCGATACACGATCTAGAAAGACAATTGTATTTCAGTGGAGTGCAGTTATTTTTTGCAGATTGAGGAATAGTAGCATACTGGTGATTATATGTGCCCATGTCAGGTCGCCATTAACATGTCAAGTAATGTAGAATTGGCATGTTTTGCTTTTGATTCCACAGCGGGCAGAACTCTCATGGCTTTTCACAGGAGAATACACCCTCACACAAATACCTAGGTTTAAAACGGCAGCGGATCTACTGCACGTGTGGAAAACTTTTACCAACCAATCATTTAATTCACTGGAAAATTAGCAGTCTGCCATGTGTGGCCTTCCAAGGCAGTTTTCTTGTGTGTTGCCAAAATCTGTAACAAATACAAGTAAATACCCTTTTCCTGAAAGCTCTAGAGAATCCTGGCTTGGGGAGGAATGAATCAAAGGGGAAGTAGATGGTCTAAAACTGTAATGTTCCTCTTCTGCCGTATGAACACTGTAATCTGGAAAATAATTATATCACACAAGATAATATTAGTTCTTGTCGGATTTACCAACGTCATACAAAAAAACCCACATCTCAACATGTTAAAAATTTAGTTTAGTTTAAAGAGTATTATCAAAACATAACTTATGAAAAATATGTAATGTATCATTATATTTATGTATTATTTAAGTAGATACTATTTGATTTGAAAAACTATCTAAAAACCTTTCATTTATCTAAATGATTTTTCAACAGAAGCGCACAGCAAACTTATAAATGCTCATGGTTCTAATGCGCATGCGTAAGACCTGAAAACAGAAAGCGCGCTGCTGTTGGGGCCATAGTGAAAACTCTACTAATGAAGTAAAACTATCACTGCGTTTCACTCTCCATGACCGTCTCTCTGCTCTAATTAGCGCGTTCTCAACGCTTAGCGCAGACATCGGTATGACAGTCATGGTGCATGAAGAGACTGCTAACAAAATAAAAACAATGGCCCCCAGAGTAACACACAAATTCTCTCTCATTCCAAGGCGCAGAACTTTAGTTATTGCTCTGCTCTAAATAGTGACTTCTTACAAGATCACATTGTTGCAGTGTTTCTCAACTCCAGTCCTCAAGCCCCACCAACAGGTCAAGTTTTCAGGATATCCTTAGCATTGCACAGGTGATTTCAACACCTGCTCAAGCATTAATTCCATCACCTGTGCAATACTAAGGAAATCCTGAAAATATGACCTGCTGGTGGGTCTTGAGGACTGGAGTTGAGAAACACTGGTTTAGAGGATCCCGAGAACTTCCAGCCCAGCTGCTTGGCAGCTACTTGAACCAGAAAGTCGGCAATTTGCATAGCATTTGCGTCTCTCTGCATGGTATTCAAACGTCCTTACTTAATGATCTTTTAGTTATATTTAGAAATGTGTTTTTATTTTTTTATTATATAATAAAAAAGAAGAGGGGTGATTTTACAGACAAGTATCCTTTAGTGATGCTGGGATCGACTAAGTAATCAATGTTAAACTGTGAGCTCAAGTAAAACCCAAACTTTTTAATACGATGCCAGACAATTTTTGCATTGATAATCTTGAGGTGCAGCAAGAGGAGGGAACGATGACTCCATGTACAGGACACTACATAGGTTCACATTAAAGTGGATTTTTCACCAATCTGAGTATGTTAAACAGGTCGCATTAGGAAAGTGAGGAAAGTGTGGCAACAAAGTTGAATGAAAATCATTTTTATGACTTTATTTCTCCTCTCTGACAAAACAAAACCATGCCCCCACAATAGCTCAGAGCAGCTTTCCTCCTGTGCGAGACATAATGAAAGTCTGATCTCTTCTCGGTCTCAATGCAGTGTGATTAGAAGGGTCGGGGAGAAGAGCAAAGATCTGATTACCAACACTACTTCTGCTTTCATTTCAGGGTAGACTGTGTGTGTTTGGGGGGGGGGAGCACAGGAGAGCCAAGCTTTGTCTCATTACAAACACCTCTGCAGTTCTGCTCTCATAGTGTTTGCAGCTCTGCTGTAACACCTCCACACACACACTGGCTACCACAAGTTGAAAGGAGAAGTAGTCTTCGTAATCATGCGCCCCTCTGCTCTAATCTGGACACTCTGTTCTCACTGCAGAGATGTGTGTGATTACAGACTGTCATTGCAAGACTCACACAGGCGACACGGCATGTATTTTTTTTCTCCTCCATGTTGGTGCCTGCCTATGATTGGCCAACATCATACAGGAGAAAATG
The DNA here is from genome assembly GCF_039654945.1 of Dendrobates tinctorius. Classification (NCBI taxonomy): domain Eukaryota; kingdom Metazoa; phylum Chordata; class Amphibia; order Anura; family Dendrobatidae; genus Dendrobates; species Dendrobates tinctorius. Next base: position 23,509,678 of record NW_027361783.1, read on the forward strand.
TACAAGCCCCCAGAGACAAAGCTCTACTAACACCTAATTGGGCCGATCATAAACTAGAATGTAAATTTTACAAGGCAATAGCTCCACAATGGAGAGGAGAAATTGAAAAGAAAAAAAAACAACAACTTTTTTTCAGCTTTGCAGTCACTACTCCATTATGTGGCCAGTTTACCATTGTAAAAAAAACTGTTGAGAGTTTCTCTTTAAAGGGGTTTAATCCTAAAACACACTCTCATTCTGAACATAGTGAATTCATAGACTACTGCCCCAAATTGAATATTGAATTCATAGACTAATGCCCCAATTCCACATTGCTTTTGCTCTTTAATCATTTTTATAATTGCCCTATAGTATAGCTTTTGATGCATAAAGACCGGGTGCACTCGATCTGGAAGTAGAAGCGCTTTGGAAGCAGTGCATGTTTGCTGTGTCCACAGTGCTGCAGTCTATTAAACACAGGTGAATCAGCATGTGTTCACTGAATTGTGTGTATTCACTGAATTCAATACATTCTATGGGTGAAATTTATCTTGAAAGAAGTGCCGCATGTCCGTCTCTGTGGGTGAGCCCCGGCGTCTATGTACGCATAGTAGATATGGGATTTCTTGAAATCCCATCCACTATGCTGCCACATCTGGCCGTTGCAGGGTTGACGCTGCATAAGTACGCAGGGTCAAACCCACAGCAATTACTGATTGTGTGACCATACTCTTAGTTTTCCTAGTGTTCGTCATTTTTAGTTTGGAATGACCATCTGGGTGTTTTTAATATCTAGATGTCTCTGGCTAATTCGTCAATTGATGCTTTCCATAATGGCACCCAAAAAAAGTCTTCCTTGCATCTTGATAAATTTGGTGCATCAGTACGCAAAAAAAAAAAAAAAAAAAGACGACCAAAAATGACTTAACAAAAAACAAATGATGACAGGTCTGTGTGCCCTGTGTATGTTTTCAGGATGCCAAGAAGCCAAAAAAAAATTTCTTTGATGTTTTGGCAACTAGAAGTATGAACCTGTAACTCTATAGTACTGCGCTTATATCAGTATGTTAAGCTGACAGATCAACATAAAATGCTGAAATGTGCACTTTAAAACACTGTCAAATATTTTTCTGTGATGCACATCGATGTATTAACTCCTTCATGATGAGGCCAATTTCTGTTATTGAATGACAACATTCATTTCACAAAAAAAAAAAAAAAAAACACGTCTATGAATAATATATCTAGTATATGAAGTTTATGCAGTTTTTATATCATTTTATACGTGTACATTTGTTTCATTCATCTGTTCATGAACATTGATGAATAATTTTTGTTTTCCTTCATGTTAACCAAATCATGTACCTACCCTATGAACTTTGACATACTGCACACTGTCAGGTGTCTTTTTTGGCGCCTTAATTAAAATCTTACTGCTACATAAACCCTGTAAATGCACTGTATATGTATATGGCTTTTATATCCTGATGGAGTGGATTACACTTTGAAAAGTGTAGAAAAATCATGTCACGGCACACCTATGGGCACATGGAACGACGTGTCTCCATGTCAGCACGTGTTAAATGCCTCCAACGGTTTGATAGCAGCATTTAAGATTTAAGGCTACATTCCCATGATGAAATATTATTGAGTCTTTGAAGCTGCAGAATTTTAGCACTATTTCTGCACCTATTTAAGTTGGGTGACTTGTATTTTTTCATTGCTTTAAATAAAGCGGCTTTGTTTTTTATACTTGCGGGTTTTTTGCTTTGACAAAACTTTATTGGTATACTTAGGACGCACGGCCCCAGGGATCATTTGTCTGTCACCCTTTGAAGGTAACTTGCCTGCTACCATGACAACTATGCCTTAACCCACAGGATTACTGCTGAAATACTCAGCCAGTATGTACGATATATTTTTGGCTTTTATATATGGCTTATTATAGCCTATTTTGCAGACTTTTTATATTTATATCTTGATGGTTACTATGGTTAATTACTGCAATTTGTACAATTTTGATATATGCCATTCACCATCAAATTTACATTATATGATTTTTAGTCTCTCTGCCTCCGTGTGCCCTGTTTTTGCAGTCATGCACCTATGCATTTAGGTTCTACTCATGGGCACGTGTTCTCTGCACCTGTGTTGTCCACCATGCTTAATAAAGTTGTTAATCTTCTCCATACATTTCATGGACTTATTGGTCGTTTTTTCTTTTTTTTTTTGGTACTTGTACCCCCTCCTCCTTTCCTATTTGCTAATGACTAGTCCACATTGATGTCCAGAATTATGTCAGCATTTAGCTAGTCTTCTACCGTACTATTTATAGCCAACATGCTGTTTTTCTTCTTCATGAGTTTTCCTTTTAATTTGGTATACCTAGGTGCGGATTAAGGCTGGGTTCACATTTGTGTTCGGGGGCTTTGCGGAGGGCTGCGTACTTCCTCTGTTAAGCTCTGCCTACTTCCGCATAATTCTGCATGCGTCTTGCGTACCTATCTTTAACATTGGGTACGCAGGACTTGTGAATGTCGTTTTGACGCGCCCGCCGCCCACACAAAACGCAACTCCGCACGTCCTGCATACCCAATGTTAAAGATAGGTACGCAGGACGTATGCAGAAGTATGCGGGGCTTAACGGAGGACGTACGCAGTCCTACGCAGAGCCCCCGAACGCTAAGGTGAACGTAGCTTTAGTGAGTTTTTGATGCGATAACGCCACAGAAAGACACGTTTTTCTTTTTTTTTTTGCTGATTTTCCACATCAAATCTAAGTGGGCATGAGATGAATTTCGTGAAGGGGTTAAAATGTGCATCAGATAAAATGCATCTAAAACTGGAATTAATATTTATGATAATCTACCTGACACCTTCTGATGGATTCCACTTGAAGGCGGCAGGAAGCTAACATGCTTCTGAGAAAGATCCTCACGAATATTATTGGACTCCTTTGAACAAGGTGCAAACTTTGGGTCGTTTGATAGATTAGAACTTTTCTTTGTATTACTTGGAAAACAAGATTTTAAAGAATTATTCTCTTTGTGGCCACCTTTGCCATCTGATGATCTATCGCCTCTCTTTGCCTCATCTTCTGAAGTGTCTGACTTTAGTGAAGCAATAGTTGAAGAATTTCTTTTTACTTTATCTTCCTTATTTAGCTTATTGACAGATTTCTTGAAAGCTGCAGGTATTATTTCAGATATTTCTGACGAATGCCTGTCAGACCCGAGATTACTCAAAGAGGCATCCTGCTGTAAGGATGCTTCATTACAGACGTCGCAGGTAGACCGCAGTTTATCCCAAGCAAAATGAACATCCTTTGGACACGCTGATATTCTTAAGTCTTGCTTTTGGACATCTGTGATGTTTGCTAGTTCTGTACCAGAATCTTGCAGAGGATGCTTAAACCCTGCAGACATGTTCCAGGTGAAATCCTTTGAGTGCTCAAAGCTTTCAACATCAGTGTCCAGGTTACAGTAAGTCGTAGCTTTAAGATATCTTTCCATATCAAAATTTCCTGGAGAAATCTGTTGTGCAACAGAATTTAGCCCCTCGTTTAATTGCTGATGTTCAGCAGACTTGTGCAGTAATTTGTCTTTTTTTTTATTTGACAATTCCATGATCATTGCTGCCAGCTCAGATGGGTTGGCACTGCAAGATGCATTAGCTAGTGCTGAAGCTATAGTGCTGATATTCAGTAATGTGATGTCAGCTGTTCGGTCAGGTTTTTGTAAGGAATTGTTTGCTTTGTTAAAATTGCGGTCCTACATAAAAAAAAGTGGTATAAGATTAATATGTTAAATTTACACTTTTACGGTCTACATAATTGTCGCACAATGCACCTGGATCTACATCACAACATCCCAAATCTTCATCTTTTAGACTAACTGACAGATTTCCTGAAAGCTGCAGGTATTGTTTCAGATATTTCTGATGAATGCATGTTAGACCTGAGACTACTTGAAGAGGTATCCTGCTGTAATGCAATCACAAAGGCAACACTCTCTCTTGAAAGGAAGGGTTTGTCTTCACTGGAAAACTCAACTCTTGACTGCCAAGGCAAGTTCGGAGGTCTACACATTTATTACACTTAGCGAGTGGTACAACACATCCACTACATTAAGTATTCCTACAAATACATGGTTGTGCGAGGTCTAGAGTAGAATATGAGCTGATCTTCGCAGTGGCTTACAGTTGGCTAAAGAAAGGTGTCTAATACACCAATCTGTGAAATAGAGAATTGTGCATTTGTTGCAACACTTTTAAAGGGAACCTGTCAGGCCTCTAAAGCCTCAGAAACTGACCCAGTGTAATTTAGAACATGAATCCAGCTTCCCAGTAACCTCTCCAGTACCGGAGCGTTTATTGGAAAATAAACTTTTAATGTTGTAGTTGGCATAAGCAAATGTACGTGGAGGGGAAATTTTTCATTGAGAGATTTCCAGTTTTGCCGGCTGTAATCATGCACCTCTAGGTGTGATCGACACCATCCTAACTACGAGGTGGAGGGGGTTGGTATTAAAAATGTATTTCTCTAATAACAGCCCTTGTCTCGGGTATCAAATACTATTGGGAAGATGGATTCATAATCCAAATTGTACTTCATCAATTTTTATAGGCCTGTCATGTTTCCTTTACATATTTGGAGTCTCATGAGATCGGTGAAGTTGCTGCAGTGTTATTAGCAGATCAGTAGGTTCAGTTATTCAACAGGAAAATTTCACTAGAAATGATAGGCAAGTCATACAAAAATATACCCAATTTGTTTTAATAGTATCATCTACTTACCTGTATAGAGACAAATGGACTATATTGCACAGAATACATTACATATTATTCACATCAGAGAAAGTACAAAAATGTTGGGCCACAGGAGTCTTAACACATATTTTGTAACGCTGCATAACATAAGAGTTTTAACTCAGATATACCTGTGTGCTGTCCTTGCACTCGTCATTAGCATGCGTTGCTATATCTGGCTTATGCTCGGGCACCCTTATGTCAAAAGTTGTTGACGATACCTTTTGATCATCTGGCAAACATATGAGATCATCTAGGTAAAAAATAAATGTGAAGCTGTTTGAGTGAAGTTCAAGCAAAACAAAATGAAAAAAAAAAACAAAAAAAAAAAAACAGATCTGACAGAACAGACCCAACATCAATAAGAGAACCATGTTATTGAAAATGAAAAACCAAGATGCTGTAGACATAGACATGGTAGGCTATCAATACTAAATGAAGACAAGGGCAACAGCATGGATCATTCCATAGGCACAGCATAGGTCGCAGCTTGCTGCAAATCCAGAACATTAACCCCCTTCCCTCCTCGGTCAAATTTAATTTTTGCGTTTTCATTTTTTCCTCTCTTATTACCACATAAATGTAAGGGAAAATGGCCCTCAAAAATCCAAGAGCAGTTAAATGATAAAACGCTGTTCCATTGTTTGTTTTTTGGGGTTTTCGTCACACATCATTTATTTTTAAGTAAAAACTCTCTGGAAGTGTGATTCTCCAGGTCAGTATGAATACAATTTTTTTTACTCTTTTATTGGCTTAAATTAAGAACTGCATTTTAAAAAAATTGTTACGGTCAATGGAGCTGTGTGGGGAAAGTTTTTGTGTAGCAAGCTGGAGTTTTTACTTACAAAATTTTAGGGCACATACTGCTTTGATTGCTTCTTATTGCAGGCACTGAAATAACACAATATGGAACTTGCTTAATAAATTTTATATTTTGATCGAGTGGACTTTTCTGAATGCAGGGATAACAAAAAAACCAAATATATATTTTCACACTCACTTTGTTGGTGCTGTAAAACACTGAGTTTTTTACGTGCCATTCAAAAAGTTAGCGGAACTTGACAGGACTGTTGTGAAAATGACAAGTTTTAAACAAATTCTTCTTTGCAAAAAGCTTGACATTTCTTGCAGTTTTAAGCTGTAACTAAAGTGTGAAAAAGTGATTGATGAACCAGGAACATAGTGTATAATGCATTTGTAGTCACATGAGCTACACTGACATACAGCCTAATGCACCACTACTTCTAGCAGAGGCAAGAAGGCTTAAATATATTACAGACCTGGAGGCCATTGTTTGGTCTCTAACTGCTATGGCAAATATAAGCATCCCGCAATTGTGTACTTGGGGTACCGAGGGTGTACAAAAAGTCCAATGCCTTTGTAAACTATCCAAATACCAATGTCCCTATAGACAACGGCATCTAGAGGGCTATACAATCAGGATTGGTGCATGCACTGATCATGGCAGTTGCAACAGAGTGCCAGCTGTAATATACAGCCAACACCTGGTGTTAATGGCGCTTGCTCAGCTCTGAAGAGGTGCAATGAGTACATGTACAGCAAGATGCTCAAAGCACTTAACACTTGCTGTCGAAGGATGAAATGGAAATCTTCTAAGAAAAAAAAAAAAAGGAGTTGGCTAGTAAGTGTAAGGAATCAAAAGCTACCTATATAGCTAATGTAAAAGAGGAAAGCCTACAAGCGTGGTACAGAGCAGGAAGGGCCTATTTGATCTATTTGCAGGAGGGAGCTCAGAGGCTTTTTTTTTTTTTACCAAGCAAACTTTGAGTTAGAAAATCCATTCAGTAAATTTCTAGCACATATCATTAAAGAAAATCAGACATTACAAGAAGTACTGAGTGCAACATGGTGAATTACTCCTGAATTCTTCTCCACAGAAAATAGATTTCAAAAGTGTTAGGTGGAATATATAGTCTCCAGCTCCATTGTACAGCTGAGGACAATAATGTGCATTTACACCAAATAGCTGCTGCCTACACTCAGAAGAGAGCTGAGGGAATTCTATTAGAAAACGGTATTACTTTAGACGCAGTTACAGAAGTTGTAATAGCGTTAGCTAATGGAAAGGCAATTGGGCTTGACAGCATACCGATTGAGGTGTTCAAAAGACAACTTAATGGTCCCATTCTTCTTTAAACTTACACCGAAGCTTTAACTGAACCCACTGGCCTATATTCATTATATGATGCTGCCATTGTGGTGTTGATTCTGTCAGATCAACAGACTAAGGAGTGTGGGACTTAAGTCACCGATAAAAATGAGTTCAGCCAAAGGTCTAATGTGTTTTGATTTTAGAGGGAGTTAACGGTCCAGTATGTCCAATTTCCTACTGCCAATCATTTTGTTATCTCTGAAATAAGCCGCCGATTGACCTGTCTGGCAGGAGCTCTTTCATTAAGATCTCAGGACATCTCAACCAAACGAGCACTTCTGTGTATGGGAGAGACTACCAAGGTGGCTGCTGGTCAAAGCACTGCACTGTCAGCATTTAAAATGGCTATGGTTCTGTCAAGTGAATAAGGTGCATGCCTTATTTATAGTGATGAGCAAACGAGCTTAGATAAGGTGTTATCTGAACATGCTCGTACACCATGTTCGAGTCACCGCTGCTGCATGTCTCGCGGCTGTTCGACTGCAACAACATATGCAGAGATTTCCTGTCTGTTAGGTAATCCCTGCATACGTTGCAGCTGTGAAACAGCAGCAAGACATGCAGCCATAGTATTTGAGGATACCGAAGATACTCTGTTAGCACCCGAGAATGCGCGGATAACACCTTATCCAAACACGATCGCTCAACACTACTGATTTCCTTTACACTTCACAAATACTTGCTACTTTGTGTAGTTAGAGCACTTAAATTCCCAATCAATATATCTGTGGGTGTAATATGAGAAAATGTGGAAGAATTCATGGGTTTTAAATACCATTTCAAGGCACTGTACCCCTTGATGGAATATTTGTCTTTATAAATACCGTATATACTCGAGTATAAGCCGACCCCCCTAATTTTGCCACAAAAAAATGGGAAAACTTATTGACTCGAGTATAAGCCTAGGGTGGGAAATGCTCCATAGATTATTCCCCCATATGGTGTCCCCAGAAGAAGCTCCATAGATTATTCCCCCATATGCTGACCCCATAAGAAGCTCCTTAGATTATTCCCCCATAAGAAGCTGCTTAGATTATTCCCCCATATGAAGCTCCTTAGATTATTCCCCCATATGAAGCTCCTTAGATTATTCCCCCATATGAAGCTCCTTAGATTATTCCCCCATATGAAGCTCCTTAGATTATTCCCCCATATGAAGCTCCTTAGATTATTCCCCCATAAGAAGCTCCTTAGATTATTCCCCCATATGAAGCTCCTTAGATTATTCCCCCATATGAAGCTCCTTAGATTATTCCCCCATATGAAGCTCCTTACATTATTCCCCCATATGAAGCTCCTTACATTATTCCCCCATATGAAGCTCCTCACATTATTCCCCCATATGAAGCTCCTTAGATTATTCCCCCATGTGCTGCCGCTGCTGCATGTAAAAATAAAAAAAATGACATACTCACCACTCCGTCGCCGGTTGCCAGATACTCACCTGTCCTGCGTCCATGGCTGCTCACCGCTATCTGCCACGTCATCTGTCAGTGACGTTTAGACTGCAGGGGGCGCGGCGCGCACTAATCACGTCACCGCGCCCTCTGCTGTCTGAAGTCAGTGACCGATGACAGACAGCAGCAAGCAGCCATGGAAGCAGGACAGGTGAGTATCGCTATACTTACCCATCCTGACGCTGTCTCTTGAGCCCCCAGCTTCTCCGCGCTCTCTCTTAATGCTGTGTTCAGCGGTCACGTGATTTAATGAGCGGTACCACGTGACCGCTGAAGGCAGGAAGGGAGATTGCGGAGAAGCTGGGGGCTCAAGAGACAGCGTCAGGATGGGTAAGAATGACCTGACCCCCCCGCCCCCCCCCTCCCCCTCCGACCCCCCCGGTGTATATGACTCGAATATAAGCCGAGAGGGGGACTTTCAGACCAAAAAAATGGGCTGAAAATCTCAGCTTATATTCGAGTATATACGGTACATATCTTTATTCTCCCAATCATGGGTTTTGCTTTCTTGTCACTCGTTCATAAAGGCCATATTTGTGGAATAAACTTGTAATAGTTGTCCTGTAAACAGATTCTCCCACCTGAGCTATGGATCTTTGAAGCTCCTCCAGAGTGACCATGGGCTCATTGGCAGCTTCTCTAAGGGTGTGTGCACACGCTGCGGATTCTGCTGCGGATCAGCAGCGGTTTTGGCCCTGCGGATCCGCAGCAGTTTTTGTTGCGGTGTACAGTACCATTATTTTTAATGGAAAACAAAAACCGCAGTGCACATGGTGCGGATTTTTCAACGTGGATTTCCTACGGTTTCATAACCGCAGCATGTCACTTCTTTGTGCGGAATCCGCAGCGGTTTTACACCTACTCCATTGTAGAGGTGTCAAACCGCAGGCTAATCCGCAGATTAACTGCAGGTCTTTTGACCTGCGGATTTTGCAAAGTCCGCAGCAGAATCCGCAGCGTGTGCACACACCCTTATGCTCTGCTTGGGATGTCACGTCTTGCCACACACCTAACATTTTTGGATGATGGATTGAACAGTTCTCCATGAGATGTTTGGAGCTTGGTCAAATATATATTAATTACATACACACACGTAAAAGTTTGAACACCCCTGCTCAAAATTACAGCTTGTAAATGCTTTTTCAGCCAGTCAGGAGTCTTTCAATTCTTGTCTGAGTGATTTTTATCCATTGTTCCTTGGAAAATTCTTCGAATTCTGTGGGATTCCTGGGTTGCTTTGCATGCACAGCTATTTTGAGGTCTAGCCACAGATTTTCAACAACGTTCAGATCAGGGGACTGAGGGCCATTGTAAAACTTCAGCTTGCGTCTTTTGAGGCAGACTATTGTGGATTTTGATGTGTATTTAGGATCATTAAACATTTGAAGAAGCCATCCTCTTTGTAACTTCAGCTTTTTTTTTTTTTACAGATGGTGTTACATTTCAATCAAGAACTTGTTGAAATTTCATTAAATCCATTCTTTCCTTCTTCCTGTGAAAAGTTCCCCGTGCTATTGGCTGCAACACAACCTCAAAGCATGATTGGAGAGATGGTTAGCAAGATGTTCTTTTCCTGAATTTCTGTGCCCTTTTTCTCCACAGATACCTTTGATCATTGTGGCCAAACAGTTATATTTTAACCTCATTGCGCCACAAGATTTGCTTGCAAAATATATCAGGATTTTTTTTTAGAAGTTCTCTTGCATACCTCTGCTGCTGAATTTTATGGTGAGGACGCAGGAGAGGTTTTCTTCTGATGACTCTTCCATTAAGGCCATATTTGTGCAGGTGTCTCTGAACAGTAAGTAGTACAATGTACCACAACTCCAGAATCTGCGGAATCTTTCTAAAAGGTCTTTTGAAGTCAAGCGGGGGTTACGATTTTTGATTGGTCTTAGAGACCTTATCTTGACCTCCACTGTTTGAAATGTAATTAAGAAATGGCAGTTAAACTGAAGAAATGGCAACTTGAAAACACTTTGATATCTTCTTATAGCCTTCTCCTGCTTTGTAGGCCTCCACCAATTTTGGTTTCTAGAATGCTAGGCAGCTGCTTAGAAGAACCCATTGCAGCAGTTATTTTGGCACAAGGTTAGCGGAAGGCTGGGTTTTTTTATTTCTGGAAAATCTGCATCACCTGGCCTTTCCCAACGATGATAGTGAACAAGCCATAACCCTAACAGGCAAATTAAGGTATTAAACATTGCTCAAAGATATATGAAAACACAAATCTCCTAGGGTGCCCAAACTTTTGCATAGGCCCATTTTCCTTTTTGTAATTTTTAAAATGCAAGAAATATATATTATATATATATACACATATACACACACACACACATATATACACATACATACATGTTTGCATGAAATACAAGGAAATGACTCATCTTTAACTTCAGCCCTTTTACAGATAATTCCACCTTGTCCCAAATACGCCGCGGATACCCCATATGTGGGGGTAAACTACTGTTTGGGCGCATGGCAGAGCTCGGAAGGGAAGGAGCGGCGGTTGACTTTCAGTGCAGAATTGACTGGAATTGAGATTGGACGCCATGTCGTGTTTGGAAAGCCCCTGATGTGCCTAACCAGTGGAAACCCCCCACAAGTGATCCCATTTTGGAAACTAGACCCTTCAAGGAATGTACTTAGATGCATGGTGACCACTTTGAACCCACAGGTGCTTCCCAGAAGTTTATAACTCTTAGGCTGTGTGCTCACGTTGCGTTTTTTAAGCGTTTCTGCAGCGCTTTTAGACAAGCGTTTCTGCTACGGAAACGCTTAAGAAAAGCATCCAATGTAATCATAATGGAATCCGCACATGTTGTGCTAATTGTGCGTTTTTTTCTGCTGCGGAAACGCTAAGCGGAAAAAAACGCAGCATGTTCATTAATTTTGCAGAAACGCACGCGTTTCCGCATACATTCAATTGTATTGTAAAAACGCATAGGAAAACGCATGCAAAAACGCTTAACAAAAGCGTCAAAAACGCTTACAAAAGCGCTTCATAAAAGGCATGCGTTTTCCCGGGAAGAGGGTGTGCGTTTCCGCTCAGGAATATTATGCATGAAAAACACTACGTGGGCACATAGCCTAAGCCTTGAAAATAATAAAATCACATTTTCCTCACAAAGATTATTATTTTATTTTAATAAGGGTAACAGAAGAACTTGCACCTTACAATTTGTCGTGCAATTTCTCCCGAGTACAACCATACGCTATATGTAGGGGAATACTACTTTTGAGGCACAGTGCAAAGCTCAGAAGTTAAGAGGCTCCATATTGGAGTTCAGATTTTGCTGGAATGGTTTGAGGGTGCCAAGTCACATTGGCAGAGGCCCTGAGGTGCCAGAACAACATAAACCCCTTATATGTGAACTCATTTTACTAACTACACTCCCCAATTAATTCATCTAGGGGTGCAGTGATCATATTAAGACCACATGAGAATCACAGTTTTACACCACTGAGCGGTGAAGAATGAATAAATTACATTTTTACCACTAAAATGTTGTTTTAGTCCCAAGTTTTTAATTTTTCTAAGGGCAAATAGGAATTTTTTTTTTTTTTTTACACAAAAAAAAAAAAAAGAGGTTCATTTTTTCCTGAGTGCGTCAATACGCTACATGTAAATCAGGAAATGTGTTTTAGGCAAAGCTCAGAAGGCAAGGATCGCCAGAACTTTCGGTTCTGATTTGCAGGTGCCATGATCCACTGGGTGAGCCCATGAAGTGCCAGAACAGCAGAACCCCCCATAAGTGACCTCATTCTACAAACTACACTTCTCAATGAATTCATCTAGGGGTGCAGTGATCATATTGACACCATGGGTGTGTCACAAAATTTTATACCATTGGCCAGTGAAGACAAAACTATATTTTTACTGCCAAAATTTTGTTTTAGCCCAAGATTTTACATTTTCACACAAAGTGGGTAAAAATGGTACCAAAATTTGTCCAACAATTTCTACTGAATGTGGCAATACCCCATATGTGGCTGTACAGTACTATTTATCCATATGGAGAGAATCAGGAGGAATAGAGCGCTATTTGACTCCTGGATCGCAGATTTACCTAGAACAGTTTGCGGACTCCATATACAGAGACACTAATTGCTATAAAGGGCAGAATCCCCCTCAAGTAACCCCATTTGGGAAACTATACCCATTGGGAAATTTATCTACAGGTGTAGTGCCAATTTTGACTCCATGGATATTTTCCAGAAACAAGCAGCAATGAATGTTGCTAAGTGAAAATTGCAAACTGCCATTGTAGTGACTAGTACACTGTACGTTGCAGTCACCAGTATGTTATGCCCAGCCCGTGCTTCTGCAGACATGCACCCATAAGATAGGCAGGCTCTCATCGCTTCAGAAATGCCAAACGTGGACATAAAGTGGTTTAGGTACACTGCGAGGCTCAGAAGGAGGGGGGCATTTGGATTTGGAAGCGCAGATTTTGCTGAATTTCTTTTGGCGGGTGAGGAGCCATTTCGCTTTTCCAGAGCCTTTGTGCTACCACATGGAAGCCCCCTATATTTCTGTTGACAGATGATGGACCTGAGTGAGGGATTGCTTTTTTGTGGATTGCGTTGAAGCTTTTATTGGGAACATATTATATAATGTTTGGGATCACATTTATCCGGTGCTCTACGCTGAGCACTTACTTTGGGGTTTCCACCTAAATCTCTGAGTGACGTGATTAAAATGAAACCCCTGAGGAATACATTCACTATAATTCTATAATGAGGCAGCAGAGTTACCCTGAACTCTACCTAGCCTCTTTTCAGCAGGGGTCCTTTTCAGAAGTGCACAAATTTGTGGCCGACGGCACTTTTAATGCAATCCTAAAAAGACAGACACTGCCGGATCACAGGTCATACAGCGTCCAGAGTGCCTCCACCTGCCTCATTATAGAGAATCTTCTGTCGGGGGTTCCATTTGATTCACGTATTTATTTCAGAGATTTACACGGAAACCCTGGTGTAAGTTCTCAGCACAGAGTGCAGGATAAATGTGCACAGAGCGTTAATGCAATCTTTGGAAGGCAGAATGAAAAAAATCAACAGGATGTGAAGAATGGGATTATTTTAAGCCGTTCCACGTGCAGTATAAGTGATTAGGCGGCTTTTTTTCTTTGGGTCAGTGCGATTACAGCGATATCAGATTTATATCGGGTTTTTAGGTTTGGCAGCGGTCACACACTAGAAGATGTTTTTTATTGCAAAAAATAGTTTTTCCATATTTTGGTCCACAGAGCCATGTGAGATCTTGATTTTTGCAGGACGAGTTGACGTTTTTATTGATACCATTTTTGGGCACATGACTTTTTAATTGCTTTCTATTCCGATTTTTGGGAGAATGAATAAAAACCAGGAATTTTTTTTTTTTTTTTTAGAGGGGGGCTATGCTGTTCCGTGTGGTAAAATTGATAAGGCAATTTTATTCTTCGGGTCAGTACGATTACAGCGATATCTCATTTATATAGTTTTATGGTTTGGTGCTTTTACACAATAAAAACTATTTTATAGACAAAATTATTTTTGCATCGCTTTATTCTGAGAGCTATAACTATTTTTTCGTTGATGGAGCTGTATGCAGCTTGTTTTTTTTTTGGGACAAGACTACGTTTTCAGCGGTACCATGTTTATTTACATCCGTGTTTTTTATCGCATTTTAATCCACTTTTTGTTAAGCAGTACGATGAAAAGCATTTTTTTGCATTTTTTTTACGGCGTTCACTAAAAGGTGGGGCAGTTTTATAGGTCAGGTCGTTGTGGGCGCGGCGATACCAAATATGTGTACTTTTATTGTTTATATATTTTTCATTCATATATTAATAGATACAATATATTCTAATTTTTAAAAAAATATTTTTACAATTATTCAAAGGTTTGTTTTTTTTTTATACATTTTTTTTACTTAGTCCCACAATGGAACAATCATTTTTTGGAGACTGATCGCTTCTATAGCATGGGGATGCAGCAGCATCTCCATGCTCTAGAAACTGTCAGCTCTGCAGTGACAGGGAAAGTTGCTCATCATGCACTGCGCATGATCAGCAAGTTTCCTAGCTCTGGTGACTCGGATGTCATCATGACGACATCGGGTCACGATGGCAACGATTGGGACCCCACATCACATCGCAGGGTCTCTGATGCAAAAGCAGAGGGGCTGTCAGTTCTCTGCCGGCTCTCGGAATGCAGCAATCTCGCTCGATCGTAGCATTTCGGGGGTTAAAGTGCCCGGAGCGGTGCGTGACTGCTCCTTGCACTTAGTTGCGTGTGTTAGCTGTCAGAATCAGATGACACCCGGCGGCGATCACCTGCACACCATCCGTGTGCATGGGCAATAGCGCAGCGTAATATTCCGGCCCTGGTCAGATAGACCCAGGTCACATGGACGGATTATTACGTCTAATGTCAGAAAGGGGTTAAATGGAATCTGTCTCCAGGATTTTGCTACTCCAGAGTGCTGCACGATATAGGGGTAACAACCCAGATTCAAATTATGCATCACTTTGCTGTTTGCTTCAATTTTGATTAAAAAAAAAAAGTGTTTGCTGCTGATCTACCAGTTCCCTGAATGCCGAGCTCTGTATATAGCCCTGCACCCACCTCTGATTGGCAACTTTCTGTTTACTCTGTGCATAGGTAGAAAGCAGACAATCAGTGGTGAGGTGGCTTATATAGAGATATCATGGCAGCAGGTTTACTATTACTCTAATGATAAGATCAGTATTATCAGCAATAGATTATGAAAACAATTGCAAGAGCCCAGTAATTGACACATTGCTGGAATCAGAATCTCCGTCTCTACATTATACTGCTCTCAGATTAGGTAGTCAACATATTGTTAACATATTTTCTTTTTTTTCCGTAATTTTTTCAAAATAAAAATATTAACCATAGCAGCTATGGTAATCAGACAAATGATGTTATAATTATCAATGTGAATACTATGATTCAATTAGAAAACATAATATTCAAAAACAGGAGGTCCCCAGAAATTTAAAAAAATATAGACAAAATTGGCAAGATTCACTATTCACAATATTCAAATATTGCGTTATTGACTGCTCTTTTCCATTGCATTGATTAAACACTGGAAATGCTTGTAAAGGCTTTATTCACTCTTTATGAACGAATGTACATCGATATAAAGTGATATGGTTGTATTCTGCTTCCCTTTAGTGTATTTTTCACACTGTATGTGAGCAGTTACCCAAGGCTGAGTTGTCTGAGTACATTTTGGTGGAGTTGGTATAAAATGGACTGAAAATATATTATCAATTGGGTTTAGTAGTACAATGCAATATGGGCTGTGATTTTTTTCATAAGAATTTGGGAAAATTATGAAATGTCCTATAAATGTCTGTTCCGTTCCTGATGTAAGGATCTCGGCTTTTAGTTGAGATGAATCTGTGCTGCACTGAGGTTTGGCTTACAGACTCCACAGCACTGCAGTTGACTTAATCTTGAAACCTGTGTAGTTTGTAAGTATCCCTCAGAAGCACTATACATACAGTGGCATGTAACAGTTTGGGCACCCCGGTCAAAATTACTGTTAATGTTAACAGTTAAGAAAGTTGAAGATGAAATGATCTCTAAAAAAACCTGAAGTTAAAAATGACACATTTCCTTTGTATTAAAGGCAAAGAAAAAAAAAAAATATAGATATACACACATATATATAAAATGGGCTGATGTAAACATTTGGCCACTCTTGGAGATTGTGTGCTCAGATAATGTTGACCAAGGTTTCAGACCTTAATTAGCCCGTTAGGGTTATGGCTTGTTCACCATCATCATTAGGCAAGGCCAGAATAAGCAAACTTCCCAGAATTATAAAAACCCAGCCTCCTCTAACCTTGTGCCAAAAAACAGCAGCCATGGGTTCTTCTAAGCAGCTGCCCAGCTCTCTGAAAAGTGATGGTTGTCTACAAAGGAAGAGAATGTTGTAAGAAGATAGCAAAGAGTTTCCATGTTGCCCTTTCCTCAGTTCGAAAAGTAATTAAGAAATATCTGTTAACAGAAACAGTAGAGGTCAAGATAAGGTCTGGAAGACCAAGCAAAATTTCAGTGAAACCTGCACTTAAGATTGCTAGAGAGGCAAATCAGAACCCCAGCTTGACGGCAAAAGACATTCAGAAAGATTCAGCAGACTCTAGAGCTGTGGTACATTGTTCTACTGCTCAGAGACACCTGCACAAATAAGGCCTTCTTGGGAGAGTTAAGGCTGGTAGTGCAATAAGAGACAGCGCTGCTGTAGTAGAATTCAAGATATCTTTATTGCCAACGCATTTCCTGAGCCAGTCCCAGCTCACTTCATCAGGGCCCTGATGAAGTGAGCTGGGACTGGCTCAGGAAACGCGCTGGCAATAAAGATATCTTGAATTCTACTACAGCAGCGCAGTCTCTTATTGCACTACCAGCCTTCTCTTTGTACCTAGTCCTTGGACCTCATGCAGACTGCTGCAGCTGTTCTATGCGATTATAGGTGTTGTGACTCTCACAACCCTGTCAGGTGAGCCTAACATTTGCTGTGCACTCTTCTACTTTCCATACAGACCTGTCAAGGTGAAAATATATTTTCTTATATAACTTTTATACTTTTATACTGTGAAACAATAAGTTTTTCCTAATTGCTTGCTAATGCAAATGTAACTGTATTAAAGATGGCTGCCAGTGTTCACTTTCACTTAAATTCAGTGTCTAAGTTAAGTTAAGTTTCATTTCTCCTAAAAAAAGATAACTCAGGAATGTGAAGAAGAAGTAACCATCGGGAGACTTTTTGACGAATCAGAGAGAGACTGGACACTAGATGTATACTGCATAAACCCCGCCTAATGCACGCCTTCCCCTAACACTCAATATAGTATTGTGTATTTGTAAATAAAGCCAGTTGTTGTACTGCTCCTGACAGGTGTGGATGCGGGACATTAGCTAAGACTGAATCAGCTGCGTGTCTGAGTCATTCTTAATTGGTACCAGATGTTTTGCGCTCGCACAATGATTTGGAATGACTGGTGAATGAGGATTTATTGTCGTTTACGACCCCGACAATTTGGAGCCCAACGGGGGGCGTGGACAGTGATCCGAGGCTCCTCTGGACCCATGCCTGGATGTCTGTGGATGATACCTGTAGTGGCTGACCTCGAGGACTGATCACCCTCCAAAACACGGTAAGTGAGATCATATACACTGTATGTGTCACACTTGCTAGTGTCTCAGCCGTTATTGGTTTGTCTGTGGTCTCCTTGGGTCTGAGGGGTGACCGGTCGAGTGGTGAGACTGAGTGCGATCCTGTGCCACGCTCTGAACCAGCAACTGAGAGACGTCGCATTATGCGCGTCCTCGTGTACACCACACCTCCTCCACCGGTCATTGTACTCCATTTAACCACCCTACCCGTGACTATTGTCTAGTAGTGAAGTGGAGTGATAAATTGAGCTAGTTGCAGATTGTGGGGCAACTTAGAGGAAGGGATAGGAGACGCAGCCTCTGTGATATTGTACCAACTAGGTAATTAAGACGTCCCGAGAAGGGACCACCTGTATTTCTGTGGAGGGCTCTCACTAGGAGACCGCCTCCCGACTGTTGGAATATCGTGGCAGGATAATCTGTTAATCACTGCTGTTCAAGGTTAGGGAAAGGAAATATTGAGCGCGAGGCTCTTTTCCTAGTACGTCGAACGTGAGGCTCCGTACTGTGGAACATCAGTGTTGATATCGCTGCCAGTGGTTTTTCTGCAGAGAACCATAGTATTCTGTAAGAGTCATGCTGCGTATCTTAAAGCAGAAGAAGTCTGTGCCCCACAAGTTAGATGAGGATGCTGTGGAGGTCAAGGAAATAGTAGAGTCACGGGAAGGCAAGAAGGCAGTCAAGAATGTTGAGAGATTGTATAAGCATGTAGGATTGCCCTCGTCAGGGAGATTACAGCCGGCTATGTGGCATAATCTCATAGAGAACAAACGAGGCATGTTGAAAGATAAAGGATTGTTAGAACAAGCACAAGCTCATCTGCGAGTTGCGCGAGGCTTGAAGAATGAAGGATGGAAAGAGATTGATGGGGAAGGAGGATCAGACAATGCGGAACCTGTGTTTGGTTATAAAATGCCTTTGAACTGTGATCTTATAGATTGTAAAATGGCCGCCGTGCCACTGATGATGAAAATGCAGTCCCAACCACCGCCCTATAATGGCGACAAGACGAGCTCTCCAGAAGCGTGGGTGTGTCCTGTTTGTGGCGTGCAGAATCCAACCTGGGTGGAAACCTGCCGTGTGTGTGGGGCGGGCCGTCCTTGGGGTTCCGCCCAGACCATGGACGGAAGTGGGGCATGCCACGCCTCCACCGGCAGCCATCTTGGTGCACCCGGAATTCCTCCCCAGCCACTATGTCCGCTGGTAACACTTTCCGGCGAGTACTATCAGGGACCACCACTTCCTGAGAAAACTCCGGCACCGACCGATGCTGTTCCCACCTCTAATGTTCCTGTTTCTGTTCCGGCCTCTGGGCCTAGTCTCCCGGTGCAACCCACTGTGATATTTGTAAATACACCTGGTCAAGGTCCCTTCACTCTTGATGCCCTGACCGGCAGTACGGCTTTCCGGTCCGTAATGCGTATGAGGCGCCAAGCTATCGGAGATGATGAGGGATCAGAAGATTCTGACAATCAGGTTGCTACAATTCCCCCTGCCCCGCCACTGCTATTAGGTCCGTTCGAATCCCCCCGGCCCGGAAGGAGCCCACTACCTACCCCTCTCAACAAATCCTCTAGGTTGCCCCATGACCCTGAAATCTGGTTCCCCTGTCATTCACGCTATTACATCACACCTCAGGGCTCCCAGGTTCTTTTCTCAGTGGGGTATGGGGACATAGTTACCCACCAGGTAGGAGCCATAGTGAACCCAGCTAACTCTACCCTGTCGCATAGAGGTGGTTTGGCCCAACAGATAGCTAAAAAGGGAGGCCCAGCCATAACCCAAGAGTGTCAGGCCTACCTTACCAATTATGGCCCCTTGCATCCAGGAGACGCTATGTCCACCCAGGGAGGGAATTTGCCCTGTGATATAGTGTTACACACTGCAGGCCCTATATATGATTACAGGACACCCGAGCATTGCCGTACAATATTGCAGACCGCCTTACAGACAGTGCTTATCTTTGCAGGACGGCTAGGGAGAGATACACTTCCTCGTAGAACTTTGGCTATACCATTGATATCTTCAGGACTCTTTGGATACCCACTGGGCCCCTGTATGAAGGAACACGTTGAAGTCATCAAGAATTGTCTCCAATCAACCCCAGATCTCGATTTACAAGAAGTTAGGATCGTCTGTTACCATGAATCCGGATTAGAGGGCATCATGCCCTTGGTAGCTGAATACATGATACCACTGATGCACACAGGTATAAAGCCCCTGGATGAGGTAATATCCACAGCACCCCCAACTGCCCCGAAGGATGAGGCAGTGACACATGACGAAGAAGAAGAAGGGCTGAAGCTGAAATACAAACCCTTCACTCCGGTACAAATTGATGCTATTGTTAACAAGTTACCTGACCCGGACAAATTTCCCATGCAGTATGTAAGGAAACTGGAACAGACTAGGAGCATCTACGGGGCTACATGGTCTGATCTATCAGGCATCACCTCAATCAAAGCCTCCGAATATTTTCTCCCCACCATCATGAAGGAATTGGACCCCACTAAAGCAGGACCTCTCAACAAGTTCAAGTCTGGAAAGGAGTTTATCGCTCAACTCACAAAGTGGGCCCAGGATCGTCTCTGTGACGAAGCAGGATCAATACAGGATATACAACAAGAATCTGGTGAAGCTGTGGAGAAATACGCTGCCAGACTAACTATGCAGTTTGAAGACTTGGGTTATTCAACTCATGTGAAGACGCAGGCAGCCTTGTTGGTCCGTGCTTTTATTGATGGTCTGGAAGATCCACTGAAGGATAAGGTCATGAAGCTTCGTCCCGAATTACCTGATGGTCCCCTAAAACAGGCCCTCACTGTTGTGAAGAGTTATCAGAAAATGCTTCAAAGGGAAGAAAAAGAAGCAGAAAAGGAAGCAGAGAAGGAAGCACAGAAGGACAAAGGCAAGAAGAAACCAACCATGTATATGGCAGAAGCCTCAGAAGTACCTGTTATGGTGTATCAGGCTCAGGATCGGTATGGATCACCACGCTTGAGGCCGAGAGGGTCCCAGGGCCAAAACTACAGGGACAGACCAGTTCGTGATGACCAAGGGAGACCTCTGTGTTGGGAGTGTGCCAGCCCTGGTCATATGAGAAGAAGTTGTCCTCGCAGGGGGCACCCTCAGAGACCTCTTCCTCCTCCACACTCATGAAGTTCAGGCCAACCGGTGCCCACTTTTCCCGCCACCTGTACTTCCTCGTCTTGTGGTACAGTGACCCTGGAAGTGGACAATCAACCTCTCAAGTTCTTAGTGGACACTGGGGCGGCCACCTCTGTTATCTCGTCATCTCAGCTGCCTCCTACAATCTCCCTGTCTTCAGATTTCCTCACATGTATTGGAGTTGAAGGTCAACAAACCTCATCACCACTCACTGTTCCCGTCCCAGCTGGCCCATTATCTGGTGTCTTTGCCAAATTTCTGGTGTCTGAAACCTGCCCCGTCAACCTTCTAGGAGCTGACCTCCTTCAAAGGCTTCACGCTACCATCATCTTCGGTGATCAAGGGATGGAATTGCAATTACAAGATCCTGCCTCACAACAAGGCACTGAAGATCGTTGTGTCCTTAAGGCTTTCCCTCTGATGATGATGACTCTGCAAACGACACCTTCCCCGGATTTGCCCAATCTACCTACCACTCTGTGGTCAACTGGACCTGAGGATGTGGGTCTGCTCAAAGTGCCTCCAGTAAAAGTCCACCTCAAACCTGGGCACCCATACCCCAGACTACCTCAGTATCCGCTTAAGGCTGCCCAAGAGCGGAGCCTTGGAGTTCAGATTACCTCCCTCTTACATTCTGGAGTGCTAATCAGATGTGTTTCACCCTGTAACACACCCCTGTTTCCAGTGAAGAAGAAGACAGCTCCTGGAGACCCTCCGAAGTACAGACTTGTACAGGACCTCAGAGCAGTCAATTCAGCCACCATCTTGGAAACTCCTGTGGTACCCAACCCAAACACCTTGCTTTCTCAAGTGCCTACTTCAGCAACACTCTTCACCGTTATTGACCTGGCTAATGCTTTCTTCAGTGTCCCGCTTCATGAAGACTCACAGTTTTTATTTGCCTTCACGTTTCAAGGATCTCAGCTGACCTGGACCAGGACACCACAGGGTGCCCAGAACTCCCCTAACCAGTTCACTCATGCTATGAAGATGACCCTGGATCCGTGGGTGTTACAGAATCTTCATGTCACGCTTCTCCAGTATGTTGATGACCTACTCCTCTGTGGAACTGAAGAGAATCTGTTTGCTGCTTCTGAGTCCTTGCTCCTTTTTCTTCATTCTGCCAACTGCAAAGTCTCAAAGGCCAAGGTCCAGTGGTGCAAAGAGAAAGTCGTCTTCCTCGGACACTGCATCTCTCAAGGCTCGAGACACCTCACCGAGGACAGAAAACATGCAATCGAGGATATCCCTTATCCAAAGACATACTCTGCTATGCAGTCTTTCTTAGGACTCATTACCTACTGCAGACAGTGGATTCCGGATGCTTCAAGACTCATGCAACCTTTGTATGATTGCCTCAAGACTGGAGGACCGGACTGGGATCATGCTGAAAATCCGTATATCTATGCTCAGCAAAAGGACTGTTTCCTGGCTCTCAAGGAAGCTGTTGTCAGCGCCCCTGCTCTGGGTCTCCCTGACTACACTCAGCCGTTTCATCTCTTTGTTTCAGAATCTGAAGGACATGCCTCTGGTGTGCTGGCACAGAAACATGCTGATCGTTTCCGTCCTCTGGCCTACTACTCAGCCAGGCTAGACCCTGTTGCCAGAACTGCTCCTTCCTGCCTCAAGGCTGTGCATGCAGCCCATGTTCTTCTGGATAAGTCTGCTGACATAGCACTTGGTCATGACTTGGTCATTCAAGCTGGACATGATCTCTCTGCTGTCCTCCAACAAACATCTCCTAAGCATCTAACGAGCCAAAGACATCTCAGACTTCAGTGCTCTCTACTTCTGCCCTCCAACATCACCTTCCAGAAATGTACTACCATCAACCCAGCCACTTTGCTTCCACATTCTAGGGGGGAGTTCCCTGACGGGTATAAGGACTTACCAGACGGGAGGTCACCTGATGACCCGCATGACTGTGTAAAAGCACTGGAACAAGAAGCCTCTGCACCACAAAATGTGGTAACTCAAGAACTTCTCAACCCTGATTTGTAACTATGGACTGATGGATCTCGATTTGCAGACTCTTATGGCAAGTTCCACACTGGATATGCGGTCACCACTGAAACAGAAGTCCTTCTGGCTGAAGCCTTGCCACCTCACCTTTCGGCTCAAGAAGCCGAACTTGTGGCCCTACAACAAGCATGTTATCTAGCAGAAGGGAAGACGGCCAATGTCTACACTGACTCAAGATACGGCTATGGAATCTGTCACGATTTTGGATTCCTGTGGAAGTCCCGAGGGTTCATTACGGCTACAGGAACCCCTGTTAAACATGCACTAAGGATTAAAGCCCTGATGAAGGCATTGGAGCTACCTGTACAAATTGCGGTGATCAAGGTCAAAGCTCACGGGAAAGTCAATTCGAAGGAGACTAGAGGAAACCATTTAGCAGATCAAGCTGCTGCCATAAAGAATGTCTCAGCAAAGTGGGAAGAAGAAGAAACAGCACCAGAAAAACCCTGTTGGGAAGGCACTGATACACCTGTGATGCCTGTGCTTACCAGAGCACAAACAAGAGAACAGGCAACCAAAGAAGCTACCCAAGCCGAAGAAGAACGAGACTTTGAGAAGTCCGAAGCCCGAAGAAAGAAGAGGGAGTTGATAGAAGACATGGAAATGGAATACCCTGCCACCGGATTTGTCTGGAAGCCAGCCCGACCACCTGAAGAGAGATTGTGGGAAGAACAAAAGTTGACCTCTAAAGAAGAAAAGAAGCAGTGGGAAGCTGCAGGAGCCATTCATGGGAATCGTAGTTCTGCCGGACAAAACCAATTTCCTAGACTCTATAAGGTGGATGGGAAACCCTGTCTACCCAAAAGAATGTATCCAGCCGTTGCAGCATGGGCTCATGGATCAACTCATCGAGGAAAGAACCAAGCTCTGGCCTGTATCAAGAAGCTCTACTGGGCCCCAGGAATCTCTACCACTGTCACAGCCTACTCAAGAGCCTGCCCAGTCTGTGCCATCTGTAACCCAACAGCCACCGCCAAGGTTCCACTTCAGCATCTTGCCAAACCAGACTACCCTTGGCAGAGAATCCAGGTTGATCATATTCAGATGCCCAAGTCAGGAAAGTATGAGTACGTCCTAGTGGCTGTGGATATGTTCTCAGGATGGCCCGAAGCCTACTCAGTGACCAACATGACTGCCAAAACTACAGCTAAGAAGCTTATCACTGAAATTTCGTGCAGATTTGGAATTCCCGAAGTTGTTGAATCAGATCAAGGCCCAGCCTTCACTGCCAATGTCTACGAGGAATTGTGGCACATGTTAGGGACAGATTTGGGTCTGCACACCCCCTATCACCCCTCCAGTTCAGCCAAAGTTGAGAGAATGAACTCCACAATTAAGACCCAGTTGCTTAAAATGAGCCAGGACCACCCACTCCCATGGCCAGATTTGCTCCCCGTGGTCCTATACCATATCAGACACACCCCACAGGGAAAACACGGCCTGACTCCCTTTGAGATTCTTTTTGGTGCTCCACCTAAAATAGGAGACATTAGGCCACAAGAGTTGTCTGAGACAAATGATAAAGTTGTACAATTTGTGATTGCATTGTCTAAGGAA
Organism: Dendrobates tinctorius; assembly: GCF_039654945.1. NCBI lineage: Eukaryota > Metazoa > Chordata > Amphibia > Anura > Dendrobatidae > Dendrobates > Dendrobates tinctorius. The sequence continues at coordinate 23,534,038 of NW_027361783.1, forward strand.
CTGTCTAACACCCACTCTACAGTTTCTGCTTCTCTTCCAGAATCCACAGGTGACGTGGTCCATGACTTTGTGCCAGGAGACCTGGTGTATGTGAAAAAGTTTGTGCGCAGAGATTGTCTCCAGCCGAGATTTGAAGGACCCCACACGGTGATCCTGGTCACCCCTACTGCAGTAAAACTTGAAGGAAAAAGCACCTGGATTCATGCTTCACACTGTAAAAGAGACCGAACCAGTGTTTAGTCACAGTAGTGACTGAAGGGAAATGTTGCTGTTGTTTTTGACCTTGGGACTGGGGGCCATCCTCGCCCCTACCTCTTCGGCCCCTATTGTAAATAAGAATTCTGGTCCCTTTATTCTCTGGGTAAACCTGACAGCACCGGTGAATATCTGGCGATTTGATTTCTGTGATGTAGTCAAGTGCCTTGAGACTGAACGGGTGGTAGAGGGGATCATCCAGTTCTATATGTGTGTTACCAGACAAGACAACAATAATTGTCATTATTGGACAGATGCTGCCTGGAGTACGGGGAATAATTGGGGATATAAACCTAGCGAAGCCATGTTCCCCAAGGATGGGACGGGTAGGAGTCTTCGTGAGAGAATGCATCTAACAGCCCTTCTGCAACCATTTAGGGGCTGTAAATGGGGTAGAAGCTGTCACCCCCTTCTCCTAAATCTTGAAAGCCCTCAATCTGCTGATCTGCAGACGTTCGTACTAGGAAGGCATTATAATTATGTATTTAGTGCTGGACCTTATGCGTATTTAGGCCATATACGGCTTCAGGATATTAGCTTCAGACCAACCAAGGCCCCCGTTACCAGTACACCTAAAATAGGCCCAGGTGAGCGTTTGCAAAATGTAGTTAATGAAGTGATCCCCATTCCAGGTCTCAGTTGGCAAGAGGTTTTCTCCATAGAAACACAAACAGCCCCAAGGAAAAATTTGTGGTTAGAATGGGTGAGGTACAATGTAAAAGTCCAGAATATCTCTGTAGGATGTATTGCTTGTGCTGCTGCGAATACACACCTATACACACATGCATTGCTTTTCCCTGATGACAACACCACTGCCTGTGTCATGAATTTGTTGAAAGGTTTGAAGCCCACTGATTGCCCAGATTACGTCCCACTAATTCATAAGGAACCCAAACTAAAGGTCCCAGGAGAAGTAACTGTATTAGCTGACAATTACACCTGCTATAATTCCCACGACACCACAGGTACACCAGTAGGGATCTTCGAGACAGGTTTCTGCAAAGAGAATAGTTCTCTAGATACTGACTTGTTAATCAAACATACACAATATATGTATGACATTTATTGGTTATGTGGAGATGGTAAGCTCCGTCCTAGGTTGCCAAATGCCTGGACAGGCCAATGCACCCTTGTTAAACTAGCTATGCAGTTCAAGATTCTACCCTGGGATCCAAAGATACCTGATGAACCTACCAGGAAAAGGAGAAGCCTCGATCAGCTCCATATGAGTTATGAAGAAGATCCACTAGTATATATTGATGCTATTGGAGTGCCAAGGGGGGTGCCTGACCAATTTAAAGCCCAGAACCAGATCTATGCTGGCTTTGCTTCTATAATCCCACAGGTGCAGATTAATAAAAATGTTGAATGGATCAATTACATATATTACAGTGAACAAAGGTTTGTCAATTTCAGCCAAGATGCCTTCCAAGGTATAGTTGAAGAATTGGGCCCTAACACTAGAATGACACTCCAAAATCGACTAGCCCTTGATATGATATTAGCTGAGAAAGGAGGAGTTTGTGGGATGGTGGGAGAGGAGTGTTGTACCTATATCCCTCAGAACTCTGGAGTGAATGGAAAAACCATGATAGCCCTTAAAAAGATAACTGGGTTAGCAGCAGAATTGAAAACTAATGCTGGAGTAGACACATCTTTCTTTTCCGGCTGGTTGGGTGGACTCAAGGGATTCCTTCAACAAGCTTGTATAGTACTGATTGCCCTCCTTGTAATTGGATCGATAACTCTTTGTTGTGTTATTCCCCTGTATAAAAAGGTTATTGCCAAAGCAACTCCGACTGGCACCTTCCTCAATCAAGAAGTAGACCCACCAGAGTACGATGGTACTGATCTAGGGGAGATCCCTAAGTATATTCCCCTCAAGAGAGTAGACAAAACCCCCCATTCTCAGATGATGTTAAGAGACTTAGTTTAGGGACAGCGGGAGAACTCCATGTGAGGTTAGTGAAGGGTTCAGCTGCCTGGAGGCCTCTCGCTAGGGGAGAGCTTCTGAGGTGTCTGGATGAAGAAATCCACCTCCCCTTTTCCCATCGCATGGACAGTCTCGAAGGATCTTTCATTAAGGGAAAAACTTAGTGTTTAGGGGGGATTGTCAAGGTGAAAATATATTTTCTTATATAACTTTTATACTTTTATACTGTGAAACAATAAGTTTTTCCTAATTGCTTGCTAATGCAAATGTAACTGTATTAAAGATGGCTGCCAGTGTTCACTTTCACTTAAATTCAGTGTCTAAAGAGTTAAGTTAAGTTTCATTTCTCCTAAAAAAAGATAACTCAGGAATGTGAAGAAGAAGTAACCATCGGGAGACTTTTTGACGAATCAGAGAGAGACTGGACACTAGATGTATACTGCATAAACCCCGCCTAATGCACGCCTTCCCCTAACACTCAATATAGTATTGTGTATTTGTAAATAAAGCCAGTTGTTGAACTGCTCCTGACAGGTGTGGATGCGGGACATTAGCTAAGACTGAATCAGCTGCGTGTGAGTCATTCTTAATTGGTACCAGATGTTTTGCGCTCGCACAATGATTTGGAATGACTGGTGAATGAGGATTTATTGTCGTTTACGACCCCGACAGACCTACGCATTGGAAGCGCCCTGTCTCCCCCTTTTTCTTTCTTGGGAGAGTTATCAGAAGAAAACCTCTCCTGAGTCCTCACCATAAAATTCAGCATCAGAAGTATGCAAGAGAACATCTAAACAATCCTAATGTTTTTTGGAAACAAATCCTGTGGACCGATGAGGTTAAAAGAGAACTCTTTGGCGACAATTATCAAAAGTATGTGTGGAGAAAAAAGGACACAATTCAGGAAAAAAAAAAACATCTCGCCAATAATTAAGCATGGAGATGGTTCAATCATGCATGGGGTTGTGTTGTAGCCAATGGCACAGGGAACATTTTAGAGATCAAGGAAATAATGGATTCACGGAAATGTCAACAAAATTCTTGATGCAAACATAAAATTTGTAAAAAAAAAAAAAAAAAAAAAAAAGCTGAAGTTGAAAAGCGGATGACTTCTACAAATGGATAACAACCATAAAACACACATCAAAATCCACAATAGACTACATCAAAAGGCACAAGCTGAAACTTTTAATATGGCTCTCACAGTCCCCTGAATATCACTGAAAATTTGTGGCTAGACCTCAAAATAGCATTGTATGCAAGACGACCCAGGAATCTTACAGAACTAAAAAAAATTTTTTCAAAGAAAAAAGGATAAAAATCATTGAAAGACTCCTGGCTGGCTACAAAAAGCGTTTACAAGCTGTGATACTTTCAAAAGTGGGTACCACTAAATACGAACCATGCAGGGTGCCCAAACTTTTGCATCAGCCCATTTTCCTTTTTGTAATTTTTAAAATGTAAAAAGACAGAAAAAAAATTTTTTTTGCCTAAAATACAAATGGGTAATTTTAACTTTAGGCACTTTAGAGATCATTTCATCTTTATGCTTTACTGTTCACAATAACAATTTTGACCATGGGTGCCCAAACTTTTATATGCCATAGTATATATGCTATTAGTACTAAGTACAGGGGGGAAAAAAAGGCAAGATAAAACAAACTTGTACAAACCTGGCATTAAGGTGTTATCGCAAAACTTTATGGTATCATCGTGATCAGAATTTTCAGAGTCAACCGAATTCCTCAATAGTACAATAGGTTCTTGCTTCTCTGGAGAAATTATATGATAGCCAAAAGAAGGCTGTGCAAAGAAACAAGAATTACAATTCAGAGACAACTGTAAAGCGCAGCGGAATATGTTAGCGCTATATAAAAATAAAGATTATTATTATTCTATCATCGACTGTAAATACAGAGATATGCATAGCTACCGAGTGATAGATATTTTTCTTTTTGAACCAGACAGAAGAATCATGGTGTAAATTGGAGCGATTTGCTGTTTGAAATACAGTATCAATCGGTGTTAAAGTGTACTACAGTCTGTAGCCGAAGGGTCTCCAGGTTCCTATGAAGGCCTAAAGCTAGGTCATGTCTATGCTGAATACACGTCGTAAAGCCTACAGACGGAGGTCTCCTGTTATGCAGGTATATTGTTTAATGTAACAAGCTTGTCATGTCCTAACATGAACACTCAAATAAGAACAAAATGTGCTCCCAGGAGCTGGGATTTACGGTAAGTGCTCGAGTAATACAATTTAAAGTCACCCCATATTCAGTGTGTGCACGATGTACAAAGCACTGCTGAATCTTTCAGTTGGGTGGAAAATGCACTGAAGTCATTTGCTCAAACACATTTACTTAACTTGGTTACAAGGCGACAACGGACATTGAATTTTGCAGTAACAGAGTTGTCCAGAAAAGAAACATATCACCATCAATGATAAAATGTATGATCGCTGGGAGCAGAGATGACTCATCAATTATAAGAATGGCAGGCACCATAAGGCATAGGGAAGGTGCATCTGACTGCGGAGCCCACTAGGAGATAAGCTAGATAGAATCGCCATTCAGTGCCCATTCCCCCCTCTCACTACTACCCCAGATGATGCCTTGATTGGGAAGCCCAACTGACCAATGGGAAGAAAGAGGAAGGGGCGTTTAAATTCAGTGCCTAGGGTCAGTGACTTCCTCTTTCTCCCCGGTAGACCCTTTGGTAGCTGTTGTCCCACCCTCTATCACTAATAGACTTGTGGTTGTGGAGTGCGGCTATGGTTCTAAAATGTTATTTAAAAAAAAAATTATATATAATTTTCATAATTACTATTCACATTGTTATTGTTGTTATGACTTCACAGCGGTATTTAGAGGGGGTGGGGCAAAGATTTGTAACCTTTCATCTGCTTGCTTGCCCAGCGGTCAGCAACGGAGCCTTCAGCGATGAGTCCGATGCGAACTGTACTTGCCTCTCTCTCTGCTTATAAATTTAATAAACTGTGACCGACCTGTTCAACCCATCCATGCCCGTCGGTGTTTGTTATTCCGGGATTAGAGGGAGGCTCTGCTTACGACACACGGGTCTCTGCAGTCTGGGGGGGCACAAAGTCTCCCATGTGAATGAAACATTAAATTGAGAAGTGGACCTAAATGCTAACTCTCAGTCTGAGGCTAAGGTATATTCATTTTTGCAGCTTTTTTTTTTTTTTTAAACTTATTGCTGGTTATCTTATGCAAATTAAAAGCTGCTTTTTACAATACCAGCAAAAGTGATAAGATTTGATTAATTTAATGTACACGCTTTTGTTTTTTTCCTAACACTTGTTTTTTTTTTGTTTTGTTTTTTTAAACAGCAGCATGTCAATACTTTCAGAGTTTTTGCAGCATTTTTTTTCACCCACAGAAAGCAATGAGAATGTGAAAGAAAAATGTTGCGAAAAATGCAAACGCGTTTATGGTGACGAAAATCAAGTTTATTAAAACGTACTGTAGACAAAGCATAACATGTATGATACACCTAAAAACATGTCAAAAACCAGTTGTGAAAAAAAAACAACCAAAAACACAGGCATTTTGAACAACGTTTTCTCTGCCAAGAGAAGGCTTTGGCTACAAAAAAGTTTATAACAGAGCCATGAAAATAAAAAATCATTTTTTCCACAAAAATGATGTTTTCACCAAATTTTTACTTTCACAAAGGTAACAGGAGAAATTGGACCCCAAATGTTGTTGTGCAATTTGTCCTGAGTACGCCAATACCCCAAATGTGGGGGAAGAACCACTGTTTGGGCACATGGCAGAGCTTGGAAGGGAAGAGCGCCGTTTTGCAATGCAGACTTGGATGGAACGGTCTGCGGGCGTCATATTGGGTTTACAGAGCCCTTGATGTGCCTAAACAGTAGAAACCCCCCCACATGTGACCATTTTGGAAACTAGACCCCCGAGGGAGCTTACCTAGATGTGTGGTGAGTACTTTTAACCCCAAGTGCTTCACAGAAGTTTATAACGCAGAGCCATGAAAACAAAAAATCATTTTTTCCACAAAAATGATCACTAGACCCCAATTTTTTATTTTTCCAAGGGTAACAGGAGAAAATAGAACCACAACGTTGTTGTGCAATTTGTCCTGAGTACGCTGATGCCCCATATGTTGGAGTAAACCACTGTTTGGGCACACGTTAGGGCAGGGAGGGAGCACAGTTTGACTTTTTGAACGCAAAATTGGCTGCAATCTATGGTGGCGCTATGTCGCGTTTGGAGACCTCCTGCTGTGCTAAAACAGTAGAAACCCCTCAATTCTAACACCATCCCTAACCCCAACACACCCCTAACCCTAATCCCACCAATAACCCTAACCATAACCCTAATCCCAACCCTAACCCCAATGCTAAACCCTATTGCAGCTCCAAACCTAATTCCAACTCTAACCCCAATCCCAACAAGAACCCTAACTCCAATCCCAATAACCCTAACCTAACCCCAATTCCAGCTCTAACCCTAACCCCAGTTCCAACCCAAACCCCAATCCCAACTCTAACCCTAATTCCAACCCTAATCCCAACCACAACCCTAACCCAAATCCCAACCCTAATGTCAATTGCAGCTCCAACCCTAATTTCAACCCTAACCCCAATCCCAACAATAACCCTAACCTCAATCCCAACCATAACCTAACCCCAATTCCAACCCTAACCCCAATTCCAACCCTCACCCCAATTCCAACCATCACCCCAATTCCAACCCTAACCCCAATCCCAACAATAATCCTAGCCCCAATCCCAACCCTAAACCCAATTGAAGCTTCAACCCTAACCCTAACTCCAACTCTAACCCTAATTCCAACCCTAACCCTATTTCCAAACCCTAACCCCAATCCCAACAATAACCCTAACACCAATCCCAACCCTAAACCCAACCACAATTCCAGCTCTAACCATAATTCCAACTCTAATTTTAGACCAATTCACTTTAACACAACTCTAACCCTAATGAGAAAATAAAAATAAATATATTTTCTTTATTTCATTATATTTCCCTAACTGAGGGGGTGATAAAGGGGGGGTATATTTACTATTTTTTTTATTTTGATCACTGTGATAGACCCTATCACAGTGACCAAAATGAACCAAAAGGAAAAATCTTCCTATTGTTGCCGGCCGATCTCGGCAGGCGCACTGCGCATGCACCATGTCATTTTCTTACCAGAAGAAGACGCCGGCGGCCGTGGCTGGAGGCCTGGAGACAGAGGGACACCAGGAGGTACTGGGGGGGGAAACAGGGACCCCATTTCTCTATCCTCTGATGTGCAATCACATCAGAGGAGAAATTAAATGGCACATCAAATTTTTTATTCTTTTTTGCAGTCGCCGTTATACGGTTAACGGCGATCGCAAAACCGGGGTCGGTAAAAACTGACCCGAATCATGTTCTCTGGGTGTCTGCTACCCCCGGCCGCTGAGACCCTGGAGAAAATCTGACTCTGAGGGGGCGTCATACACTTTTTCCACAGCGCCGTTAATTAATGGCGCTGTGGTTTAAGTACCCTTAACTACCGCCTTTAAAAGGCATAGCGGCGGTCGTTAAAGGGCCTGTCACACTAAGCGATATCACTAGCAATATTGCTATAACGTCACAGGTTTTGTGACGTTATAGCGATATTGCTAACGATATCGCTATGTGTGATACTTACCTCCGACCCGCTCCCCCGCTGCTTATCGCTGATCGCGCGAGAACGTCCTGGACCGTTTATCGTCGTCAGCTTCCTACTGGGCTCCCTGCTGTGGAGACGAGCAACGCGTGGACGCGGGCGGGAGGACGTCAGGATCGCCTAGTGTGACAGGTAAGTAGCGACCCCCAACCCCTGCGATGGTGGCTGGTGAGAACTGCCTGTGTGGCAGCTCACTAGCGACCACTTAGCGATGCACCAGCGATCCTGACAGCGTCATATCGCTGGTCGGGATCGCTGGTGCATCGCTAAGTGTGACAGTACCTTAAGGGGTGAATGGAGAGAAAACAGAGCATATGATAACCAGCACTTCACTCACACAGTGGACCTCAGAACCCTTGTTGTTGTGATCTGTGGGGGTCTCAACAGCAGGGCTGTGGAGTCGGTGTCAATTTTGGGTACAGTAGTACATTGCAGGATGTGCTGTAAATAATTTCATGAAAATTTGTGAAAGTTATTAATTGTTCAATAAATGTCTGTTCTATTCCTGATCCAAGCTTTTAGTTGAGATGAATCTCTGCTGCACTTTATGTACATGCTCAGTACTGACCAGGCTGTGGAATAGGGAGTCAGGGAAATTAAGGAGTAGGACTTGCCGACTCCACAGCCCTGCCCAGCAGTCAGACCTCCAGCAGTCTTAATTATAATAAAAAAAAAATATTTCTATAGCACAGACATATTCCGCAGCACATTACATTTCATTACATTTTTAATTATCAAATGCTCTAAGAAGGAAACCCCTTTAAGTAATAATGCACATGATAAGGCCAAACTTGTTCCTTGGAATGCAGCCACATGACTCATGTGGTGTCAAAGGTACAGAGATATACTTACCAAAAATGCTTCTCATGGAGCTTGGCACACTTGCATTAGAACTGAATAATCTCTATATACACACACAATGGTACAATATAGCTTATCTAAATTTTCCGAACCGTCCTAACAAAATAAAGTGATGGAATTGATATTGGAAAGGTACATTTTATTCAAAGGAGAGTGACTAAGTTATTGCATGGGATGGAGGGTCTCTCCAATAAGCCCATTTAGATTATAAAAAAGAAATTACCGTATATACTCGAATATAAGCCGAGATTTTCAGCCTTTTTTTTGGCTGAAAGTCCCCCCTCTCGGCTTATATTCGAGTCATATACACCGGGGGTCGGGGGTGTCAGGTCATACTTACCGATCCTGGCACGGTCTCTGCAGCCCCCAGCTTCTCCGCGATCTCCCTTCCTTCCTTCAGCGGTCACATGGTACCGCTCATTACACTCATGAATATGCACATATTCATGAGTTATAATGAGTGGTACCACATGACCGCTGAAGGCAGGAAGGGAGATCGCGGAGAAGCTGGGCGCTGCAGAGACCGTGCCAGGACCGGTAAGTATAGCGATACTCACCTGTCCGGGTCCATCGCTGCTTGCTGCTGTCTGGCACGTCATCTGTCAGTGACGTTCAGACAGCAGAGGGAGCGGTGACGTGTTAGTGCGCGCCGCGCCCCCTGTAGTCTGAACATCACTGACAGATGACGTGTTAGACAGCAGCAAGCAGCGGCACCTGGCCCCAGCGACGGAGAGGCGAGTACGTCATTTTTTTTATTTTTAAATGCAGCAGCACATGGGGGCAAAATGTTTGGAGCATCTTATGGGAGCAGCAAATGAGGGCATAATGTATGGAGCATATTATGGAGGCAGCATATGGGGGCATAATGTATGGAGCATCTTATGGGGGCAGCACATGGGTGCATAATCTATGGAGCATCTTATTGGGGCAGCACATGGGGGCATAATGTATGGAGCATCTTATGGGGGCAGCATATAAGGGTGTAATCTATGGAGCACCTTATAGGGGCAGCATATTGGGGCATAATCTATGGAGCATCTTATGGGGGCAGCATATTGGGGCATAAAATATGGAGCATCTTATGGGGCATAATCTATAGAGCATCTTATGGGGGCATAATCTATGGAGCATCTTATGGGGGCAGCATATGGGGCATAATCTATGGAGCATCTTAAGGGGCCATTATTAACCTTTGTGCAGCATTATATGGGGTGTATTTTGTATGGAGCATCTTATGGGGCCATCATGAACTGTATGGAGTATTATATGGGGCTCCTGATTCAATATGGATATTCAAAAACATTTAACCTACTGATGTCTCAATTAATTTTACTTTTATTGGTATCTATTTTTATTTTTTAAACTTACCAGTAGCTGCTGCATTTTCCACCCTAGGCTTATAGTCGAGTAAATAAGTTTTCCCAGTTTTTTGTGGCAAAATTAGGGGGGGGGGGGTCGGCTTATACTCAAGTATATACGGTACATATCAGAGGCAATCTAATTTATATGCATAAGTACATGATTGATCAATACATTCCTCTAAGACCATTAAAAAAAGACTAAGGGACATTCATTACATGTGGAGGTTGTTTTGGCAGCTAAATAAGAGTGCATTCTTTACAGTTAGACTGTGGAATGCCCAACCACATAAAATAGTGATGGTAGACACTCGAACAGTTTTCAAAAAAAGGCCTGGATGCTTTTCTCCCAACAAATGACGCTGTGGGCTACACATAATATAGCGACAGACAATCTATACCTGGTCAAGAAAGGTTGACCATAATGGACCCAAGTCTTCTTCAATCCAAGTAAATCAATATTTATATTACTTACATGGGTTGAAGACGACTTGGGTCTAATATGGTCAACCTTTATTAACCAGGTGGCGATAGATACACTCACGAAAGTGTTGACACCCTTAAAATTGTCCAAGAAAATGAAGTATTTCTCCCAGTTACACATGTCTTGCTATACAGAGTTAATTTCCTTTGTGTGTATCGGAACCAAAAAAAAAACAACAAAGGCAGATTGGACATAAACCGAAAAATGAGCAAGAGAAAAATATGGATAAGTGTGTGATGCTCCATCAAACTACACTGTGGCAAGTAACATGTGTGGGCAATGTGAAAATCATAGCCGAAACCAGATAAGGCTAGTTTCACACTAGCGTTTATGAGCGCAGCGACGGCCTGCGCACGGCCGCCGCTAAGCCCCGCCTCCGCCGGTAGCTCCGCCCACCGGCGCATGACGCTGCATGCGCCCCCTATCTTTATCACAGGGGGCGCAGGCCGTGCGCAGTATGCGTTTGGCGGCGCATGCGTCCTTTTGACGGTGCGCCGACCTGCGCCAAACGCAACCTGCTGCAGTTTGGTTGCGTCTGCGCACCGTCAAAAAGGCGCATGCGCCGCCAAACGCATACTGCGCACGGCCTGCGCCCCCTGTGATAAAGATAGGGGACGCAGGGCGCATGCGCCAGTGGGCGGAGCTACCGGCGGGGCGCGACAGGGGGTGGGGCTTAGCGGCGGCCGTGCGCAGGCCGTCGCTGCGCTCATAAACGCTAGTGTGAAACTAGCCTAAAACGGAGAGAAGTTGACAATGTTTGCATTGTTTGTCTGTGTGTGCCACACTAAGCATGGAGAACAGAAAGAGGAGAAGAGACCGGTTTGAGGAATTGAGAAGCAAAACTGTTGAAAAATAACAACCTTCATATGCACTATAGTGCGGTACAATTTCACATACCAGGGCTGCACGCCAACTACCCATAGAACGGGTGCTCAATCCAAAGTGGACCATGCATAGCCACGTTGAATAAAGAAGAACAAAAGGCATGGCACTCACCGTTCTGAAGTAGTGAATTTATTATAGGATAAAAAGCATAGGCTTGGGGGAGATGTCTGAACTGTGGACAACTGCTGTTTCACGCCAACTGAAGCGCAGTTGGCGTGAAACGGCTGTTGTCCACAGTTCAGACATCTCTCCTAAACCTATGCTTTTTATCCTATAATAAATTCACTACTTCAGAACGGTGAGTGCCATCCCTTTTGTTCTTCTTTACACAACGTGACATTTAATGTAGTAGCCCCAGGACGACCCCACTGCTGACAGAGAAACAAAAAGCTAGACTGCAGTTTTCCAAAATCTACGCAAGCCAAAATCCTTCTAGGAAATCATCTTGTGGACAGGTGAGAACAAGACAGAGTTGCTTGGTAAAGCACATCATTCTACTTTTTACCGAAAATAGAATGAGGCCTACAAAGAAAAGGACACAGTACCTACAGTCAAATATAGTGGAGGCTGAGATGTCGCACAGTAAACTGCTCATTATATAGAAGTAGGCTGCGGAATAGTTTATGTTATGGAAGATGTAGATAGGGTTTAGAAGCTAGGCAGGTTTTACTACTGGAGCATTAACACAATACTACTGCGATTTAATTGATATTATGTTTGCTTTATTTACACACAATTGAGGCATACATTATGTCTCATGTCTACATGCTATTTGAACACATTTTGTATCAAGCTTAATATCTTGTACTAAATTTGTGTACTGTAAAACTACTTGTGGTTTAATAAACGAATTTAAAAAAAAAAAAAAAAAAATATAGTGGAGGTTCAAAGATGTTTTGAGATTGTTTTGCTACCTTTGGCAATGGGTGCCTTGACTGTGTGCAAGGCATCATGAAATCTGAAGATTACCAAAGGATTTTTGGTTGCAATATAGTGCCTAGTGTCAAAAAGCTTGGTTTTTGTCCTAGGTAACCGATGCCTCTACCTTGTGCTAGTCGTTAAACTGTCTACCCATCCAATCCAGTACAAACTTATTACCCTCACCCACAAAGCAATCCACGTCTCAGCTCCACCCTACATCTCCTCCCTCGTCTCAGTCTACCTCACTACCCGTGCCCTACGTTCTGCTGATGACCTAAGGTTAACATCCTCAATAATCAGAACCTCCCACTCCCATCTCCAAGACTATACACGTGCTGCGACAATTCTTTGGAATGCACTTCCCAGGTCAATGCGATTAGTCCCCAATCCCTACAATTTTAAGCGTGCCCTAAAAACGTATTTATTCAGACTGGCCTACCTCCTCCACACAATAGCCTAACTATCCCTTTGTGGCACAGTCAAAAGTTTTACCATAACCAGGTTCCCCGCATCATGTTCCCACATGCTTTATGCATCTAGTAGCCCTCTGTGTCTGTACTGTTACACTCTTGACATTATGGCTGGTCCGAACAATGAAGGCAACTGTTACCACCCACCTTTCTTGTCTACCTTTTTCCCTCATAGATTGTAAGCTTGTGAGCAGGGCCCTCATTTCTCTTGGTATCTGTTAAGATCTAGGTCATTATTGTTATGCTGTAATGTCTGCCGTCTGTACAAGTCCCCGCTGAAATATAAAGTGCTGCCGAATATGTCAGTGCTATAGAAATGAAATTATTATTATTATTATTATTATTATTATTATTATTATTATTATGTAATGGGTCTTGCAGCAGGACAATGACCCTAAATGTAATGTAAAATGTACTTGAAGCACCAAGAATTGGAAACAAAGTGCTGTAGAGATCTAAAAAGGCTGTCATGATCCCAGGGCAGGTTTTGACCTGCACGTCAGGGGTTAATGTCTTGAGCCCAGTGCAGGCTTTGACCTGCATGCCTGGGGTTAATTATTGTGGCCTCTCTTTGGTTCAGGGACAGCTTCTTATAGCCCTGGGAAACTCCAATCCCCGTTAGTTAAACTTTTGCCTTTGGCCGAGTATGGTGACCCCTGTGTGCCTGTGGATTGTCTTCTAGCTTGCCTATATGGTCCTCACCCAGTTCAGTCCCTCGTTGTGAGTTTGTCTTTTGATTCTGTACTGTGTATCTGCTTCTCTAGTTTCTGACTTCTTGGCTACGTCCTGACTACCCGTTCTGTCTTGCCCTTTGGTACTGTCGTGATATCTCGTGCTTTGACCCCGGCCTGTTCTGTTTACATCTCTGTCTATGCCCCTTGGTAACTTCGTCCTCTAGTTACCCTTCTAGGAGTTCTCCTGCAGCTCTTAGCTCTCTGGAATTTAGGCCACGCCCCCAGCAGTCACGTGCTTCAGGTCCTGCTGGTCTGAAGCAAGCATCTTCACTGCTGCTGCCCCGCTCCACAGGTATCTTAGAGCAGTTTGTCTCACTCAGGACACACGCACTGGCTCAGTGAGCAAGTGCAGTGCGGTGTTCCTGACATTATAACTGACCATGAACTTTTTTTTTTTTCTTCTCAACTTCTGCAGCATGGACCCAATGCATGCCTTATCTGAGCAGGTGAAATGCTTGACTCAGTTGCTGCAGAAGCTAAGTTTGGAACACCAAACTCTGGCCCAGTCCCAACGGCAGGTTGCGGACTCTGTTCAGGGGGCACTTTCCACAGGGTTTCAGCAGGTGGGGAACTAGAGATGACATTTTAGTCCACCCGAATCCCCAGTTAAGTTACCTGATACGTTTACTGGTAACAAAAATGAATTTAGAGCGTTTAAGGAGGGCTGTAAGCTCTTTTTCTCCTTGAGACCCCGTTCCTCTGGGGATGAGAAACAGAGAGTGGGGATAGTTGTGTCCCTGCTTAGGGGGTCCCCACAAGCCTGGGCATTTTCTCTTTCCTCTTCTGCCCCGGAGAGAATGATTGTGAATGCGCTGGTCAGGATCGCTGGTGCATCGCTAAAAGGTCGCTAGTGAGATGCCAAACAGGCAGATCTCACCAGCGACATAGCAGCGGTCGGCGGTCATTACTTACTTGTCAGAAGCGGCAATGATGACGTCCTCCCACCCGCGTCCACGCGTCGCTCGTTGGCGCAAGCAGGAAGCGGCCGACGAGAAATGGCCCAGGACGTTCTCGCGCGATCAGCGATAACAAGCGGGAGAGCTGGTCGGAGGTAAGAATCACACATAGCGATATCGCTAGCAATATCGCTGCTGCGTCACAAAATCGGTGACGATTTAGCGATATCGCTAGCGATCTCGCTTAATGTGACGGGCACTTTACTCAGGACACAAGCACTGGCTCAGTGAGCAAGTGCAGTGCGATGTTCCTGACACTAGCAATGAGTCTGGATCTAAAACCCATTGAACACCTGTGGAAAGATCTTAAAATTGCTGTCGGGAAAAGGAACCCTTCAAATATGAGATACCTGCAGCAGTTTGCAAAAGAAGAGTGGTCTAAAATTCCAGTTGAGAGGTTAAGAAGCTTTTTGACGGTTATAGGACACGATTGATTGCAGTTATCTATTCCAAAGTGTGTGCAACCAAATATATTTTGTCAGGCTCATTTTTTGGGGTTGTATAAAATTATGTCCAATTTGCCTTTTTCTCTGTTTTTTTGTGTTGTTCTAATACACACAAAAGAAATAAACATGCGTATAACAAAACAGGTGTAATTGCAATAGTCTTCTCAGAGAAACACTTCATTTTGTGGAACAACATCAAGGGTACCAACACTTTTGGCCATGATTGTGAGTGTGTGTGTGTGTGTGTGTGTGTATATATGTGTGCGTATAATATCTATCTATACAAACACACATCTATACAGGCACACATCTATACAGGCACAGGAACAAAATCAGGTGCTAGGTATATTATATTATATATGGAGCACTCGTTCATCAAAAATCAGGAACAGAGATTTTACAAGTTTTCAAAATGTTAGCAAGACAAAGTAGTTAATAGAAGTTTATACACACCCGTTTGACATCCGCCCCTCCACCTAGACATCCCATAGCCTCTGATCTTTGTCCAAAGAATTCCCCTAAGGAAAGACGCAAGTAGCTTGCCTCTTCCTGAGCCAAGTCTGAACTAGGAGATGCTTTCAGTAAAACATGACCACTGACTGGAAGCTTCCATGATGTGTCGCCCAAGTTGATAGAAATATTTTCTAAATCCATTTTCTCATCCTTTAAGAAAAACAAAAAAAGTAATATTTGCCTTTAACATGTAAAACAGTAACAAAAAATAAAACGAGAGAGAAATGAAGTTTAAGACCAGGTATGTGGTGAACTTGCCGTCACTACCGAACTCAAATTTTAGGAGACAAGGGAAAACGCATACACATAAAATTCACAGGATCAGAGTTAAAAAGGCAGAATTTTCAAAATTCTACAGACTAGAGGGTCTTAAAAGAGAACATGTCATTTCCAAAAATGGTATTAGGCTGCAGGATGTCACACTGAGCCTGGCTACATGGAAGAAATTAACTTTATTCCTCCCAGCAGCCTCAGGCCTCAGTCAGTTATATCCCAGTTCGTACCTTTGTTTTTTTTTCCCTGTCTGTTTGCATTCTGTGCATATAAAAGGTGTGGCCTGCCTTTCCTTTGAGTTGGGAATTATATTGATGTGGTCTCCCATGGATGTGCCTCCATTAGTTGGGCACAGTCCTTCTCAGCCCTTATCCACATTCATCTCACTTGACAAACGGTAAGGTTTTTAATATTAAGCCAGGATCACACATGCAAGGAATACGGCCGAGTCTTGCATCTTAATACCCGGCACTCGGATCGGAGCGTGCGGCCGCATAGAAATACATGCAGCTGCAGGCTCCGCTCCTTAGGGCTGACCTATTGCATTTTTTTTTTTTATCAGAAAACATGTTAACTAGGTACCATATATTTTCATGCACTATGCTGTTTATTTACTGCAGGGAATTTAATCAGTATGTTTCTGTCTTTGGTTTTTTTCAGTCATAAAGGCGTAGATTCAGTCACCACACAGTACATAGTGAGCAAAGCTGGACAGAGATGTGGGCGGGGGGAGGAATCGAGCTCACCACACTGTGTAATTTCCCACATCTCCAGTTGAAAGGTGAAGGTGCCGTTCCTGCTGGTGTAGCATAGCCAATGAAGGAGAAAGGAGGAAAATATCTGGTCGTGCCGGATTTCTTCCTCATTTCTTCTACATAGTGAACAGCGGTGCACCAGCACTTACTGACAGCTGGCTCTACAATAGCGCGGAGTCGGTTGTCAGTCACTGACAGGGCCTGGAGACAACCGCCGCTCACTATGTACTGAGCAATGCCTGAAACAGACAAGCTACACTTCTATGACTGAAAGCCTGAGTTCATATCCTACTAGCAGCAAGGCATTAAGGCCAAGTTCACACTTGTGTATGGCTGGTCTGCGGATGTCTGTGTACATCCTCCCTTAAGCTCCGCCTATGCTCCGGCTACTTCTGCATGCGTCCTGCATACCCATCTTTAACAGTGGGTACGCAGGGACATTCGTTGTATGCAGATGCATCTGCATGCGACGTTTTGATGTGCCCGCCGACCGCACACAAATGCAACATACGCAGGACGCATGTGGAAGTAGGCGGAGCTTAAGGGAGGACATACACAACCATCCGCAAATCAGCCATAGGCAGCCCTGACGCGCCCCCAGAAGAAGCTGGATGCGAAACGCGCGTCGGGGTGAGGAGGGACATGTCACACTGGGTTCCAGCTGCCTTCTCCTGCAACCCGTTTACCCCGGTAATGTGTCTGGATTCTATTATACAAATGTAATGTGGATATATAGAGCTATATTATGTACCAAATCCTAGTGTGTGTGTGTGTGTGTGTGTGTGTGTGCGTGTATATATATATAAATAATGTTGATATATGGTGCCATAATATTAATTTAATTCTATTGTATTGCTGCAATGTGAATATATAGCGTAACATTTTTGATATTATTGGACATGTTATACATAGCGTTACATTGTGGCCTAGTTTGGGATTATAATTAGCGGTGATGTATGAGCTGCCGGATATTACACACGCATAGCACGTCCCCCCAGTTTGGGTGCTTTTTGATGTTTTAATTTGTTGTCATTTTAAAAATATGAATAAAATATTGTGTGGTTTTAATTAATTTCTGGAACACTTCTTTCGGCGATGGTAATATAAGTCCGAATTTTGGTAATTGTGTGTATTTTTGATTCTGTCAATTTAATGAGGGTAAAAAGGAGTTATTCAAACTTTTATTTATGTTTTTAAAAATTCCCACCACCATATTTCGTAGTTCCCTTAAGAGCCTTGAACTTGCGATTGCACAATCACTTGCACTATATACTGGAAAACCAGAGTGTTGCAGTATATAGCAAACATTGAAGACAGGGACCAGACATGGGACGTACAAGTAAATCCAAAGTTGGGAAGGTGTTAATTATTACTAATTTCTACGGCGAAGCATTTTTTCTAAATGGCTTAGATTGACTATTTTGTTTTTGATAGCAGCACGCACTCTCTCCTAAAAGTCTCAGTCTTCATTGCAGGAGCCAGCGTTGCAGAATCACACTACATTAGATGGCTCTGGCTCCTGCACAGGAATCAAGCAAAATTATTAATGCAGGCGATTTACAAAAACCATTATTGTGCATATGTATATTTATTAAAACAGACTAATAGCAAGGATCTAGGGAATGGTTAATTATTTTTTATATAAGATGATCACTAAAAACACATTTTACCTGAATAAATTTATTTTCTTTCTCAAATTCTTCCTGGTCTTCATCAAGCATAGCTAAAGCATCATCTATGAAAACAACAAGAGAAACTGTCACTTTTCTACTTACAAGATTAAATGCTGACATGCAAATGTGAATTTTTATCCTTAGAGCTAAAAAAAAAAACCCCCGCTATGGTAGAAGCACGAATTAGTAAATTATTGATCACCAATTTTCTCTGAAATGATGTCTCATATAAAGCCACAACAAGGGAGAATAAAAAAGTGAGGTTAAATGAAGAGAAAGTAAGAAAGTGGGGAAAGAAAAAAGAAAAAAAAAAAAAAAAAATCAGTCTGTTTTGGGCTTGCACATAATAGAGCAAAAAGCTTTTAAAACGTATCCAATAAAGCTGTAACAAAAAAAAATACTCACTTCCAACAATAAAATCTTCATCTTTCAAGTCATTTGCTGATCCTGAGAAACTTGCTTCTTCTTTTTCAAATGGCTTATAGTAAGCAAGATCAGTTACCCACTTGCCTTCTTCATTCTGATAAACAACACTATGTGACTGACTTCCTGCAGAAAGACAAAAACAAAACTAAAGAAAACACACAAAAAGTATATCTCATCAATGGTGCATGGTTTCCAATGAAAACTGCACAATTTCCCTTTTGGCAACACTGCAAAGAAATTTAACACTTGTCAGCTTCAACGGCACAGGAAGTATGTATACACATGTTACACAGCTTTTTTTTAATTTATTGTTCTGTCACTGGAGTTGTGTTTGTTAATTTTTTGCATTTTGAGATATTTTTTTTTATGGATTCAGAGCCTGAGGAGGTCACTGGTTCCCTGCCAAAAAGTGCAGCCTCATGTTAGTCCAATAAAATAGAGCTTGTGCTGTTCATATTTTGATGAAATTTTTTATTTCAGCATTCATTGTATGGTACACATACTTATGGTAAATATTTTAACTAGTTTAGATTGCACATGCAGCAATACCAAAAGTATTAATATTTATTATTTGAATTTTGCCATTCATTTGGTAAAAAAAGGGGGTGTTTCAAACTTTTTTTTGTTTAATAATTTTCTTAAGAGACCTGAATCTGTGACCACCACTGCCCACACAATACAATGGAATAACTGGTCTATGACGCTTAGTCACAGGATGAGCTTCTTAGATATCATATGGTAGGCATGAAGGGGGAAAAAAAAAAGCCAAATGTGGTTTATCCGCGCTGCTGAAAGGCAATGATGATCCAGATGGAAGTATAAGACGGTATAAGACCATATATATGGTTTGTGTCCTGAGGAACAAGTCTGTGATGACTTTGAAACGTGTTGACTGAAAAACCTGGAATAAAAATTCAATTATTATACTTCCATCTGGATCTTCGTTGCCTACCGGCAGCGCTGATAAACCACATTTGGCTTTTTCCCCCCTTTTTCCTGGTTGTAAGACCAGTGGATCTGCAGCAGCTGTTTCATGTGTATTCATGGCTGTGTGTGTCATACCACCTTATCAGGTTAGCATAATTTAATTTGACATGGTTGTATTCTCAGATATGACCCTATTTGCACTTTTTTTGCTCATAGCTTCTACTTTATGGTAGCCATGAAGGCATTCAGAAGGCCACTGCTACCATGTTGAAGCCTCTTTAATGCTGCAATCTTGAGTCACAGTGACATTTAAAGGGGTTTAACGAGGCCTGCACAACAAATGGGCCGCATGCAGCCCACCAAATGTTTCCTGGTGGCCCGAAGAGACATGGGAGACTCCGATTCTCATCTTCATTCTTATACTCAATTTGAAGACAGGAGCAGAGGAGAGCTCCTTATCCCCCCGCTCAGACGTACAGCAACATGATGAGATTATCAAGCTGTTGACATCACGCTGCTGCTGTTATTGCAGTGCCATGCAGAAGTGCCGAGGACACGATGGGGAATGGTAAGCGATCCATGGATGAGCCGAGGATAACATGTCCTGAGAAATACTCTAGATGGGAGGTGCACTGCTGTATGGTGAATAACGTTACTGAAAAGGCACATGATGAGGCCATGAGTGAAAATTGTGAAACGGGGGCACATTAAAGCAAGAGGCTGTGTGTGTGTGTGTGTGTGTGTGTGTGTGTGTGTGTGTGTGTGTGTGTGTGTGTGTGTGTGTGTGTGTGAAAGTTCTAAGATGGCCATCAGAAGGGTCCTTGAGGGGAGATGTGTCATCGTGGTTATTAGCTGCTGTGATGCGAGCTCGGAAGCATAGTGTGGAGAGAGTTATTGGTTTATTCCAGGGCCGGGTTTTACGAGCGGTCATAAGAAATGGGTGGGAATGACTGCTCCCATGTCCAAACCCCAGTGGCGTGGTTTGGCAGATAAAGGGGAGACCTAGTATCTCATTCAGGGTCTGGACTTGGAGATTTGTGGATCTCCTGTTGTGTTGGTCTGTGTTAAGAATTAAAGAACCGGATGGACCCACTGTATGTTGTATGGACTTTTTACTTTGTGCCGTAAAAGGCTGTAGTTTTATTATCCTGAGCGGTTTATGCAGTTTAAATAAACTTGCCTGGACATTTCAGCAATGCCACTGCCTGTGCTTATCGCAACTGCAGCTGAGTGATTACAAACCTCTACAGTGTGCAATGTGTAATATGTAAATATTTTTAGTTTGTCTGATTTTTCTCTTTATAGGTATATTTGAGTAAAATGTAAATTGCTCTTTTATTCTATAAACTACTGACATGTCTTCAAATTTCCAAGCAATAAAATTTGTATT